>NC_052350.1:45089259-45140083 GCF_009727055.1 Benincasa hispida | reverse complement strand
CATGCGATGGCCTCAACCCACTTTGAAACATAATCAACTGCAACCAAAATATATTGATGACCCTCTGAAGGCGGAAATGGGCTCATGAAGTCGATTCCCCATACATCAAACAGTTCAATTTCTAAGATTGAAGTCAAAGGCATTTCATCCTGTCTGGACATGTTCCCTATTCTCTGGCACCTGTCACATTGCATAACATGGGCGTGGGCGTCTTTGAAAGCGTTGGCCAAAAATAACCGCTCTGTAGAACTTTCGTGGCGGTCCGCTGCCCTCCAAAATGTCCTCCATAAGGGGACTCATGACAAAGTTCTAGAATGTGCTTGGTTTTGTGCTCAGGAATGCATCGACGCAGAATATGTGTAATACCCTAACCCTAATTTGGAAGGCATGAGGAAATAGGATATAAAAAAAATTATGAGGAATTTAGATGCGGGAAAACCAAGATAAATGAATTAAGTATGGAATAACGCAATGGTTTAAGTATTGTCTACGTGTTACGAAGGGCATGCGTTGATGGAAGCGTTAGACCAAACAACTGTCCTACGCATGATGCCGAGCGAGAGTGAAGAGAAAATGGGAGAGAGCGAGATTGGAGAAGAGCGAGAGTTTGAGCGAGAAAGTAGGAAAGAGCGAGAGTGGAGAGAGCGAGATCTGCCAGCGAGAAAGTGGGAGAGAGCGAGAGCCACGAGAGCAAAACCAGCGAGAAATTCAGAGAGAGCGAGAGCTACGAGAGTGGAGAGAGCGAGATTGAACAGACGGACGCATTTTAAAGGGGCTAGACACGTTCATTAATAATTTGGATAATTAATTCGAAAATTAAGCGGTTGCTGTGGCAAAGGGAGATTTCATGCAGGGAGACTTAAGAAAGTACTGTACGGCTAAGATTACATGCAAATTAAGGTAATTTTGGTTGGAAAACTCAGAATTAGACAATTCAAAGCTTGGTTAGCCCAAGTTAACGTGGGTAGTTTAAGGAGAAACCATTTGTATGGTGAGTTGTCGCACAGAAAGGAGCTGGGAACAACTATAAATAGGAGGCCCCGACTGAAAGTTAAACTCATTCCAAAACAAATTCCAGTAGTAAAAATCCTATAGAGAGTGTGATTTTTTAGTGAATAGGCTGTCGTTGGTCTGGAAGGAAGGAAATTCGAAGGAGGTGCTGCTCAAATTCCAATTTGGTCTGAGTGGGGAAGATATTTACGAGTAAATTGCTAGGAGGATTTGCTGACGGTGAGTGGTTACTATGTGTTGTTTTGATTTATGTATGTATATGTATATAAGAGCCTTGTATGTAGAGGGTAATGTCAAATGTGCATAAGTAGGGATGCATGATTTCTATTGTGATTGCCATGATATTGCATGTTATATTGTGATGGAAACTAGAATTATACCCGGGATATGGTTATATTCTTGAAAAGGGTACTTGGTGGGAAAATATGGTCAACTTCGGTTAGCGGGAAATGGTAGTTGGTGACGACCGGTGGGAAAATATGGCCAAGTTATCAAAGCATAACTAGCGGGGAAGAAATGGTCGATGTGCACATTGGCGGAAAATGGGGTATAGGGAAAGTTTCCATAAAATTGTTGTTGTTATGTTGATAGTAGTTGACCGGTATCAGGAAATGATTTCAGCGGCTTGGATGAGGGAATGAATTTGAGATGATATTAATGTGTTGTTGATTGCATGTTGTTTTCCCCAAAAGTTTATTTTTGATAAGCCAAGGTTTCATTTATAAGAAAATATACCACTCACTGGGCTTATTAGCTCATGTTTTCCAAATGTTTTATTATCCTCCCCTCCCTCCCCCCCCAGGTAGCAAAGCGGAGCATTCGAAGAGAAGTCCATCACCCACCACCACCAGCTCAGGATTCGGTAAACTCTCAGGGCACGGCTCAGACCATGAATAGAAAGAAAATTTAATTATATGTATAGATAGATAGGCGGAATGTTGCAAACTTATTAAAATTTGTAATAAATATGGGGGGAAATATTGAACATGAGTATTGTCTTAGGATGCTATTAGTCACCCTGACACCCCCTTCCCGGTCTTGGGGTTTAAGGCTTGGGAGGGGGTGTGACAATATGATCAGGTCCAAGTCAATACAAGAATGGGTCATCCTAGAAATAAAACTTGACTTCGTGTCTCAGCTTCTTTTTTTGCTGGTATAAATAGTCTTTGGGTACTTGACCGCAAACTATGAAGTTTACAATATCCGCATACCATGGGACATTAACGCATACTGTCATAAGTTACTCGTCAGGGAATCTCTCTTTAATCTCTTTCTCTTTCTTCTAAACCTCGCAATTTTATAATCGTGATAAATGATTTGCGACTTGGTTTTCAGTGCCCTTCCGGTCTTTGATCTCTAGGTCAAATTCTTGCAGGAGTAATACCTACCTTATCAGTCTTGGTTTTTCATCCTTTTTCGTCATGAGGTACTTGATCATAGAATGATCAGTATACACCACTACATTTGATCCAATCAGGTACTGCCGAAATTTCTCTAGGGCAAACACCACTGCGAGCATTTCTTTTTCTGTGGTTGTATAATTTTCTTGTGAATCATTCAACGTCTTACTAGCATAATAGATAGGATGCAAAATCTTGTCTTTTCGCTGGCTCAAGACTGTGCCTACTGCATATCCACTTGCGTCACACATCAAAGCAAACGGTTGTGTCCAATCGGGCGCAACCAGAATTGGTGCAGTGATAATGCATTTTTCAGCGTTTGGAACGCTTCGGCGTATATGTCATTAAAATCATATTCTCGGTTTATCTCGAGAAGCATACTTAGGGGTCTTGTGATCTGAGAAAAGATATTCTTGGTTTATCTTTGATATCTTGTGACCCAGCACTATTCCTTCTTCTACCATAAAATGACATTTCTCCCAGTTTAGAACCAAATTTGTTTCAACGCATCTCTTCAAAACTTTTTCCAGATTTGATAAACAAGAGTCATAAGTGTTGCCAAAAATCAAAAAGTCATCCATGAACACCTCGACTGACTCCTCCAGGAAATCTGAGAAAATGGCCATCATACACCTTTGGAAGGTGTTTGGTGCATTACAGAGTCCAAATGCGACGGAATGCAAATGTGCCATATGGGCACATGAAAGTTGTTTTGTCCTGGTCTTCTGACGCAATCATGATCTGGTTATACCCTGAATAGCCATCAAGAAAGCAAAATAATTCATTCCCCGCAAGCCGATCCAACATTTGATCAATAAACGGGAGTGGAAAATGGTCCTTTTTTGTGGGCAAATTTAGCTTGTAATAATCCATGCATATTCTCCACTCCATGGTTGTTCTGGTTGGAATTAATTCATTTTTGCTGTTGGTGACGACTGTCATGCCCCTTTTCTTTGGAAAGCAATGCACTGGGCTTACCTAGCTGCTATTAGATATGGGGTAGATGACACCTGCATCAAGCCACTTCACAATCTCTTTCTTGACAACCTCCCTCATGGCAGGGTTCAGACGACACTGCCTCTCTACGGATCCTGTGCATGCAATACGAGGGACTGATCCCTTGAATATCCGCTAAGGTCCATCCCAAGGCTTTCACGTATTTCTTGAGGATCTGAATAAGTGCTTCCTCCTTCTCTTTGCTCAGTGAGGCAGAGATTATCACTGGTAGAGTGTTGTTGCCTCCTGAATAAACATATTTGAGGTGCACTAATAGCGCCTTCAAATTCAACATGGGTGGTTCTTCCAAAGATGGCTTAGTTCATTGTGTTGATCGTTCAAATAACTTTATTGTTTCAAAATCTAGTTTAGTCTGTATTGCGGTGCAATTCTCCCCCAACATTGTGCCAACCTCAAAGTCTTCTTCCTCCGATTCTTCTCGAAACTCGTGCCATTGTTCTTCCCGCAGTTCTTCAACATACTGGTAGTTTTCCATGTCATCTGGGTATTTCAATGCATTGAGAACATTGAACTTTGCTTGCTGATTGTCGACTCTTATGGTGAGTTCTCCATTTTGAACGTCGATCAACGCTCGCCCTATTGCGAGAAACGGGCGACCCAATATGATCGGCACCTCAATATCAGCTTCGTAATCTAGTATAATAAAATCAGCAGGAAAGATGAATTTATCCACTTGCACAAGTACAAGATAAATTTATCCACTTACATAAGTACGTCTTCTGTCAGCCAACTGCAACATAACTGTGGTGGGTCTTGCATTGCTGATGTTTAACTTCTTGAAGATAGATAAGGGCATCGGGTTTATACTTGCCCCTAAGTCACAGAGCTCATTTCCGACTTCTTTACCCCCTATTGAGCATGGCAATGTGAAACTCCCTGGATCTTTCATTTTCTTGAGGATGTTATTCTGGAAGAGCGCACTACATTCATACGTTAGTGCGATAGTTTCATTTTCCTCGATCTTCCTCTTGTTGGCGAGTATGTCCTTGAGGAACTTCATATAGCTCGGCATTTGTTCCAGTGCTTCTACTAAGGGAATGTTGATATGTAGCTGTTGGAGAACATCCAGGTACCTCTTGAATTATTTACTATCATCTTTCTTTTTCAATCTAAATGGGAAAGGTGGAGGATCTCGCTGTACTTCCTGATCGTTTGGCTATTCCTTGAGGTCCCTCGCTTGCTGTGTTTTTGGGGTTGGAGGTTGCGATGACTTTTATTCTGAGTTTTGTTGAGATTCATTCTTTGTAGAGGTAGTTGCTTCTAAACTGGTAGATCTGTTGTTTGTGATTGAGTGGTCATTGTTGGTGGTTGAGTCTTCTGGCTGTTTTACTGATTTTGATACTTATGGCACGGGGACCATCTTCTTACCGCTTCTCAATGTCACTGCTTGACATTTTTCCTTGCCACTTGTTCCCGGTGCTTCCGAACTGCTGGGCAGCGTACCAGGCACTCTATTCTTAAGCTCGTTCGCAAGCTGTCCAACCTGCAACTCCAAATTTCTAATGAAGGAAGCTTGCGACTGCATGATTGCCTCATTCTTTTCGATATATTGTTTCAGTAGTGCTTCCAAAGACGAGGTACTAGAAGTGGTGTTAGAAGAGGACGGTTGATTGTGTGGTTGTCTACTCTGAAAATTACCTTGGCTTTGATTCTGATGATGGAAAACCGGAGGATTACCTTGATTCTCGGGATGACTGTTCTATAGGTTTTTTTGGCTCCCCTGGTCGTGATTCCCTCCCCAACTGAAGTTGGGGTGATTCCGCCAACCAGGGTTGTAGGTGTTGCTGAATAGGTTATTGTGAATAGAGTATACGGACTATGGATTCAACGGGCAGACTTCCACCGAGTGCCCCTCTCCGCATTGGATGCAGCTTACTGCCGCCACTTGCATCAGCGCATTGGCTTGCACTGCACTTTGAGAGAGATTTCCTTGATTAATAGCCATAGTCTAGAGGAGTGAGGTAACTGTGGCTGTCTGGGCGGCCAAGATGGTCATTGTATCAACTGGTACAATGGCACTTTCTACTTTTCTTCGCTCCGGGCCTCTTCCCCCATACCCGTTATCCATCTAATCATCTGTATTTTGCGAAATGCGATCTAAGATGATCTTTGCTTCTATATACGTCTTGTCCATGAACCCTCCTACCGTAGAGGCATTAGCAACTACTTGTGTTGATCTATCCAAGCCACTATAAAAAGTTTCCATCAGAACGCAATCGAGAATTCTGATGTGCGGACAGTTCTTTACTAATCTTCTGAATCGCACCTAGGCGGTGCTCAGAGTTTCATTTTCCATCGTTTTTATTCGCCATGTTCCTTCTTCTCTTTGTTCGGTTCTGGCATGCTCGTACGTGAAATGTACGCTCGATCTCTGGGACGGCTTCGAATTCTGGTTTAATCCCAGTACTCATAGATCTGTCCTACAAAATACCACAAAAATATTCAACACTAAAAGTTGTCAATCTCCAGCAACGGTGCCAAAAACTTGCAAAGACAAAATTTATATTTATCTATTTTATATTATATCTATTATTATATCTTATCACCAAAAACTTGTAATGATTTAAAAATGAATGAATGGATGGTTGATGGCTCTATGCGCTCAAGTTGCTTTGCGATAATGATATGCGATACTACGTTCTAAGTGTATGCGATGATTCTAATATGCTTCATAGTATGCATTCGTGTAGTACGTGTCACAAGTTTTCTTACGTTGGAACCAAGTATAATTCCAACGCAAGTTTCTCAGAGTGATCTGAGGTCGAACACGGGGATTGTTGTGAGTAATGCGATACTAATGTGGTATATGCGACCAGTTAAACATAAAGAATAATGAATTGGGTTTGCAGAAAAGTAAATTGCGGTAAAGAATAAAATGCGAAATAAATTGCGGTGATAAAGTAAATGAATAAACTATTAATATATGAGTTGAGGATTGGCTGTGAAGTTGTGCAAAAGAATCTAGTGAATGCGGTGGCAAGTCTTGTGAAATGAGTCAGAAAGAGAATAGGTTGAGGGAAAGGACATCGCAAGTTCGTCAATCTTGTTGAGGACGCAACTAAGGTTCCGCTTTCTCTTGGCTTACACCTTTCAGTGATCGGCCGTGTTCCCATATGTCTATGGTGAAACAGGGATGAATGTGATGAACGCAAGGTTGTTTCCATCTCTGGAAATACTTCTCACTTTAATTAACGCATTCTTCCAACCTTATTTCAATAGGTGGAATAATATCTTCACTTCTGCTCTCACAGGTGAAGATGCCGTCGAGCATGCTTTAGCTAAACTCAACCGATTTCCTTAACAAAGATTAACTCACTCGTTTAATCCTTCCCCTTTACCCAGGGGATTAGTTACACATGATGGAGAAAATGGATGATGAATGTATGGAAAAGAACAGAGAAATGACAATGATTATGATAATGATATTAAAATCTAGAGATAAGCGTTTGTTATAGATCGTGAATGAAAGATTAAAGATAGATGAACACAGTAGATGAATGGAAAAGAAGAACAAAGATGGAAAGAGTATCAATGTCTTGACACAGATCCTGATCGGAGACGATGTGCTTATCGACGTGTGGAAAAAATGGAGTGGAAAGTTTCCCTTTCAGGCTTGATTTCCAGGTAGAAGTGACCTTTGGCACAGAGCTTCTTCTTCGGGAATGGAATAATTGCTTGCTCAGAGACTTACCTCTCAGTCTTGTCTCGTCTTTCTCCCAGATTTTCTCTAAATTGTCTCTTCAGACCAACCTCCTTTCATTGAATTTGAGGAAGCTATTTATAGATCTTGGCTTCTTTTGTATTAGTGGTCCCACTTTGAAAATCTGATAATTCCTGCCATGGCATAGTGGAAATGTCCGCTCTGCTCCTCGATCAATTTGTCAGAATCGTACAACAGAAAAGCTGTACACTTGTCAGAAGTCCATGCGAATGCGTTGCTCTTTACATCTTCGATCGATCGCCGCATGCGGTGTAATTATTTTGATCTTCTATCAATTTCCGCATGCGGTGGAAATGCGTTGATCGTTTGAGTCCGTGATCGATTATCGCATGCACTGTAATTGCGTTGTTCTTTTTGTTCTTGAATGATTGCTGCATGCAATGTGGATGCGTTGTTCATTTTTGTCCTCAAGCGATTATCACATGTGGTGACCTATTTTCCTGCAAAACAAAGGCTTGGACATTCCATTTTGCCATCGCAATGGGGTTAGCAGGTGTGCTCACGATACTTTACAATTTTCGTATTTCTAAGCCAATTTTTATACTGTCAACGGTACTTTTCCTTCTTTTTGCCGCATAATCTAAATAAAACGGTATAAATAACTTGTATTTCTACAAGTTATCACTCGCCTTATCCATCGTTTAGTAAATCTGTATTTACTTGATGACCCCGTGAGTTTCTTTTGCGCGAGAGAGAAAAACTCAAAAGACTTTTTACGAAAACTTTTCAGCGTTTGTAAATCATCTTTTGAAATTAGGAAAACTATTTTCCTTTTAAACTCACGGTTACCATGAATCCAATAACCACCAACTCATTTGTTATTAAAGAAAAAGAATTAATTATCAAATAATTAATTTTATTATAAATATAAATGATAACCAACTTATCATACTATATTTATAACCAATAATTTTAATATTTCATCTCATGAAACATATAAACCATAGTTTTTTTTCTATTCCATGGTACTTAATGTAAATCTCATTTACATCAATCCTCTACTAGATATATTTCATACATCATACCGATTATATCTTATATAATCAAAATACCTCTTGTCACTTTTGAACATTTCAAATCAACACCAAGAACTGATCCTCAACTAAATCCATTGAGCTACTAAGGGGACCTCATGGACCTGTAGCTTAAAGCTCCAACGGTACGTGAATAACTGACTAAACTTTTTAGTCATGGGATCCACCATCCATTAACTGCTAGGCACTCCAATAAAGATCGACAACTTAACTCTCCTTACCACAGATATATTATATGTCCATCTTAACCAATCAGCAGCGCGACAACCCTTCACAAATCACTCGTAAGTACAACTAGGCCAATAACCTTTATGCTTCTGTAATTACATCTGTCTCCTTAAATACCACTGATCCCTCTAATGAACATAAGTCATAGTCCTACTATGACTGAGTCCTCTCTTCCAAAGAGAAGTTGTGGCCACTATGTTCAAGCCCCAAAATCAGCTCTTAAGGGAGCAATCTCTCTACTTATCCCTGCTTCGGGAAAGAAGTGAATTCCATTTTGTGGATTGAGTTCCCAACTCCTAGATCAGACAAGTCTCCGAAAAGGTAGGCATGTTGAGTTGGCAATTTGGCCACTCTCACCCATACTAATCAAAAGACCGCCCTCAAAGGCAGGAGTTCCCAAAACACTCAATATTGAGGTCGTGTCACCTATGGTCGTTTAGGTGAGATGTAAGTCTTTAGTATCAACGACGTTATATATAGAGTCTAGTCATCTCGTGGTCCAGGTCTTATACAAACTCTTTGTATAGGACACCCCCGCTCGCACGTCTCCACATGAATGGTTAGGATCTACTATCTGTAGTAGTTTACAACACTTGCAAACCTCTACAAAGTGGGTCGTATCCGTAGTGTCACCAGGATCAGGTATCCCACCTTAATCCTTATACTATAGACCTATTTAGGTTATCACTTAAGACATGTCCACTTGTATATCATATATACATGCTTAAGTTCACATAAGATAACCAAGGAGCTTTGTTTATTGGATATGAGTAAATGCCAGAATTAAATAACACTTATTTTATTCATTGAACAATGTGTATCTTTACAAAATAACAAGACTCCGGAGATTAGGACACCGATCCCAACACATACAACCCAACAGTTTGTATAATACAATTACAAACTATAGAACCTTACGAGATTTAGGGCACCAACCCTAACAACCCACTTGACCTAAAGGTAGTGGGTTGTACAATATAAAAGTCAAACTAATATATTAAAGTAGGGAATTAAGGTAACACGCCCTGTACAAATCTCTCACTTGCCATAGTCGAAATGTGGCCTGTCTCATAGACCCATACTCTACAGGTGACTCTCAAACACCTTAACGGTGAGGGCCTTGTTAAATGGATCAACAACGTTGTACTCCGAAGTATCTGTGTGACGATCACATCTTCTTGATGCACAATCTCTCGGATGAGATGATACTTTTGTTCTATATGCTTCCCGCGCTTGTGACTCCTAGCTCTCGGGAATTAGTCACAACACCACAATTATCACAATAAAGTGTGATGAGCTTTGACATGTTTGGAACGACTTTCATATTTGTCAAGAATTTTTTGAGCCAAACAACTTCTTTAGCAGCTTCACAAGCTGCTACGTACTCAGCCTCCATGGTAGAGTCAGCAATGCACTCCTGCTTGGTGCTCCTTCAGACTACTGCCCCTCCGTTAAAAGTGAACACTGATCCTAATATGGATCTCTTAGAATCCTTATTAGTCTGAAAATCAGAGTCCGTGTATCCTGTAAGGATCAAATCCTTAAAACTACACACGAGCATGTAGTCCCTCGTTCTTCGTAGATACTTGAGAATATTCTTAACGGCGATCTAGTGATCATATCTTGGATTAGACTGATATCTACTGACTATCCCTACCACATAGCAGATGTCAGGTATAGTACATAATATCGTATACATCAGGCTGCCAAAGCTGATGCATAGGGGATCCGTCTCTTTTTCTCAACCTCTTGAGGTGTCTTAGGACACTGTTCCTTAGACAATATAACTCCAAGCTTGAAAGCTAATAAACCTCTATTGGAGTTCTGCATCGAATACTTGACAAACATTTTGTCAATGTACAATGCTTGAGACAGAGCTAGCATTTTATTCTTTCGATCTCTAAAGATCTTAATTCCTAGAAAAAACTGAGCCTTTCCCAAATCTTTCATTTGGAATTGGGTCGCTAGCTAGTTTTTAACTTCAATCAGTAGACCTACATCATTACCAATGAGTAGGATATCGTCTACATACAACACTAGAAAAGTTACTGAATTGTTGTTGATCCCCTTGTATACACAAGGCTTATCAACATTATGATCAAAGCCACAAGATTTGATCGCAATATCAAATCTTATGTTCCAAGCTTGAGAAGTTTTCTTCAATCTATAAATGGACCGATTAAGCCTGCAAATCTTTTGCTCTTGACCTTGGGTTATGAATCACTCAGGTTGCTGCATATAAATGGTATCCTCAAGATTGCCATTCAAAAAGGTAGTCTTGACGTCCATTTTCCAGATCTCATAGTCATAATATCAGGCCATGGACAAGAGGATCCAGATAGACTTTAACATGGTAACAAGTGAGAAAGTTTCCTCATAGTCGACTTCCTCAACTTGGGTATAAGTCTTTGCCACAAGTCTAGCCTTGAAGGTTTGCACCTTCCCATCAACACCCCGTTTTCTCTTGTAGATCCATTTGCAATCTATATGTTTAATCCAATCAAGTTGATCTACAAGATCCCAAACCGAATTCAAGTACATCAACTCCATTTCGAGATCCATAGCTTTGATCCACGCATCTTTTCAACATTCTCCATTGCCTTCTTGTAAGACAATGAATCCTCAACATCTCTGCCAGCTACCATAGCTAGGATTTCTGTTAAACTCATATAACGGACAGGTGGGTTCGCAACCTTCCCAATGTCGAGACTCCCTAAACACTTGAGGTGAATTTTACCTACTAGATGATCCAACTTTAACAAATTATGTTGAGTTGTTGGGTTCTTCAACAACTCGTGTTGAAGTTTCAGTAGTTTCTTTGGAAATTTCATTCACCACTATTTTACTGCGGGACTTATGCTCCCTTATGTGGCAATCTTCTAGAAAAGTAGCGTTTGTTGACACAAATACTTTATTTTCCTTAGGTTCGAAGAAGTAACCACCCCTCGCTCCTTTGGGGTAGCTTACAAATAGGTACAGTTTTGAACGAGGTTCCAGATTCTTTGGATTTTCCTCAAGCACATGTGTTGAGCAACCCTGGATTTTAAAATGACGTAAACTAGCTTTATGACCATTCCATAACTCCAAAGGTATTCTCGTAACACTCTTAGATGGAACACAATTCAAAATATACACTGCAGTATGTACTATAAAACCCCAAAATGAATCAGGTAAGGAAACATAACTCATCATAGATTGAACCATGTCTAACAGAGTTCAATTTCTCCTTTTTGATACACCATTCTACTGAGGATACCAGGTGCTAAGAGTTGGGATACAATTCCATGCTCTATCAAATAGTTATGAAATGTAAGATCCAAAAACTCTCCACCTCGATCAGATCGAAATGTCTTAATTGTTCTATTTAATGCATTTTCAACTTTGGCCTTAAACTCATTGAACTTTTCAAATGATTCAGACTTATGTTGCATTAAATAAACATACATATACTTTGAATAATCATCAGTAAAGGTGATGAAATATTCAAACTCTCCTTTTGTTTTTACATTTATCGGACCACAGAGATCTGAATGTACTAGCTCTAAGGGTTCTTTGGCCCTGCGACATTTTCCAGTAAAAGATCTTTTGGTCATTTTTCCTTCAAGGCATGACTCATACATAGGTAAATAATTTTTTTCTAACTCGCTTAGAAGCCCATTCTTTACCAATCTCTCAATCCTATTGAGATTAATGTGTCCTAATCTTAGGTAACAAAGTTGAACATTTTCTTTAGGAGACATTCTAGGTCTTTTATTTTGAGTTACCGCAGTTTTAAACATTTCAGTGTTAAGGAGAGATTTAGTTGTTAACGGTTTTAGCACATACAGATTATCTTCGAGATTTGCAGAGCAAATATATACACGATTTTTGTAAATAAACACTTACATTAAAAGAGATAGTATATTTTTTGTTCTAAACAACATTTTACAAAAATAAGGTTCTTTTTCAAACTTGGAACAACAACAACAATAATAATAACAATTTATTAAATAATTTTTATTTATTAAATTATTTTGAATTTAGGGGCCTTTTTAAATATAAAAAAAATTAAAAAATATTCACACTTTACAACAAAAATTTCCAAAAGTATAAAACACTTTTGGGAATTTTCTATTTATAAGAATTTTCCTTGAATTTCCCTTCAATTTAATTAATTTTTTGAAAATTAATTGAGAAGAGAGTTGTAACTCCCTCCCCTTCATCGATCGTGGTAAAAAAGTTGAGGTCTTCATCTTCTTCGCAGAAGATTTACAGAAAACTTAACAATCTCTCTATATTCTCAAGATCTCACATAATAGTTTTTCCTCTCTAAACTCTCTCTCTTCCAAAACTTAGAGCCCACACACTCTTGAAAATTCTCTTTCCCTACAGAGAATACGGAGGAAGCTTTTCTGGTTGCATACTTATTCACGGTCTTTTTGGTTTGTGATTGATCGTGACCGGAGAGGAGGCTTTCGTGAAAAAGTTTTTGGTTTCTTCAAGGGTATGTGATTTTAACCCTTCCTCTTTCTCTTATTTGCGTGCTGTAAAATATGTATATAATGCATAATCATTTCTTTGTAATTTGTATATTCTGTGAAAATTGGGAATTGGGAACGATCTGCGCTTCTACAGTGAACCTCATGGTTCCTTTAGATCGCTTATTGCATGTTTATAAAATACTTTTCCAATTCACCTTCTAGGTCTGTGCCCAGGTAGAGGTGTTTTAATTCCGTCAGCTTAAATATCTCAGCCTAGACAGAACGTTCCTTAGACAAAGATCTCTTATGAACAATTACTTTATAAATTAACCAAGTTCATTTTAATCCTATTAAAACGAATTAAAAGATTATCCTATTTCTAATCTCATTAGAAACTCGTTTAAGATAAGTCTAGGTAAATTAATTTTAAACCATTTAAAATTAATTATGACATATGTTTGCATGCAACTCTTGATTATCAATTTTAATTCTAGTTCATTGAACTTATAACCTTTATAAAACAGTGAATTTGTCGAAAACTTTTTCGTTTGCATTAGGACGACTTTGATTAAATATAACGTTTATATTAATCTAAGTAATGTCATGCTCAATGCAAAGTTCATTTTTTTTATCTAATTATAACGCTTATGATTATCGTTCATGAAAAATATACATGCATATTCATCATACATTATAACATTTATGATGCATGAATATGCTTACTCAAAAGATGCATTCAAATAATATAACAGTTATATTATAATGCATGAACATACTTATATTAATCATGCATCTAAAAATATAACATTCATATTTAGACATGTTGCATGAAAATGTTTATATTTAGGTGGGATTTTAAATCTATATAGCATACAATATGCAACATATAAATTATATAAAAGATATTAATAGACCGATATTTGGAACCCTAATAAAATAATTAAATTAATATAATAAAATTATACCAATTTAATTACAAACAAATAAAATCTAAAATCTTAGATTTTAGAAAAATTTAAGAGAAAACATAGAAAAATTAAAAAAAAAAAAAAAAAAAAACTACTTCTGTTCGGTGACAACAGTGGAAAAACCAAAGCTCAAAAAGACAATCAACTTGATCCAACGGTCCCTGAGAAACCTTGGGTGTCCTGAATATATTGACCAAATTTCAGCTCGATCCAACGGTTAGAACTCTTGCAATCGACAAATTAGTAAATGTTGTTCCTGAAAAACCGAAATGTACCATTTTTCTCCCTTTTTCTTGTTTCGCCTTTGTTTTCTCGCGTTCTTTTCAAAGAAACTTTTTGCTACAAATGACACGGACTTACAGACTTGATTTATGGTAAAATGCCAAAAACAACAAGCCCTTACATGATCAAATCAAGTAAAACGAGCCTATGTGTCAAATACCGAAAACATCTATTAAACCAAACCTCATATATTTTCAAGCAAAATGCAAAAAAAACCCACTTCATGAACTGAAATCTTGTTTCAGAAAATAGAAAATCAAAATGGATGAAAACATCGACTCTGATACCAATTAAAGGGATCGAATCCCAAACAGAAGCATGTGAATGCCTTGTATTTAGATAATCGATTTTTAAATAAACAAAAACAGAAAATAAATCATGCATTTGTAGGATAAACATTCAAAATAAACATGTGCATGCTAGAATAAAGGAAGAAGAGAAGAAATCAAACTTACCTTTGATGATTCCTCACCTTTTCTTCTTCCACCTTTTTCAATAATCTCGAGCTTCTCCAATCAAGATGGACACCGCAAACAAGATTGCCTTGCTATTCTCTAGGATTCAAAGAGCTTGGAAGTGTGGTTTCCAAGAACTTTGAGGAGGAAAAAGGTAAGAGAATTTCTAGAGAGAAGAAAGAATCTGGAGGTTGGAGGTAGGGTTGGCAAAATTCCCCGTGGAATCGGGTCCCCGCGGGGCCCCACCCTGATCGGGGCAGGGAATCCCCGGTTTGACCGGGGATGGGGTCAAACCGGGGAATTTTTTTGGGGCCCCGTCTGGAGATAGGGCAGGAAAGAGGATGGTATCCCCGCCCTACCCCGACCCCAATTAATCCCAATCCCAATTTTATATAGTTATATTTTAAATATTTTATAAATATATATTTATAATATATAAAATAACTTATTTATATGTATGTTTATAATGTATACTATAGACTTATAGTGTTGTAAGCCTAATATTGAATATATAAATTATAATTTAAGCTCAAAAGTCAAGCCCAAACTTAAAAAATTAAAAGAAAAAAAATGGGAAATCCTCGCCGGGATTTAATAAGGGATTCCCCGTGGGGAATTAGTAGGGGAATCCCCACGGGGAAACGGGGAATGGGGCCCCACGGGGACGGGGGTAGGGATGGGAGGAATTTCCCCCACAGGGCCAGGGACGGGGGACCCTCCCCCGCCCCGGCCCAGCCCCGTTGCCAACTCTAGTTGGAGGCTAGGATGTTGTGTAATAAATCTCTTGCCCTAAATGGGCTATAAAGATATATTTATATAGAGAAGGGTTAACCCTTTCTCCAAGTATTTTCCTTTATACCCTTAGTGCTAATTAATTAAATAATCATTATTTAATTAATTGACACATTGATTAAATGACCATATATTAAATCCTATCTAATATATATACATTTAATTAATTATCATAAATATTATATATTTATACTAACCTTAATTGATTAAATGACCATATATTAAATCCTATTTGAACCACATGTATGTCAACCACATACTGTTCAAGTGACATCATATAACCTTGGATCTTAGTTTATTGGATTGAATTAATGTTGTCTAAATGTCAAATAAAATACCTCTGATTTTATAGATAAATAATTTGTGTTAACAAAAATTACAAACCACGAGATACACTAGATTTCGGAAATCAATCCCAACAGTAAGGACACAAACAATTTTAACGTGGAAAAACCCCTCAATGTGAGGAGTAAAAAACCATAGACCGAAGTCAAAATCTCTACTATGATCAATAATGAGTTATAACGGGTTCTCCCTAGTCACCATAAGAGGCATACATAGTAAATATCTCAAGATTAACAATCTTGGCAATAGACCGCAACAAATTCATAATAATAAAATTAGAAACGTCTCACTTGAAATGATAACCAATTACCTACAGTATCTGACTGTAGGTAGCTCTAAACGAAATTTCCACCGTCTAGATTGAAGATCATTATGTCAAGAACATGTCGTCAAAATTTTAGCTCGATTGGACCATTGTCGTTCCCCAAATGGCGGAAAAAGGTTGTTGTACGAAGAAGTTTTCTAAAATAATCTCACTGTAGTTTTTCTTGGTCTCTCTCGGTTTACGTAATTAATAAAAAAAAAAAAACTGGTGGCTACACATTTAAGTTTTAAACAAAAACTGATTTGTCCCTAATGGGCCTTGGGTCTTAATTTGGGCTTTCACCAAAAAAAGTGAAATAAACCCAACAAAAAGTGAATATTCTCATATGCCTCTATAAGTAGTTGATATATTTCTAAAGGAAAAAGTGATTTAGGTCTCGTTTGATAAACATTTGGTTTTTGAAAATTAAGTCTATAAAAAACACTCTCTTACTCATTAGTATCTTTGTTTCGTTGTTAGCATATGTAATGAGTATTTTTGAAGGATTTTTTAATTAATATTATCTTTTTGCAACTTACTAGAAACATAGGGTTGTATTGAAGCTTATTGTTGAAATAAAAATAATATTAATAAAAGAAACAGTGTTTTAAAATCTAAGTCAAGTTTTGAAAAATAAAAAGTAGTTTTTAAAATTTTGTTTTCATTTTTGTTATTTGAATAAGAATTCAAATGTTTGTTTAGGAAATGATAAAATCACAATAGAAAAATCGTGAGAAAAGAAATATAATTTAAAGGAAAATAAAGAAACAATACAAAAAAAAAGTACATTATTTGAATTACTTTAATTTTGTTATTAAAAATAGACCAATCCAATTTATAACTTAGTCAATAGTACAAGCACTATGCCAATTGAGCTATGCTTTTATTGACCATTTCAAAAATTGTTTGATAATTGATCCCCATCTCATAATTATTGAACTAAAAATTAAACTTGGCTATAAAAAAAATGGAAGAATGAAAAAAATCATAAGTTATATCTTATTTTTGAAGAGCAATGATTAGATGTCTAACTCCATGTTCCCTATTTCTTTATCAAAAAATACATAAATAAATAACTGTTTGAGGTGCAGTCAAATAACACCTAAATATAAGAATCATCATATAAAGTAGTTTTTTTTTTTTTTTTTTTTTTTAAAAAAAAAAGGTCAGTAAAAGATTTTTTTTTTCTAGATATGAAAAGGCCAAGGGCCATAGAGAAGTTATGCAAAAAGAATTTTATTTTTTGTTTTTATTTTTAAAAATAATGTCAATAAACACTACTTTTACCTCCAAAATTATTCATTTATCACCTACTTTTTATCAATGGTTTAAAAAATCAAGTCAAAATTTGAAAAAAAAAGTATGTAAAACAAATATTTTAAAAAAATGCATGGATAAAAGTAGTATTTATAAAATTATTTTTAAAAAATGAATAACAAAAAACAAAAAAAAAACCAAATGGTCATCAAAAGAAACATTAACTATTTTTTAGGGTATATATTTTTTTGTTTACAAGTGGGTTGAAATAATATAATTTTTTACCTTAAAGTTGATAGTACAAACTTTATGTAGTTGAACTATGTGCATGTTGACTCTATTTATGTGTTATGTTGACACAACAGACGATGGTATGGGAAGTAAATCATGCACGAGGATTTCCATGAGCAGCGAAAAGATCGTTCCAAATTACAATCATATATGAACTTAACAATTACAGTCATAGACATAAACATACGGTTATGCATTAATGACAGAAATTACAGCATGATACAACAAATAATCAAGCAGAAGTGCTACACACATTTGTAGACTCATCTCCAAGATCCTTGATCACAAATGCTCGAACACAGCAACCTCAAACATCGGTCCAACATGACCGCTACACAGTATGAACACTGCGCACTCGAACTCAGCCATCGCCTCAGTCACGAACACCACAACAACACGAACGACCTCCACAGAACCTCGACGGTGTCGAGTTGAGTATGACACCACCAAGAAGGCTACTTTGGTATTCTCGGTGTGAGAATCTAGAGGGTGGGCTCTGTGTGGACTTGGTTTGAGGCAGACGATGGAGGAAACAATAATCTTGTAAACGATTGAGCAAGTGGGAGAAGGCTGAACCTATCATATAGGTCGATGCCCAATCATTTAGCAAAAGCTAAGCGATCGTTTATCTCATCGATTAGCTGCATGTCTGTCGCCTACAAAACACTACACGATCGTTTAGCTCGCTCCAAGTTATCGCTCAGTAAATACTATTTACTTGACAATTTTCGTGAGATTACGAGAGAGAAAATCTCAAATTCACAGAATTTTCAACCTTACTAAAATTAGGAAAATAATTTTCCTTTCTCACGGTTACCATGAAACCACCAATAATCTTCCACTCAATTGGTTATTAGAGAAAAAGAATTAATTATCCAATAATTAATATTATTAAAAATGTAAACGATAACCAACTTACCATACTATATTTATAACCTATAGTTTTAATGTTTCATCTCATGAAACATATAAACCATAACTCTTTTTCTATTCCATGGTACTTAATGTAAATCTCATTTACATTAATCCTCCATTAGATGTATCTCATACATCATACCTGTTATATCATATATAATCAAATTACCTCTTGTCAATTTGAACATTTCAAATCCAAGAACTGATCCTCAACTGAATCCATTGAGCTACCAAAGGGGACCTTATGGACCTGTAGCTCGAAGCTCCAACGTACGTGAAATAATTGACCAAACTCTTTAGTCATGGGATTCACCATCCGTTTAACTGTCAGGCACTCCACTAAAGACTGACAACTGAACTCTCCTTACCGCAGATATATTATGTGTCCATCTTAATCAATCAGCAGTACGACAACTCTTCACAAATCGCTCGTAAGTACAGCTCGACCAATAACCGTTATGCCCCTATAGTTACATCTAACTCCTTAAGTACCACTGATCTCTCTAATGAACATAAGTCATAGTCCTACTATGACTGAGTCCTCTCTTTCAAAGAGAAGTTATGGCCATTATGTTCAAGCCCCGGAATCAGCCTTTAAAAGAGCAATCTCTCTACTTATCCCTACTTCGGGAAAGAAGTGAATTCCATCTTATGGATTGAGTTCCCAGCTCCCAGATCAGACAAGTCCCCAAAAAGGTAGGTATATTGAGTTGGCAATTTGGTCACTCTCACCCATACTAATCAAAGGACCGCCCTCAAATGCGGGAGTTCCCAAAACACTCAGGATTGAGGTCGTGTCACCTATGGTCGTTTAGGTGAGATATAAGTCTCTAGTATCAACGACGTTATATATAGAGTCTAGTCATCTCGTGGTTCGGTCTTATACAAACTCTTTATATAGGACACCCCTGCTCGCACCTCTCCACATGAATGGTCAGGATCTACCATCTGTAGTAGTTTACAACACTTACAAACCTCTACAAAGAGGGTCATATCGTAGTGTCACCAGGATTAGGTATCTTACCTTAATCCTTATATTACAAACCTATTTAGGTTATCACTTAAGTCATGATTCACTTGTATATCACATATACATGCTTAAGTTTACATAAGATAACAAAGGAGCTTTGTTTATCGGATATGAGTACATGCCATAATGAAATAATATTTATGTTATTCATCAAACAATGTGTATCATTACAAACAACGAGACTCCGGGAGAATTAGGACACTAATCCCAACAGTATGTAATTTAGAGAAAATAATAATGGCATCTAAAAATTACCAATGGTTCAAGAAACCAAGCAAAATTTTGAAAACTAAAAAGGTAGTTCCCATTTAGCAACTACTTTGTTTTGTTTTGTTTTGTTTTTTTTTGAAAATAAAGCTAAAGGACACTACATTCACATCCAAATTTCTTCTTTTATTATCTGCTTTTCACCAATGATTTAAAAAACCAAGACAAATTTTGAGAACTAAAAAAAAGTATTTGTCAAAAAGTTGTTTTTGTTTTTTAAATTTGACTAAAAATTCAACTATTGTACTTAAGAATGATGCAAATCATTGTAAGAAATGTGGATGAAATAGGCTTAATTTTAAAAAACAAAAACAAATGGTTACCAAATGGTTACCAAATGGGACAGTAGCTTTTAAAAACTTGTTTTTTATTTTGGAATTTGGCTTAGAATTCAACCATCATACTTGAGAAATATACAAATCATTGTAAGAAATGAGGAGGAAATAGGCTAAATATTCAAAAGCCAAAAATAAAAAATGAAATGGTTACCAAATGGAGCCTAAATGATTGATCTTTAATTCAATTAAACTGTCAAGTCAATATAAATAGATATAATTGTTGGGATTGGTGTCCTAAATCTCTCTTGTATTCTCGTAGTTTGTAAATTATGTATAAACAAATTGTTATTAATAAAATAATTTTTATTTTATGAGCATACATTCAATCCAATAAACAAAGATCCTAGGTTATTTTATGTAATTGAAACATGTATGTAGAGACATACAGGTGGATCATGTTTAAATGATAACCTAAACGGTCTGTAGTATATTGATAACGTTGGGCACCTTATCTTGGTGATATTACATATACGACCCATTTAATAGATGTTACAAGGATTGTAAAGTGTTACAAATGATTTGATCCTGATCATTCATGTGGAGACATGTGAGCAAGGATATCCTACACAAAGAGTTTGTATAAGACCGGGCGATGAAATGACCTGTCTCATTATATAACTCCATTAATAGTAGAGACTTACATTTCATCAGGATGACCATAGGAGACATGACCTGAATCTTGAGTGAGTTGTGAACTCATGCCTATGAAGGTGGTCCTTTGATTTGCATGAGTGAAAATGGCAAGATCGTCAACTCAATATGCCTACCATTTTGGAGATTCTTCTGATTGAGGAGTTGGGAACACATGTACACAAGAAGGAATTCACCCCTTCCCTGATGTCGAGGTAAGTAGATAAATTGCTCCTTTAAGAGTTGATTCTGGGGTTTGAACAATGTAGCCACATCTTTTCTTGGCCCAAGAGGGATTTGGTCATAATTGGACTATGACTTATCGTTCATTAAAGGGATCCGTGGTACTTAAAGAAGTTAGATATAACTACAGGGGCAAAACGATAATTTTGTCCCAACTGTACTTACGAGCAATTTGTGAAGGTCATTGCGCTATTGACTAGTTATATCCAATGGACACAAAAATATATTTATAGTGCGAATAATGCATCTTTCGGTCTTTAATGGAGTGACCGACAGTGAATAGATGTTGGTAATTTAATTAAAAAGTTCAATTAATTATCCAAGTACATTGAAGCTTCAAGTCCATAAGATTCCCTTTGTAGCTCAACAAGGATTATTGAGAATTAATTTTGGATTAATTTGAATTGTTCAAATTAATTGAGGGAATTAATTATATGTGATATAATTAATTAAATTAATTATATGTGGTATAATTAATATAATGTATTTGACACATTATAATATACATTTTTTTTAGAGAAATTAAATATTTGAATGTGATTCAAATATTAATTATATGAATGAGATTCATATAATTAAATTTAGTATAAATATGATTTATATTAAATGTCATGTATTATTAAGAGAAATAAAACTACAGGTTATATTATATTTGATACAATATAATAACTATAGGTTATATGATATAACGTATAGTTATATATATAAAAAGTTAGTTATTATATATTTAATTATTATTAATTTAATTAAATTTATTTTAATTGTAATTTTAAAATTAAAGGGAAGGAGTTACAACTCTCCCCTTAATTTTCTCTTCATCAATCGTGTGTGGAGTTAGGGGTTGTTCTGTTTCTACGTTTCATCTTCTTCCCCTAATCTCGGTGTTAGAGTGTGATACCTCTTTGGGTTTTTTGAAAAAGAAAACAAAGAATAAAATGTTTTTTTTCTTCCTCTAAAAAATCCCCTCTCCCTCAAAATTCAGAGCCCACAACTCCTGAATTCTCATCCCTAAGGAATAAAGAGGGTTCTCACATGGTGGTGGCCATTTTGTATTGTTGGTTTTTGGTACGAAGTGTTCGTGATCAGTTCGAGGGAATTTGCAAAGATTTTTTTTTGCTTCAAGGGTATGTGTTATCTTTTCCCTAATTCATTCATTTTCAAAGCATGTTGTATTTTCTTCTTATAATGCATGATTATTTTGTTCTGTAAATTTGAGATTATGTGAAAAAATGAAAATTGGGAACGATCCTGCTTTCGCTGCGAAACTTCACCGTTACTTCAATAATAATATTAATAAGAAAAAACTACCTTTTTAGTTCCCAAAAATTTTGAAAAATATATGCATTTACTTCCTGAGTTTTCAAAATGTACTATTTTAGTCATTGAATTTTTAATAATATTTTAAAAAGGTGCCTCATGTAATTTTTTTATTATTTTAAATGATTATAGGACATTTCGAATTGAAAATGTAAGTTAAAAAATAATTTTAGAGAGAAGTAATAATTTTTAAAAATTAATTTTCTAATTCAAAATAATAAAAAATACTACATGGACCTTTTAAACCTATTTCTTAAAATTCGAAAACTAAAAAGTTACATTTTAAAAACTTAGGGATGAAAGACACATATTCTTAAAAACTCGAGAACTAAAATTGTACATTTTGAAAAGTTAGGGATTAAATGCACATATTCTTCAAAACTTGTGGACTAAATATGTAATATTCTCCATTAATAATAAAAACTAAGTTGTATCAAAATCAAATGATTAAAAATTAGATTCAAACATTAAAAAGTTTATCAATTAAATATGTTGATGAACGTTTCTCAATAGGTCACTCTAGGGCCGTGGAAATGAGTTGGACTACAAAAGAACTCGCATGGATGTAGTACACTCTAATGCTTAAGGTGCCAACATGGAAGAATGTTGAGATGATTGTGTGAGGGTGGCATTCAGCTCAACTCACTCATTACCTCTTTCGTGAAAGTGAGAGAGTTTATCTCAACCATTCAAACGATCGAGGTTTGACATTCCACCTTTGGCAACACATAGACTTTTAGACCCCGTTTGTTTTACAGGTTTTTCCATGGGATTTTAAATCGACCTAACGTGGATTTTTTAATACCCTGCAAAAGTGTGGAATTTTTGTGTCTGGGAGATGAATAGTAAGAATATTGATTAATTAATTAATAAATTAATATCAAGTATTCATTACTATTAATTTTAATTAATTATTAAATATAAGTATATTATTTAGACTCAATAAACTTCAACTAATAGCTTTACCATTAATATTTTATGTTATCTTAACTATTTAATATAAATTATTATTGTTAATTATCAATATTCTAATTTATTTATTTATTTTTAGTTATTAATTTAATTATGTCTAATTAGAAGTTTTATTTTTTTATTTTATTAAATAATTAATTAATTAACATAACAATGAATTAATCAATATTAAATTTAATTGATCTCTTACATTTAATTAAGTAATTATTTACTTTTAGTTTCTATATATAAAAATTGAGCACAAATACTTAACTTCCAGACATTAATTATTTTGCACGTCCAAACACATACATTAATTATCGCAGACATTTAAAATCCAAACATTCAAATCCCATATATTTAATATCTATACCCTTGAAACAATATGTGCGATCCAAATGGAGTCCCTTAGGATCTCTTGGACTTCAGCCCTTTTAGTGGGGTCAGGAGTGGTGATCCGTAACAGGGTCTCTTGGGAGCTTCTTGAGATATAGGGTATTATTCAGGCAATGGGGCCTAGGGTGAGGGGGAAGATTATTGGTTTGGGTGCCGGATGCGAGTGGTCGATTTTTTATCACTAGTGCGTGGGAGAGTTTGCATTCTTGTCGTCCTAGGGTGTCTTGGGCTGGTATTTTGTGGGTGGGGGTGGTATTCCGCGTCACCCCTTCTGTACGTAGTTAGCTGTGAGGGACGAGTGGGGTCGGGTAAGGGGGTGTATAGTAAGTTATTTCGTGTATTTTGGTGTGCTTCCATATACTACATCTGGCAGGAGTGTAACCGGCGACTGCATGGAAGTAGACCGAAGTCGGTGTCTGCTCTGGTTCAGTTCGTGCTCATGCTGCTTCTTGGCGGGTTGATCTTTTTGGTCTTATATAGTGTGTTTACGGATGTTTTTTCTTTTTGAACTTTCCATTGTTCTTTGTTTTGCTGTTGTCCCTTGTTTGTGGGTTTTGGTTTCTTTTCTCTGGCTTTCTCCTTGATGGTTTGCAAGTTTTGCGTTTTTGTGTTGGTTTTGTTCTGGTCTTATCTTAATGGCTTTGTTTTGGGTTTTGTTACCCTATCTTTGCTCGTGCTTTGATGCCTTGATCCCGGGTTGTGGGATCCCTTATTGTCGTATAATAAAATCACCTATTCTATATATATATATATATATATATAAATTCTTTACGTTACATTACGAAATTTTATTTGAATTTAACATCGTGAATTCATTTGTTTTTCCAAAAAGGAAAAAACAAAAACGTGAATCCATTTTTATCACAAATTTTTATTTTGATTAGATTTAATCGATCATAGTTCCTAGATTATGTTATACATTTGTAATTATATTAATTGCTGTTAATTTATTTATTCATTAAATAGTTGACATAAATAAAATATTAATGGTAATTGTATTATTTACATTTTTTTTATTAAGTTTAATAATATAATTATATTTAATAATTGATTAAGATTAATATAATGATTAATTGGTATTATTCTATTAATTAGTTAGGTTATGTTTTTAGTATTATGGGCTTAAGAGGTGTTTGGTTCAAGGAGTTGGAGTTGGAGAGTGAAGTTGTGAACCCCACTTTTTGTATTAGGGCACAACTAAAAAATATTAAGGGGCGTTTAGCACGCACATTGAATTGTGTTGCGTTGAGTTGATAATTATCATTTGGGAAGTTAGATTATCTGTGGAGTTAGATTGTCTATTTGAGGTACAAAGTTGGATTAAAGTTGAGTTGGAATGTCTGTGCTTGGGGTGCTGAATTGAGTCAAAAGTCTGTGTTTGAGGTGTATAATTGAGTTGAGTTGAGTTGAGGTAGGGTATTTCGTGCAGTTTTTCTAAATGAAATTGATTTTGTCTTGAACTTTTTCATTTTTTTTTAATTTCCAACTACACATATTTTTCTAAAATTTTTAAAACTAAAAAATGTTTTATTTTTTACCCATTCTTAAAACATAACAAATTTGTACAAAGTAAACATATACTAAATACAAATATTGAATAAAATTTCTGAACACTCAATTCCATAACATATATTTTTCCCATTCTTAAACACAAAACATATTCCAAATAAATGAAAAACTTTTCACAACTACTTAGCCTCAATCATGAACATAGAAGAAGCTTAAAAATTGAACAACATTTTATTTTTCCTTCTTGAAAAATATAATATATTTTTACCATGCAACTTGAACACTCAATTACATAACAATTTTATCTACATCCCCAAAGACATGTCATATTCCAATAAAATGAACATTTTTCTGTAATCCGTAATCCTCAAATTTTAACCCTCAATTAATTTTACCTCAAAATCATTAATGTTAATTAAAAAAAAACTAATTCTTATTATTTTTTTTTTACTCATTTGTGAAATATGAATTTCAATTTTTATGATTACTGAACTTTTTTTTCCTTTTTTTTTTTGTGTAAATGTTTGATTCTTTATGTTTTACACTAATACAAAGAAATAATGTTTTTTTGTGTAAATTCATTTTTTGCAAACATTTTTTAAGGTTAGTTTTTATGGTTGTCTAATTTGCCACTTACAAATGAAATAATAATGTCCATAAAAATGTCTATGTACATGTAAAAAAAAATGCATAGAAATGAATAACACTCGATACATCACAAATTGTTCCCCAACAATTAAACAAAATTAGGACTATAAAAAGTGGACTCCAAACTTAAAACTAATGAACCTCAAACTAATTATTGAAGGAACCATGCAATTAGTTTGAGCCCTACAAGTAAGATAACAAAATATAGTTAGATTAGAATGAAGTTAAATGCAAATAAATTAAAATCAAACATACTACAAAGTACCTTCAAAGGTCCAAAATGAATTAAATTGAAATATTGCATTTAATGTAGACAAAATACTATTACTTTATATTATCAACAACACTACAATACTTTAATGGTTGTAGAACGTATGAGTTGAACATGAACAGAAAATAGGATTGTTATTAATGGTTTATTTACATGTTCACAAAAACTAGGGCTGTCATTAAGGGTCTGTTAGAGGTGATCTTCGTTGGAGTTGGTCAGTCACCTGAGGTGAATCTTAGTGTTTGTTGACAGAGGTGGTTGTTGGAGCCTGGAGTTGATCGTGGGAGTTGATTGTCGGTGTCCAAAGTTGGTCATCGAAGTTGGCTGCGCAAAGATGGTTGTCTGAGTTGCTTGTGTGAAGGTGGTCATTGGAGTTTATTGTGAAGTTGGTTGTCAAAAGTGGTTGCAAGTGAAGGAACTCTTATTTAAGAGTACCTACGAATGGAAGCGGATCTTTCCAATTCATTGGGATCAAATTTTCACATATACATTCAAACATACATATATGCATTCACAACGCTAAATTACTGGCATGCTTAAAAGAACAATAAACAAGAAAGCGAGAGATCATACCAGTTGAAGACTTTTTCTTCACAGCAAATCTTGCTTTCATTGGAACGGCAAGCTATCGTTCAGCAAATCCCAATCGTCTACCTTGAACAATCTCCACACGAACAGAAGGAAACGGGGATGACACCATCACTCAGAGCCCTCAATATTCTTGGAGTAAGAATCCAAAGGGTGGGCTTTGTTCAGATTTGGTAGAGGGCAGGAGGAAGGGTGATCGTATACAACGATCAAGCAAGTGGGAGAAAGACTCGTCTATCGTATAGACAAAATGCTTGATCATTTAGGTGAAGTATATGATCGTATAGGAAAAGGTAAGCGATCGTCTAAACGATCGTGTAGAAAAAGGTAAGCAATCGCCTATCGTTTAGTAAAGCTCGGGCGCTAAACGATCAGTTAGAAAAAGGTAAGCGATTGTTTAGTAAATAGTGTGCGCGGGTGTAAGTGTTAAGCGATTACTCAGCACTATCGTATAGATAAGCGATCGTTCAGCACTATCGTATAGGCTCTGGTTTTTACTAAGCGATGACACACTTCAACACTATGTCCGTGCATCCAACGGTTAACACACTGTGAACTATTTAAGCGTCTCAAAATGATTCTTCAACTTACTCATCCGTTATGAAAATAGAAGAGACGCCGACCAATTATCCCTTAACCGTCCAATTAATAGACAATAAATATAATCACATTATATTCATAACCTATGGATTAATATCATATATTAACCATAGTATTTTTTTCTCCACTAGATATAAATCATATTTATATCCAATTTCCTCCAAATTAATGTATCTCATACATAAAGTTAATTATATCATATATATAATTAACTAGTTCAGTTATATCATATATAATCAAACTTCCTCTTGTCAATTTGAACATTTCAAACTGACCTAAAAATTGATTCTCAACTTTTATCTAAGCTACCAAGGGGACCTTATAGACCTATGGCTTGAAGCTCCAACAGTATGTGAATAACTGATTAAACTCTTTAGCCACGATATCCACCATCCGTTAACTGCCAGACTTTCCACTAAAGACCGATAGCTAAACTCTTTTTACCATAGATATATTTCTATGTCCATTGGATATAACCAATTATCAGCACGATGACCCTTCACAGATGCTCGTAAGTACAGTTGGGCCAATTTATCGTTTTGCCCCTGTAGTTACATCTTACTCCTTAAGTACCACTGATCTCTCTAGTGAACAATACAACATAGTCCTATTATGTGTGAACACCTATCAGGCCATGAGAAGATGTGTGGCGCCACATCATTCAAGCCTTGGGATCAGCCTTTGAGGGAGTAATCTATCTACTTACCCCTGCTTCGGGGAAGAGGTGAACTCCATCTTGTGAAGCTGAGTCCACAGCTCCCAAATCAGACGAATCCTTAAAGTGGTAGGTTTGAGTCGGCGCATTGGCCACTCACACCCGTGTAAATCAAAGAACCACCCTCAATGGCATGAGTTCCCAACTCACTCAGGATTAAGGCCATGTTACCTATGGTCATCCTAGTGAAGTGAAGTCTCTATCATAAACGAAGTTATATGACGAGACATTAACACTTCGTGGTCAGGTCTTATACAAACTCTTTGTATAGGACGCCCCCGCTCGCATGTCCCCTACACGAATGATCAGGATCAGACCATCTGTGACAAGTCACAACACTTGTAACTATTCCACAAAGCGGGTCGTGTCCGTAATGTTACCGAGATAAGGTTTCTCTCCTATATCCATATACTACAGACCATTTTGGTTGTCACTTAAGACATGATCCACTTGTATGTCACTACAGACATGCTTAAGTTACATAAAGACAACCAGGGATATTAAGTTTATTGGTTTGTGGTAAAATAAAAACTATATAAATGTGCAAAGTCAATAAGTGAAGTAAATATCATATATATTATACATCACAAGCGTTTGTACAAAATTGTTTACAAACTACAAGACACGAGACTTTAGGGCACAAACCTCAATAGCAGGAGCCCATGTTGGTCCTCAAAGTTGGTTATGGTCGATCGCCTGAGGTGAATGTTAATGTTGGTTGACAAAGGCGGTTGTCAACAGAGTTGATCATCGAAGATTGTCTTTTTCGTAATTGCGTTGAAGGTGGTTGTTGGAACCTGGGGTTAGTCGTTGAAGCTTAGAGTTGGTCATCGGAGTTGACCACACAAAGGTGGTCGACTGAGTTGCTTGTGCGAAGATGGTCATCGGAGTTAGTTGTCGAAGTTATCGTTGGAGGTGATTGTAGGAGCTCGAGGTTGGTCATTAAAGTTGGTCGCTAGGGCCCAAAGTCGGTCGCTAGAGCCCAAAGTTGGTCATCGAAGTTTGCAACACGAAGGTGGTGGTCGGAGTTACTTGTGCAAAGGTAGTTGTCGGAGTCGATTGCTGGAGCCCGAAATTGGTCGGCGAAGGTGGTCATCAGAGTGGTGTGGTAGAGATAGTCACCGATGATGGCTAATGGGTGGAGTCAATGAAGAATCCAGAAATTTTTCGACAGGGGGTTTTATATAATTTAGTAAAAATAAATATAATAAGTTGGGACATGAACCTAGGTCTAGAGATGGCTTAAAGGTAATTTACCACTAAGCTAGATAGTGGTTTTGATGTTATGCCAGTTATATATATTTTTTGAGTTTTCTATTTCATGTATATGTTGATATTTACTGACAAATATTAATTGATAAGTTTGATTTTAAGATATTAGTTTGACTTCATGTCTCTCACCATTTCCTAAACTGACAAATATTAAAATTGATAATTTTGATTTTAAGATATTAGTTTGACTTCATGTCTCTCACCATTTCCTAATATGTTTCATCAACTATCTACGATTTGAGCTATGAGTTCCTAGTACTTCACTCTTATGTACCTCATTTATATTTTCTCATCTCTTGTCGTTTTCTATATTTTAGTTGCATTTAATGATTTTGAATCATAAGATAACCCTAAGATTCTTATGTTTTGAAAAATCACTTATATTTACTTGTAAATACAATTAATAATTTTTAAATTTAAAAGTCATCTTCGATATTTTAACTACTTTTTAACAAATTTATAGCCATTAGATTATTGTTTTGTAATATATCAATTACATTTACTTGTAAATGCATTTAGTGATTTTATATTTAATTGTATTCCTATGATTTTTTTTTTATCATTTCCAATTTTAATTTTCCAACCTTCTAACAAAATCCATAAAATATTTGTGGGGAGTTAAGAATTGAAATACAAAACATTTTTCTTTAACTTGTAGTTATACAAGCAACAAAATTTTGTCTTCAAACTCCAATTTCCAGAATTCAAAGTTCATGAAAAACTAAAGTTGTAACTTCCAAAGTCATTGATAAACAACATCTCTCAATCAAAATTATCTTGAAGATAAACATACTTTCAAAATATGATTCCAGTCAAAGTTGTAGATGAAGATAAAAACAAACTTTAAATAGGATATAGAGATGTAGATAAAGATTATCGAAGGAAAAAGTTGAAGGAGGCATAGTGGCACATGAAGATGAAGAAGAAGACATCCGATACTTTTTTCTTAGTGTATGTGCCTTAGGTCATGGGAGACTTTAAAAAGTCTTCATTTAATGGTTGTAGGTAATTATTTCTATTGATGTGTACTATCTTTTTCGATACACTTAACATGTAGGGGACGTTGGTGGTCTTGATTATTTTTAAGTTTAGGATTCTAACTCTCTATATTTTTCCTTAATACTAAATGTCTAACGTTCCGCAAGGTGGGAGTTTGTGTATATACTTGCATATACATTATATGGACCCTTGGTGTACTTAGTTATATGTGTATATAATATTCCATAGGCCGGAAGTTAGGATATATATACTTACACTTACATTATTTGGTGTCTTTAGTGATGTAACTAGTTATAGGAGCTCATCGGAACAACCTTGTGCACTTATTTTCACTTTTACCACCAAATTCATTGAAAAGTTTGGGTGTATTTATTTACTTTAAATTTTTCGTTCAACTTATATACCACGTAAATAATTATATTTACATCATTTTCTTTTGAGACTTGTGTTGCACAAGAGGTTATTTATATATGAAATAGGTTTAAATCTTTCATTTTTCCATTTTATGAAGTTATACAAAGTAGTCACATTAAGCTTTAAAGTTTCCATTTAACTTAGAGTCATTCAGTACTTTCCCACACATAAGATATATTTTATGTTAATTAGAGTTCTTATATATACATTAAACACCAACATATAAGACAGTAGTAAGTTTCTTGTCTATATCTTTATGTATATACACGATTGTGAGAATGCGGATACATTGTGAAATATTAAAAAAAATTGTATTTTTGTATATGTTATTATTTTCGTTTATGTAGTGATTATATATATTCAATTATAGTTTATTTAGTAGGTGTCCTTAACCGTAGAGATTGGATTAATTGGTTAGATGTTATTTAAAAACCAAAATTTGGAGGGAGGGGTAGTTTTGTCTTATGGAAACTAACAAATTCTCTTAAAAGGTAGGTTTAGGCATTTTTGCAATAAATCTTTGGTTTAGGTATTTTTGAAATGAAACCTTATAAAATTAGATATTTTTATGCCCGATCGAAATATTAATATTAGGGGCAGTTGCAAATATAGCAACCAACTCCAAAATATTAACAAATATAGCACTAGGCAAAAGAATTTGCATTTATAGTAAAATTTAGATCCAACTCTTAAGGTCTATCATAAATCATATAGCTAGTAGAAGTTTATCATTAATAAGAACCTATCAACGATAAAGTCTATCACTGATTGGTTTTGATATATTTTCAACTATTTAAAAATGTTGTTGTACATTTAATTATTATTATTAAAAGTGTTACTCATTGCAATTACTTTAATATTATGTTTTATTAATTTATTGTACTGTGGATCCAACATTTCACAACTTGACTCATTGCTCCAAACACCCTTGAAACCATACAAGGGGTTTGAAATTAGAGATGTTCACGAGGTGGATCACGGGCGGGGAAGGCTTCCCCATCCTCATCCCCACAAAATTTTCCACGGGGATCGAGATGGAAATTTTCCCGAGGAATTCTCGGGGATCGGATTCCCTGTAAGGAAAATTCCTCGTTTGTATTTTTAAAATTATTCATTTTCAAACTTGTAATTTTATTCTCAACCTTGATAAATTTTTATATATTAATTGAGCCATTTCAATACATCTTTTTTAATTAAAAACAATAGTAAAAATTTTCTTTAAGAAATAATATTTTATATCCAAATATATAATTTAAGTATTTAATCCATAATTTCTAAAAATTAAAATTTAAATATTAGAAGCTTAACTCTTCAACTCATGTTACAATATTTATGATGTTAAAAGTAATAAAATCTTAAATACTAAAACATATACATATTCATGTATAAAAACATTGACATACAAATTAGAAAATACTAATGGTTGAAATATTTTAAAATAAACTAATTAAAACTAATTAGAAAGGACTAATTAAAATAAACTCACAGAATGTGAGTTTATATGTTTGTGTGTATATCATCATAAGAAAATAATATTTATGCATATAAGTTTTTTTCCATCGGAGTGAGGCGAATCCGTGGGCTCGGCTCTATGAGGTAAATGGACATCTCTATTTGGAACTCCAAATTGAATTAGATGGAGTGGACTATTATACGTCACCTAATATTTGAGTCCCAATTATTATAATTAAATATTACAGTTGTTTTAATTCACAATTAGATAAGTGAAGACTATTTAGAAACCTCTTTAGCTATAGTGAACCGATGATTAGTTGTCGTGAACCCATAATGTATTTTTTTTCCCATGATAGACACTTGTATAGTTTTTGTTTGATTTATGTACGTTCAAGTATATAGAAATATGTTCACATGATTTTGATGGTTTCTATTTTCACTTAAATATAAAATAATAATTACAAAATAATGTTTTCTTAAATTAAAGTATAAAAAAATGTAATTTTAAAAAGTTTTTGTTCGCACGAGGCTTTTTTCGAAGAAACTTGTTTCTTGGAGTAGAACTTGTGTTGACGTTGATGTTGATATTGATTTGATGGGATGTGGCTCGATCTCCTCTGATTCTTACTCAGTTGAATATATACGCTTGACTTGAAGAAGTGAAGCACGTGGTTTTCTTGAAGTTGAAGTCTCCGAAGATTCTTTGTATCTTCCGAAGAGTCTTTGTATCTTCAGGAGACTTGTGTTTTCAAGGAGTGTGCAACTTCAAGAGTCTAGGAGAATTGTTGGAAAAATTCTCTCTGGGCTCTTTGGAATGTAGAATTTCTGACGTCCACAAAAGAAGAGAGCTCATTTATTTATAGAGCTCTCTGGGGGCTTCGTGGGCTTGGGCTTGGCTGATCCATAGGTCTGACCCTTGGACCCAATTAGTCGGATTTGGGCTTGGTTGATCCGGGGGCTTGGTCTTTGGATCCAATTAGTTGGATTCTGGGTTTGGTTGGTCCATGAACCTGGTCCTTGGGCCCAATCAGTTGGACTTGGACCTATTTTGGCATTTGGACCAAATTAAGCCCATTTTTGGGCTCAACTGAACTTTAGCTCAAATTATAATATTAAATTGGGTCAATTTAATTTCACTCAATCTAATGCCTGTGATGAAAACATGTGGCATCATTGGAATTCGCCAATTTATATCTTCAACTTCAAGTTGGAACACATGTCAATTTCTAATTAGTCTCAAATTTAATTATTTAAAATTTCGTCATTAATTTAGTAAATGAAGTGATAATTGATGATTGGTCCCAATTTCTCATTCAACAAATGTCCCCCTTTCGAGATTTATGCCCATATATAGGTGGATGAATATAAAAAATATAAAGTTGGAATCAAAATTCAAAGGCCAAGCCCCCGGAATAAATTCATAGTTTGACTGACACATGTAATTATGAATTATGAATTTTAATTTCTAATTTCATTTAATTATAACTGTTATAAAACAAATAAAACAAATTAAAATCATACATTGCATTTAATGACCTACTTAGTAAAATTATAACATTTATAAAATTATCTAAAGAAGTATCATGCTTCATGCAATCTCCATTTCATTACTTAACACACATAACAATTATATACTAAAGTAATAAAATAAAATTAATAACATTCGTACATACATTCACCTATATTTTAACTCTTATAATATAAATGATGCATGATAATGTTATTATACATGCAAACATATATTATAACACTTATATAATGATGCATGAACATGTTATAAAATAAATCATGCAACTATATTATAACATTTATAATATTCATGATGCATGATTAATGTATAACCTATGGCGGGATTTTACTATATAACATACACTATGACATATAAAACAATAAAATTAAACTATACATAAAATGTATAATTTAAAGAGCAATAATTAGATCGGGATTGGACTCCTAAATAATTAATTAAATTAATATAACATTTATATTAGTTTAACTGATTAAAAACTAAATATTATAATAAGAGAGCTACTTGAATCGAACAAAAAAAAAAACTCGAATCGAGTTGCGAACCGGACGTGAATCAGCCGAACCACGAACTGAATTGGGTGCGGACCATGTCATTCTTTCTGTCTCGAAATGTTGAAACGCTACGAAAAATTTCTTTCGTTCGTCTCTTCACAGCGTTGCAATGCTAGGGGATAGTGTTGCAACTCTGTTGTACAGGCGCCTACTATACAGTGATGTTTTCCTCCGATTTCTTTTCGATTTGAGCCTTGTTTTCTCTAGAAAATCACTGAAAAACTCACAAACGACACAAGACATAACAAATACAGACTCGATTGCAACAGTTATGCCCAAAACACCGAGTTCTTACAAATAAAATTTGTAAAGAAAGCAGTAAAACTATACAGTCCAATCCCGAAACATCCAAAATGCAAATAACATACATTCTATATACATTCATCAATATAAATGCATAAAATGTATAGATCCCATCATCAATCTGTAAATTAATTCTAAAAATTGAAAAATTGGGAACCAAAACGCCGCTCTGATACCAATTGAAGGACTGTGAGATCCAATGTGGAAGCGGGAATCGATCCCAATTGAAAATTTCACATAATTATAAAAATACAGAACCTTAAGTATGCATTCTAAAACAAATTCACAGCATGTTAAGAGAAAAAAAATTAGAGAAGAAATAAGGTTAACATTTACTAATCCTTGAAGAACCAAAGCCAAATTTCCTCTCCAATTGGTCGTGAACAATTACGATCACAAACAAAAACCAAAAGGCCAACACTTTGGACATTACCACAAGAAAGCCTTTTGTATTTTCCTTAGAGCTTGAGAATGTGCAAAAGGTGTGACATTTTCTTCTATTTTGGCAGAGGGAGAGAATGGTTTTGAGAGGATTCTTTTCTTTTTCTTTTTCTTTTTTTTTTTTAGAGAAATCATTTTCCTGAAAATCGTTCTCTATCATTTTACGTACATTAGAGAATAACCCCATCTTCACCAACTTCCCATGTTGTGTTAAGAGAAAAATAAGGGGAGGAAGTTAAGTAACTCCCTCCACAATTAAATTCAAATAATAAAATAATAATTAAATTAATTTTTTTTAATTTAATCAATATATAATTATATAGTAACCATATTTTATATATATATATATATATATATATTATACTATATGTTATATCTAGGATAATATATAACCTATAGTTTATATTATATCAAATATAATATAATCCATAGTTTAAGATTCTCTCATTAACTTATAGTATTTAATTTGAATCAAATTCATATTAAATTTAATTATATGAATCCAATCCATATAAATAGTATTTGAATCATATTCATGAAAGAGTTAAATAACATGCAGTGGAAGTATCAAGGATCCATAGGCATTCAAATTCACTAATTTTGGCAGAAACTAAAGCATGCTTTTCTAAAAAGAGGGTTTTAAAACCATAACTTTGAAGAACTCTCCAAGAATCCGAATGTACAGCAGCAGTCTTCACCAGAGATCACCGTGAATCACCTCAAAGTATTCCCTACTATCCTCTTGGAGTTTTAGACAGAGTTGTGGGACTCAAGAACAGCTTGAGTTGGTGAAGAACAGTGAAGAACTCACAACAGCCGGATGGGAAGAATATTTTCTTCTCATAGAGATATTCTCTCAAAATTTCTGCATTAGCTCTTCTCAAATGACTCCAAACTTCTTTATATATTGTAGATGAACACGCAAAGAAGTGAAATGCATGACTTACAGCTTATGCTTGAAAATTAGTGAAGAGAAGTTAATGACTTTTGTGTGAGCATGAAGATGAAGTTAATGGAAAAAATGAATTCTCCATTTTGTGCAACATGCAAAATTCTATTTTCACTTTTCTTTTAAAAATACAAAATGTTTTCAAAAACATTTTGATTAATAAAATTGAAAAATGATTTTTTAAAATTAATTTAAAATATTAATTAATTTAATATCAAATATCAAATCAATTTTTCACAATAATCATCTTCATATATTTAAATCATATTTAAATATATATTCTCCTGTTGCTTTTAATTTGAACGTTTCAAATTAATTTCTCAAGCTTCTCTAAAGATTATCCATTTATGAGCTAGTTGGGGGACCTCACAGACCTACAGATCATGAGCTCCAATGATTCGAGATTAATCGGCTAAACTCATTAGTCCGATCTAACCCTCATTCGTTAACTAATGGGACACTCCACTATAGCCCATAGTTGAACTCCCCTCACTATAGATATATTATGTCCACTTAATAACCATAATCAGTAAGCCGATCCTTCATTGGTTGTCCGTAATCACAGCTAGGTCAAAAATACCATTTTACCCCTATGAATACATCTTATTCCTACTGATCCTCTAATGAACAATTCTGATTCATAATCTTTATGAATCAAATCCTTTCTCTATCATGAGAAGGCGGGGCCCCGATTGTTCAGGACTTGGAGTCAGTACTTAAGAGAACAATCTATCTGCTAACCCTAAATAGGGTAGAAGTGAATTCCATCTTGCAAGACTATGTCCCCAGCTATTCATCCTGTCTTATCCCCAAAATGGTAAGCTTATTGAGTAGTGTTGTTGGACTACTCTCACCGTTTGCAGATCAAAGGATAATCCCGAACAAACAAGAGTTCATAGCTAGCTTAGGATTAAGATCGAGTTAACCTAGGTTATATAATAAATGAAATAGTCAGTTTTAACAGTAAACGGTTATTATAAAGAAAAGTGGCTATTTTTGTGGTCCAGTCTATATGAAAACTCATTGCATAGGATACCCCCACTCTCATGTCTCAACATGAACGATTTGTGGATCACATCGTTTGTAGCACCTTATAACTTCTTGTAACAACTACAGAGTGGGTCGCAACCAATAGTGTTACAAGGATGAGATACTCAATTTCATCCATATACTTATTAGACCATTTAGGCTATATATACTGTCAACTTGATCCTGTTTATGTCACTACATAAAGTTACAACATTTAGACTATAGCAAGGATGTGTTTATTAGATTTCCATAATAAGATGCAAAATCAACAAGTCATTATCATTGATAAAATAGAATGTTTAACACGAACTGCGAGTTCTAGAACATTCCCAACAATTCAAATATTTATTTCCTCTCAAATTAAACTTTTTATTATAATGTATCAAATACATTATATTAATTATATCATATATAATTAATCCTTTAATTAAATTGAACAATTCAAGTTAATTCAAAATTAATTCTTAATTAATCCCAATTGAGCTACAGATATGACCTTATGGACCTGTAGATTGAAACTCCAATGGTACTTGGATAATTAATTAAACTCCTTTAATTAAATTACCCAACTTCCATTAACTATCAGTCATTCCACTAAAGACCAACAGTTGCACAATTCGCACTATAGATATATTTCTGTGTCCATTGGATATAACCAGTCAACAGTGCGATGACCCTTCACAAATTGCTCGTAAGTACAGATGGGCCAAAATTACCGTTTTACCTTTATAGTTACATCCAACTCCTTAAGTAGTAAGTACCACTGATCCCTCTAATGAACAATAAGTCAAGTCTAACTATGACCAAACCCCTCTCAGGCCAAAAGAGGATGTGATGCCACATTGTTCAAGCCTCAGAATCATTTCTTAAGTGAGCAATTTATCTACTTACCTTGACATTAGGGAAGGAGTGAATTTCATCTTGTGAGCTATGTTCCTAGCTTTCCATCATACGAATCCCAAAATGGTAGACTTATTAAGTCGACAAGCTAGCCACTCTCACCCATACAAATCAAAGTATCGTCTTCGTAGGAGGAGTTCATAACTCACTCGGGATTCAGGTCATGTCACCTATAGTCAAGTCCACCTATCGTCTTCGTAGTAAAATATAAGTCTCTATTATTAACGGTGTTATATAATGAGACTATTCATTTCGTGGTTTGGTCTTATACAAACTCTTTTTTATAGAATACTCCCGCTCACATGTCTCTACATGAATGATTAAGATCAAATCATTTGTAACACTTTACAACAATTGTAAAATCTACAAAGTGAGTCGTATTCGTAGTGTCACCAGGATAAGGTACCCAGCCTTATCCATCTACTACAGACCATTTAGGTGATCACTTAAACACAATCCACCTATATTTCTCTACATACATGTTTAAGCTACAGAAGATAACCTTGGATGTTAGTTTATTAGTTTTGTAGGTTAATGCTACTAAATGTCAAATAAAATACCTCAGATTTTATTAAATAAATAACTGATTTGTACATTACAATTACAAACTACAGGACGGACGAGATTTAGGGCATCAACTCCAACAGCTCAAATTTAAATTTTACATCAATTTGAGATTATATCCTTAATTTAATTTGACTCAAGGATAAAAGTCTAAATTTGGATGATTTAGATTTGAGGTAAATTTTGGAATATACCCAAATTTTAATTTGAGATTTTATCTACAATTTAAACTCAAAGTTGAAAATTTTGATTTTAAATAAAATTTGGAATATGGCTAAATTTTAATTTGAGATTTTATCCATAATGTAAATTTGATTGTGAATAAAATTTGGAATATGTCCAAATCTTGCTTGAAGATAAATTTGAGGACAAAATCTAATAAAATCAAATTAAATAGGACCTTCATTTGATTTTTTTTTAAAATTTAATTTGAAATAAAGATAAAATCAAATTAGAAAATCTAATTGTTGGGTTTTATGTCCTAAAACTCGTGGTTTGTAAACAACCGAACTTATTCTGAACAATTCAATAAAGGTGTTATTGAATTGATGTATTGCTTATAAGAAATCCAATAAACCTGAAAGTCCCTCGACTGTTGGATGAGTACTTGAATTTTATGTGGAGACATAAAGGTGGATCAGGTTCGAGTAAATAGTTAAAATGATCTATAGTATATGAATAAACTTGGGTACCTTATTCTAATAACACTATTGGATGTGGCCTACTCTGTAGTTGTTACAAGAAGTTGTAAAGTGCTACAAACAAAGTGATCCTAATTTGTTCATGTTGGGACATGAGGAGTAGGGGTGTCCTTGTGCAAAAGGGTTTGTACAAGATCGGACCACGAAATTAGTCACTCTTACTTTATAACGTTGTTTACTGTTTAAGACTAACTATTTCAAAGCGATGACCTAGGTAACTTGACCTTAATCCTGAGCTAACTATGAACTCCTGTTTATTTAGAATTATCCTTAGATTTGCATAGGTGAGGGTTGGCTCAACAATGCCGACTCAATAAACCTCCCATTTCAGGGGTAAGACCGGATAAATAGCTGGGGACATAGGGTGCAAGACGGAATTCACTCCTACCTGCTTTAGGGATAGTAGAGAGGTTGTTCCCTTCAATGCTGATTCTGGGTCTTGAACAAGGGGCCCCACCCTCTCATTAGCTCGAGAGGGACTCGGTTTTGTTGATCAGATCACAAAACAATTGTTCATTAGGGGATCAGTGGGGACTTAATGGACAAGAGGTAATTTCGAGGGTAAAACAGAGATTCGACCCAACCGTTATAAAGAACAACCTGTGAAGGGTTAACATACTAATCATGGTTATATCAAGTGGACATAATATATCTACAGTGAGGGGAGTTTAACTATGGGCTTTAGTGGAGTGACCTATTAGTTAACAAATAAGGGATAGATCAGTCTAATGAGTTTAGCCGATTAATCTCGGATCGTTGGAGCCAATGATCTGTAGGTCCACGAAGTCTCCCTACTAGCTCGGAAATGGATTAGCTCTAGAGTAGCGTGATAAGTTAATTTGAAACGTTCAAATTAGAATCAAACAGAATTGGAGAATATATTTTTAAATATGATTTAAATATATGAAAATGGATTTGTGTAAAATTAATTTAATGTTGGATATAATTATTTAAATTATTTAAATAATTATTCATTAATTTTATTAGAAAATTAATTTATGAAATTAATTTGTAAAATTAATAAATTTTTATTTTAGAAATAAAATAGATTTTAAAATCAATTTTAGATTTTAGAAATAGGAAAACACAAAAGGAAAAATTGGATTTTTCCAACTCCATCTTCAAAGTAGCTCACAAAGAACCCATGATCTCCAACCTTCAATAACTCCAAGCATGAGTTGCAGCCTATGCAACAAATCACTTTGCATGATAGTCTGCAATATATTGAAGAGATTGGAGTGATTTTGGAAGGTTGCTACCGAAAGAATTTTAGCTAAAAATTCATGAGAAGAAGGTGTTATTCATTTTGGGTTGTTGCAGTGAGCATTCTCCAAATTCCCTATGATTCCAGCTTATTTTGAGTCCCACAACTCAATTTAGAGCACAAAGAGAATAGTAGGAAAGATCTTGTGGTAGTTTGCACAAAGATTTGAAGGTTTTAGCAGCTAGAAATCAAGATTTCAACGGTTCTTCAAAGGTATGTTTTGAAACCCATTAAATTCTGTTTAGCATGTTTTCGTTTCTGCCAAAATTAATCAATTAGAGTGCTTATCAATCCTCGTCGCTTCTGCTGTGTGCTGCTACCAATCCAACAATTGGTATCAGAACATCATATAAGCATTCAATTCGGTTTAATTTTGGTTTGGTAAGTGTTTTATATGAAAAATATGAAACTGCTTTACTGATATGGTTTTCCGAGTTTTGGTTTTAATTTCTCTTTAATTTCTCGTTTAAATTTGTAATTGGCTCTTTTTTTATGAGCTTATTTGTCTTCCCAAAAGTCTGTAATTTATTTGGGGTCATTAGAGTTGAAAATAAGCTGTAATTCGAAGAAATAAGCGAAGAGGCCGAGTTGCAGATTCCAGACGTTCAGCCTCTGTTCATATCATCGTTGAGCTTTAGCAGCTAAGCAATCATTTAGCTTCATGTGTTAGACGATATGAAGAAAATCTAAATGATCGTGTAGCTTCAGGCATTGATTGTTGAGGTGTTGTGCGCTAGACGATCGTGTACCTACGGGAGCTAAGCGATGCGTCGTATTGTTATACAATGGCACTACACGATCGTGTAGCTTCGAGTGGGAACTAAATGATGTAGTGAAGAGCTATATGATAGCGTTGCACAATCGCTTTCCACGATCGTTTACCTTTGATCGGGAGCTAAACGATGCGTTGAAATGCTAAGCGATAGCATTAAGCGATCGATTACCTTGAGCGCGTGCTAAACGATTAAGACGCGATGCTAGACGATGGTGCTAAGTGATCGTGCAGCAAATGTCGGACGCTAAATGATGGAGCTACACGATAGTGTTAGACACTAAGCGATCGTGTAGCATCCTCCAACACTAGACGATGACACTATGCGGTAGAAGACAGACACTACATGATCTTGTACCTTGGTCAGGAGCTATACTATAGTTGCTAAACGATCACGCAAACACTAAACGATCAGGCAAATGCATGACGATGGTCGTCAATGCTAAACAATCAGCCTAGCGAGATTTTGAGTGAGAGTGAGAGAAATCAGTTCGATCGGTTCTCTTGAGCTCTGGTCTGGTTCAGCTTCAAATGGTTTTTGGTTGGTTCAGTTCAGACTCTACTGGTTCGATTCAGATGGTTCGGGTCCGGTTCAAGCGGTTTGGAGTGGTTCGAGCGGTGTTGAAGCTGTTTTTGTAATAATTAGGCTTTTGTTTGCTTGTTTTTGCCAAAACTAAAACCATATCAGTCCGTGTTTAATTATTTATGCATTGGATGTATTTTATAATTAAATAAATCTTGTATGTGCATACAGTATGACATTTAGATTTAAAAACCCACCTTAGAAAGCATGCAACATACATTGAAAGTATGTTAGAATTTGTTATAATATATAGTATAACAAATAGAATTTGTTAGAATTTGTTAGGGTTTCTTGTATTTAATATAAATTTTATATTAAATACTGAATGCTTGTATGTTGTGGATGTTTAGCATGTCTAAAGTTTTATAAGTTGTTATAAAATTGGGTTAGACATTTAAAATCCATAACGAAGAACAACTGCATGCTTACGTAGGTTAACCACTTGTTTTAATAGTTAAAATAGGTCGTTAAACTTGTAAAACTCGGGTTACAAACTCAACTGGTATATAATCCTGTCGAAGCTTAGAGGTATTTAAGTTGACGGTCTACGGAACACCTCCTAACTAGGGATTATAGTCGAATAATTAAGCGTTGGTAACCGATTTTATGAGTATGTGTGAGTGATGTGAGGTAATAAAAGGGTTTATCACATAGATATCATAGGTTTAAGTCCATTTATAAGTATTATACTTGGATAAACCACATAGACTTAAGTTTTTTTTATTAGCCGAAAAAGAACCTAAGTATAAATTTACCCAAAAATTAGAACACTTCAGTGGTAGTCAATAACTTCTATATGATAGAGTTATTAGAAAACTTCAGTTAATAACATATACAATATGTTATTCTTAGCTCTTACGTCTCTAAGAGTTCACAATCTGGATTTAAGCGGTACTTCGTGTCACCCTGGAAGTGACCTCCATTCAGAAAGTATTTTTTAGCTTAAATTTAGATTCTGGTGAATAAGGGGAAGTTGTTCGAACAGAAATCAAGTATACAATTTCAACTGTCACGTCTCCACATAGGTCACACCGTGAGATTCATATGACGCTTCTGTCACCCTGGAAGTGACCTCAATTCAGAAAGTGGATGTATGAGTCAATACCAAGGTGAATGGAAGAAATAGTTCATAGTAAGTGGGTGAAGGAAATGTGTCAACTTTTGGATTTTATATCCTAAAACTCGTTGTTTGTAATATCATATTCTTGTTCAATAAAGCTGTTATTGAAAATCTTTAGTAAATTTAAATTCTATATTCATGAATCCAATAAACTAACGTTCCGAGGCTATTAAGTTTAAGTTTGAACTTTATGTAGTGACATAAATGTGGATTAAGTTCAAATATATATAGTCAAAATGGTCTATAATATATGAGTAAGGTTAGGCGCCTTATTCTGGAGACACTATGGATGCGGCCCATTTTTTAGTTATTACAAACGATGTGATCCTAAACCGTTCATATGGAGACATGAAAATGGGGGCATCCTATGTAAAGAGTTTACATAAGACTAAACCATGAAATAGTCACTTTTACATTCTAAATGTCGTTTAATGTATAAAACTGAATATTTCGTTAATTGATGACCTAGGTAACTTAATCTTAATCCTGAGCTAACTATGAACTCCTGTTCACTCGGAATTATCCTTAGATCTGCATAGGTGAGGGCAGCTCATTATCGTTGGCCCAATAAGCCTCCTATTTCAGAGGTAAGATCAGGTGGATAATTGGGAACATATGGTGCAAGACGGAATTCACTCTTACCCGTTATATGGATAGTAGATAGTTTGTTCCCTTTAGTACTGAATCCAGGTCTTGAACAAGGGGCCTCACCCTCTCATTGGCCCAAGAGGGGTTCGGTTTATAGGTTGGACCTTAAACCAATTGTTCATTAGAGGATCAGTGGAACTTAAGGAATAAGATGTAATCTCGGGGGTAAAACGGTTTTTATGACCCAGCCGAGATTATGAACAACCTATGAAGGATTAACTTACTAATCATGGTTATATCATATGGATACAAATATATCTATAGTGAGGGGAGTGAAACTATGGGACTATAGTGGAATGACCCGTGAGTTAACGAATGTTGATTAGCTCCATCTAAAGTGTTTAGCCAGCTAATCTCAGATCGTTGGAGCCCATGATCTATAGGTCCATTAGGTTCTCCTACTAGCTCATATTGAATAAACTTAGAACAATATGATAGAATAATTCGAATTGTTTGAATTAGGTGAAGAGAGAGAAATCGACAAGTATATGTGATATAGTGGTCGTTTTTTAGTTTAGAGATACAACTTTAATATTTAAATATGATTTAAATATCAAGAATATGAATACATTCATATTCGGAAGTTGGAAAATAATGGAAATGGTCAAAGATGTAAAAAGTCAAAGAGTTGACTTTTGACTTAGAAAAGTCAAACTTTGACCGACCTTATATTCAAATGTGATTTGAATTTCGAGAAAATGAATGCATATTCATGCTCGGAAGGTCAAAATTAGTCGACACAAAAAAAATCATAAAAAGTCAAAATGTTGACTTTTCAGTCAAAGTTTGACTTTGACCAAATGACTATTTTACCCTTTGACTAAAGTTATTGGGAAAATCCAAATTTTTGTTTAATAATTCCACTAAAAAAATAGTAGGCTAGGTGTTGGCTTATAGTGGAGACATTAAGCCTACTTAAATAGTGGATTCTAGGTGTTGGGATTTTATGAAGTTATTTCATGCAATTTTGCATGGCCCTTTTCTATAAATATGGGTTTGTGATTTTGGATAAAGACTTTTGGACTTTTTGCCAAAATAGTTTTCTAAAATAGGGCTAAAAAAAATGCAAACCCAACCCAAATTTCACTCTACTATTTCCATCTTTTTTCTCCCTCTCGGGTTCTTCTTCCATCGGGTCCCACAACTCGGTTCTGAGTCTAGAGGATAGTAGATCAGCTCTAGTGGTTGTCCGGTTCGTTTTGAGTGGCGATAGAGGAGTTTCGGGTGCTTCAAAGGTATTATTTCAAAATAACCCTAATTAATTCATTTAGGGTTGCATGTTTAATTTGGGCAATTAGAGTAAAATCGATTCTTATTTCCGTTGCGCATGCCGACTTTTCCATCATGTGGTATCAGAGCATGTTATAATTTTACTCAATTGCATGTGGTGGGTATCAATTTATTAGATAAAATTGAAATTGGAAACTAAAATGGTTTTTAGGTTTTGGCAAGGTTTTTTGTAGTATTAATTTGTAATTGCTCACATGTTTATGAACATTAATGTGTGAAAAAGGGTCTGTAAATTGCTAGAGTTATTAGAGTTGAAATAAGGTTGTAATTGCTCAGTTCCGGGAAAGAGGACGGCTTCAAAATGAAAAAAAAATGTTCACAGACCCGGGAAGGGTGCTCCCAGACCCGACCTGAAGCCCGGATCCGACTCGCGTGCTCCGTGCGCTCCACCAGACCCGAGATGAGCTCCTAGATCCGACCCGGTTCTTCGCGACCCACCCACATTTGCTCGTGCCTGCGCGCCCGCGTTTCCCGCCCAAATCCGACCCGGTTTGTTGCACGCGCGCACCAGCTGTTATAAAGCATTTCGGACCGTTTTCGTCGACCCGCCCGCTTCCGTTGACTGCGCCAGCACCCGTTGACCGGACGGTCTGGACCAGTCCGTTTTACCTGTCTGAGCCTGTCTCTTATACACATCTAGATGTGTATAAGAGACAGCTCCTTGACTCATCCGCGACCTACTCCGCCTCCGTCGACCCACCCCGCGCTTCCGTTGACTGCGCCAGCGTCCGTTGACCAGCCAGTCCAGACAGTCTTGACCCTGTCTCTTATACACATCTAGATGTGTATAAGAGACAGGTTTTAGAACACTTTAGCTAGAGAGAAGTAGCGTACTTTTAGCTCTAGCGTCCCTAAAAGTTCACATCGTGAGGTCCATGCAGGGCTTTGGGTCTGTCTCTTATACACATCTAGATGTGTATAAGAGACAGGCTTTGGGTCGTGCTTAGGAGCGTACTCCCTTCGGAGAGTGTTTGCATGGATCAATATCAAGGTGAATAGGGGAAGTAGTTCATAGTAAGTGGGTGAGGGGTATGTAACCTGTCTCTTATACACATCTAGATGTGTATAAGAGACAGCCCTTCGGAGAGTGTTTTGCATGGATCAATATCAAGGTGAATAGGGGAAGTAATTCATAGTAAGTGGGTGAAGGATGTGTGCCAATGTACCCTGCGGTCTCTTCTATTAGTTTGGACCTGTCTCTTATACACATCTAGATGTGTATAAGAGACAGGTGTTTGCACGGATCAATATCAAAGTGAATAGGGGAAGTAGTTCATAGTAAGTGGGTGAGGGGTATGTAACAACATATCCCACGGTCTCTTCCATTAGGTCGCACCGTGAGATTTCTATAATGTGCCTGCATGTCTGCCCTGGAGCGACCTTTCCCTTTGGAGGGATTCGAAACACCACGAACTCCAAATCTAGATAAGCTCTCTTAGATTAGTTTTCATATTAACTTTCTATTTTCGGGAGCATGTCGATTCTGGTTTCTGAGATCCAAAAATGGAAGGTTACACTTACAAGAATTATTAAGATGTTAGTATATTCTCGACCAAAGTAGCGATAACTAAAGTGCTATAGGAATAAAGCGTTATTATAGGGTTAGCATCTAGTCAAGATTGTCTTGGTTCAAAAGAGGAATAATCAACTGCCCTTCGGTAGAGGTTACTCTAAACTTTTGAAATATCGTTACAAAATATAATAATGAAGGGTACATTATTAAGTTTTTGCTAAATTAAATTGGTTTCTTTGTGATTATAGTTTTTTCTAAAAGAATATGTTTATCTTTTTCAGCATGAATAGCTCAATAATTCAACTCTTAGCTTCTAATAAACTAAACGATGAAAATTATTCAGCATGGAAATCAAATCTAAACACAATATTGGTAGTTGACGATTTAAGATTTGTCTTAACTGCGGAATGTCCTCAAGCCCCAGCCTCAAATGCTAACCGAACTGTTCGGGAAGCATACGATCGATGGGTCAAAGCCAATGAAAAGGTCCATGTTTACATTCTTTCCAGCATGTCTGATGTTTTGGCAAAGAAACATGAATCCTTAGCTACGGCTAAAGAGATTCATTAAGAGAAATGTTTGGGCAACCATCATGGTCCCTTAGACACGAGGCAATTAAACACATTTACATGAAGCAGATGAAGAAGGGGACCTTTGTTAGAGAACATGTCCTAGACATGATGATGTACTTCAATATCGCTGAAGTAATTGGCAGACCCATTGATGAGGCTAACTAAGTTAGCTTTATCTTACAATCTCTTCCGAAGAGTTTTATACCTTTCGAGACAAATGCGTCTTTAAATAAGAAAGAATTTCACCTCACTACCCTTCTTAACAAGCTCCAGTGATTCCAAAACCTTACTTTAGGTAAAGGGAAGGAAGTGGAAGCAAATTTTGCTACCACTAAGAAAAAATTTATAAAAGGATCGTCCTCTAAAAATAAAGTTGGACCCTCTAAAGCTCAAATTAAAAAGAAGGTAAAAGGGCAGGCTCCCAAGATAAAAAAAAAAAAAGAAAAGAAAAGAAAAGAAGGATACAGATAAAGGAAAATGTTTCCACTGTAACCAAAATGGGTATTGGAAGAGAAATTTCTCAAAGTACCTTGAAGAGAAGAAAGCTGAGAAAATGGCACAAGGTAAATATGATTTACTGGTCATTGAAACATGTTTAGTGGAATATGATACTTCAACCTGGATACTAGATTCAGGAGCCACTAATTATATTTTTTTCTCGTTTCAAGAAACTAGTTCTTGGAAAAAGCTTGAAGAATGTGAGAAAACCCTCAAAGTTGGAACAGGAGAGGTTGTCTCAGCTAAAGCAATGGGAGATCTGAAGTTGTTTTTTGAAGATAGATATCTAGTACTTTGCTAGTCATTTAACGACTGCTATCTCCTCGAAGGGTTGTAACATAGGATTCGGAACAACCCAAGCTTCAGTAAAATGAATAGGGTCTTATAGTTCCGTCTTGGGTATTGTCTTCTATTTCGGAGGCATACTCATACCGTTCTGTAAAATCTGAAAATGGGGGGTCTACACTTACAGAATTATTAAGTGTTAATAAATTCTGACCAAAAGCGGTACCTAAATGACTATCAGAATATGAGTTATTCTTGAGATAGTATTTAGTCAAGAATGTTTTGATATAGTATCATTGCAAAAGAAGAATCTTGGGTACATTATTAAAATTGCTAAAACATGATTGGATTTAAAAGCAATTCACTTATAGATTCTGTTTATAATTTCGGAATGACAGTTCAATAATACAAGTGTTGGCATCAGATAAACTTATCGAGGATAATTATAAGAATTGAAAATCAAATTTGAACACGATACTTGTGATAGACAATTTGTGGTTTGCCTTAACTGAGGATTGTCCTCCCATTCCTAGCTCTAACATAAACAGAAATGTTCGGGATGGGTATGATAGATGGGTTAGGGCTAATGATCAAGCTCGTGCTTATATCCTCGCCAGCTTATCTGATGTGTTTTGGCAAAGAAGCATGGGGATGTGAGTAATGCCAAAGAGATTATGAAATCTCTGCGAGGGATGTTTGGACAACCGTCCTTCACTCTGGGGCATGTTTCTATCAAATACGTTTACAACAGTCGCATGAAAGATGGGACTAATATTCGTGAACATGTCCTAGACATGATGGTCCACTTTAATGTGGCAGAGATAAACAGTGTTGTTATGGACGAGAGAACTCAAGTTGGTTTTATTCTAGAATCTCTCTTGAAGAGTTTTCTGCAATTCTGTATGAATGCATTAATGAATAAAATTAAATACAACTTGACTACTCTGCTAAATGAGATATAGGCTTACCAGAAAATGTTGAGAACAAAGGGTTTAGAGTCAGAAGTAAATGTTACTACTACCGAGAAGAGAGAAATGTCCTCCAAGCCTGACATTGCCTCCTCTTCAAAGAATAAGCATATTCCTGCGAAGAAGGGCGAAGGGAAAGGGAAGAAGAAGCCTGTTGGAAAGAAAGGCAAGGATAACGCTGCAGAGAAAGGAAAATGTTTCCACTACAACGAAGAAGAGCACTAGAGGAGAAACTGCCCTCAATATCTTGCCGAGAAGAGAGCAGAGAAAGTAAACAGGTTAATTAGTTTCTATGAACCGTTTGCTCAGCTCATCCAGTGGGAGAAGTTGTTGCTTGATTTTACTGTTTTTGTAAAGCTTGTAAAGAAAAAATTGTATATATTTCTTGTGATAAATGAAGTGTTCATTTTCAGAAATTATGTTTCTTCTAGCAACTTCTGTTAAGAATCAAACTGTTAAAAGCCATTTGTAAATATTCAGATATTTAAATGGCTAGATCAAAGTATAGAAAGTTTAAAGTTTTCTAGATCTGATTGTTAACAAAGAGTTGTTGAGACAGGTCAGATGCGTCTTACTCAAAGAGTTGAAAGTACCTTAATGTAGTGGGAGGAAAGGTGCTTCCTAACCATTATTGAGAATAAGATGCATCCCCATATAGTTTATTCAAAAGCCTATTGTATACTAACATGCTTATAATGATTCTCTCGGCTAAAGTGTTTGAGAATTACCTAGTAGGACCAGGAATACCAGATTAATAATCTAGGGCAAGTGGGAGAAATATCGGGTATGGGATACCGAATGGTAAAAGATGGGTATGGGATGCCCTAGTTTATTATATTTCCCTATAAAACTAAAAAACTCAGTCTTATATAACGGATATATAAATTACCACTGGAGTTTTAGTCCAAGTGGGAGTTTGTTGGGTTTTATGTCCTAAAACTCGTAGTTTGTAAATAATAGAACTTATTCTGAACAATTCAATAAAAGTGTTATTGAATTGATCTATTGCTTATAAGAAATCCAATAAACCTGAAAGTCCCTTGACTATTGGATGAGTACTTGAACTTTATGTAGAGACATAAAGGTGAATCAGGTTCGAGTAAATAGTCAAAATGATCTATAATATATGAATAAGGTTGGGTACCTTATTCTTGTAATACTATTGGATGTGGCCTGCTCTGTAGTTGTTATAAGAAGTTGTAAAGTGCTACAAACAAAGTGATCGTAATCCGCTCATGTTGGGACATGAGGAGTGGGGGTGTCCTTGTGCAAAAGGGTTTGTACAAAATCGTACCACGAAATTAATCACTCTTACTTTATAACGTTGTTTACTGTTTAAGACTGGCTGTTTCAAAGCAATGACCTAGGTAACTTGACCTTAATCCTGAGCTAACTATGAACTCCTGTTTATTTGGAATTATCCTTAGATTTGCATAGGTAAGGGTTGGCTCAACAGCACCAGCTAAATAAACCTCCCATTTCAGAGGTAAGACCAGATAGATAGCTGGGGCATAGGGTGCAAGAAGGAATTCACTCCTACCCGTTTTAGGGATAGTAGAGGGTTGTTCCCTTAAGTGCTGATTTTGGGTAGTGAACAAGGGGCTCTGCCCTCTCACTGGCCCGAGAGGGACTCGATTTTGTTGATCAGATCACAAAAAAAATTGTTAATTAGGGCATCAGTGGGGACTTAAGGAACAAGAGGTAATTTATGGGGTAAAACAGAGATTCGACCCAGCCGTTATTATGAACTGAAGGAACTCTTAAACAAGGGAGACCGAGGGATATGTTGTTGCACTTCCCACTCTCACTTACTATGAACACTCTCTCCATCCACCTTGATATTGACCTACCCAAACACTATCCTTTAAGGGGACACGGAAAAGGTGCCACGAGGTCGAAAGGAGATCTCACGGTGTGGACTATATAGGAAAAACGTGAAAGGTTTAAGTGAAGCATCATATGCCCCAAGTACCTCCCACTGAATAAAAATCAGAATGAAATAACTCTATCTATTACATTTTCCATCAGCAAACCGGTTCCAGGCGAACTGGGTTCTTGAATCGCCAGAGGAAACTCCATCATTTAGTAAACGCCGCAGGTAAACGATCGCTTAGCGCACATAGATCAATAGCGCAAAAAGCTTAAAAAACGATTGGCTTGGATGACAACAAGGCTGCAAAGCATGATCGTCTAGGCAATCGCTTAAAACACAGCGAAAG
>NC_052350.1:45074794-45089234 GCF_009727055.1 Benincasa hispida | reverse complement strand
GTTCTACCTAAGGGTTCATTAACCTAGACAATTCGGCTACTGATTTTAGTCTAAGTCATCTTTTTAAAACCACTCATAAATAACTTTTGTCTATGAAAAAATGAACAAGTTCAAATAGTCACATTTAAACACTTAATGGACTGCCTTTACTTGCATGCATGCATCAAATCTATCCTACATCATCTTTTCCAGGTAAGTTTCCTAGGTAGGGTGTTACGTTTCCGTCAAACTTAAATACCCTAACCTAGACAGAACCCACCTTAGACAAAAGGTCCCTTATAGATAGATTTTACTACACTTTAACCTTTTATTAGTCCATTTTAATCCTATTAAACTGATTAAAAGATTAAAGCCTAATGGTTGCTAAATCATATTAGAACCGTGATCTTAGGTCTATGTCATCCAAGTTTTAAACAATTAAAACCATGAATTAAACCTAAGTGAGCATGCATGTCTTTCTGATTACTTTTAGTTCTTAATTTCTCTTTAACATTTTAAAAAGAAACAACTAAAATACATCACGCACAATAGATATTTATAACGCTTATAAAGAAACCTATGTGTCATGCTTCATGCAATATCCTGTCATTTCTATACATAAACTTTTATATACGCGTAATAACCAAGCAAACATGCTTTCCATACACCCTTATACTATAAAAATTATAATATAAATGATGCATCGCCAATGCTTTTTATGCATGCATAAATATAACTCCTTATATTAACATGATTATGAGCATGCTCTTCGATAATTATCATGCTTCTCTATATTTATAACATTTACAATATAAAGAGATTGATGCATGACCAATGCATAACCTAAGATGGATTTATTATATGTACATACCATTATGCATATAAAAATATACATCTCATATAATAAACCAAGGATTAATGGACTGGGATGAACCTTTACAAAAATCAGAATGAAATAACTCTATCTATTACATTTTTCCATCAAGCAAACCGGTTCACAGGCGAACTGGGTCCTTGAATCCCAGGAGAACTCATCATTTAGTAAAACGCCGCAGGTAAACGATCGCTTAGCGCACACTAGACAATAAGCGCAAAAGCTAAAAAACGATTGCTTAGATGACAACAAGGCTGCAAAGCATGATCGTCTAGGCAATCGCTTAAACACAGCGAAAGGTAAACGATTTACCGTGCGTTACTTCTTCCGCGATCGTTTACGTCAGTTACTACGTGATGAAGCTTGCTGATCTAAACGATTGCCTAGTGCGCACACACGTTAAATGATACTCGAGCATCCGATACTCAACGATCGCTTACCCCATCGTCTACACGATCCGATCAACCCTTCGATCGTCTTCCTTTTCGAAGAAACAACAACCCTTGCTCCAAACTTCTTCAAAAGAACCCAAACTCAAACTGACTTTGAATTACGACTTCAATTACTAATTAAATTGTGCCAAAAAATGCAGGGGCCTTTACAATCAACCGAAAAAATGCCAAAAAGAATTAAATCAAACCGAGGATTACATCCAGAAAACTCCATTAATCCGGCACATCCACAAACAATTCTAAACATTCAAATAGAGAGAGATATGCACCCACCGTGAATGTATAATGCAATTCATTGCAATCAATGAAATTTGGAATATAAGAACCTAGCTCTGATACCAATTGAAGAAACTCTTAAAACAAGCATCCATGAGCGCGTTCGAATCTTTCCTATTTCATTATGACCGAAATTACCACCACACATTTCTAACAAATATGTGTTGCATTTTAACAACTAATTATGCATATTTTAAACGAATAAAATAAGAACAGATTGAGTAAACTTAACCTTTTGAAGACTGTCTTCACTTCAAACTCAATCTAGCGGTAAACGATTTACCGTGCGTTACTCCGCGATCGTTTAGTCAGTTACTACGTGATGAAGCTTGCTGATCTAAACGATTGCCTAGTGCGCACACACGTTAAATGATACTCGAGCATCCGATACTCAACGATCGCTTACCCCATCGTCTACACGATCCGATCAACCCTTGATCGTCTTCTTTTTCGAAGAACAACAACCCTTGCTCCAAACTTCTTCACAAAAGACCCAAGACTCAAACTGACTTTGAATTACAGACTCAATTACTAATTAATTGTGCCAAAAAATGCAGGGGCCTTTACAATCAACCGAAAATGCAAAAGAATTAAATCAAACCGAGGATACATCCCAGAAAACTCCATTAATCCGCACATCCACAAACAATTTAACATTCAAATAGAGAGCAGATATGCACCCACCGTGAATGTATATGCAATTCATTGCATCAATGAAATTGGAATATAAGAACCTAGCTCTGATACCAATTGAAGAAACTCTTAAACAAAAGCATCCATGAGCGCGTTCGAATCTTTCCTATTTCATTATGACCGAATTACCACACACACATTCTAACAAATATGTGTGCATTTTAACACTAATTATGGCATATTTTAACGAATAAATAAGAACAGATTGAGTAAACTTACCTTTTGAAGACTGTCTTCACTTCAAACTCAATCTAGCGGAAGCAAAACCTCTACGGTCTTTATCACCCAGCAGACAGTCAGCTACCAGCAGCACGATCATCTACACGAACGGTGGCACAAGAACAAGCAAGACCAGGGACGAAACCACCACTTAGAGCCCTTGGTATTCTCAGAGTGAGAATTCAAAGAGTGGTCTTTGATGAAATTGGTAGAGGAAAGAGGAAAGGGACGATCGTATAGAACGACAAGCAAGTGGGAGAGAGCTATTGTATAGCGTTGTTTGTCATTTAGAGAAAGGTACACAATCGTGTAGGTTTTAGCAGCTGGAATTCAAGATTTCAACGGTTCTTCAAAGGTATGTTTTGAAACCCATTAAATTTTGTTTAAGCATGTTTTCGTTTCTACCAAAATCAATCAATTAGAGTGTTTATCGATCCTCGTCGCTTCCGCTGCATGCTGCTACCAGTTCAACACTAATAAAATCTAATAATTTAAATCATATGCTTACTTAATTTGGATTTCCTAATTTGTCATGAAACTTGGAGGAACCTCTATAAATTGGAACCCAAACCCCTACATTATCCTCATTCCCTCTTCTTCTTTTAAACTTTTCTTTCTCTATTTTTTTTTTCTCTTTTTTCTCTTTTTCCTCTGCTTCTTCTTTTCTTCTTTCTTTTCTTCCTTCTTTTCTTCTTTCTTTTTTCTTTCTTTTTTCTTTCATTTCTTTTTTTTTCTTTTTGTTTTCTTTCACGTTTTTTCTTTTTTTTCCTTATCACTTTTAAAATTTTACTAACTTGCCTCCATTTTTTTATAGGAATTAAAGCTACTCATAACTTGCATTCGAGGGAGTATATTTTATCTCGCCAATTATTTATTTATTTTTGCAAAGGGTGAGTTTTTTTTTTTTGCAGCAATGTCCCAGTACATGACCGTCGCCTTGACACACATAGGGATGACCCTGGAAAGGTATAAACAACCATATTATATCACCACTTATTGATCAACATAGAGATGACCCAGAAAGGTCTAACAACCATATTTGATCAACATAGGGATGACCCTAGAAAGGTCTAACAACCTTATTTAATCAACATAGGGATGACCTCGAAAAAGTCTAAACAACTCTATTATATCACTTCTCGATCAACAAGGGATGACCTCAGAAAGGTCTAAACAACCCTATTACATCGTCACTTCTTGATCAACATAGGGATGACCTCAGAAAGGTCTAACTGTTGGATTTTATGTCCTAAAACTCATAGTTTGTAAATTAATAAACATATTCTGTTTTGTTTTTCGATAAAGTTGTTATTGAAATTGTAATCTTGAATCCAATAAACTAAGGTCCTGAGGTTATTGATTGTAGTTTGAACTTTATGTAGTGACATAAAGGTGGATCAAGTTCAAATATATAGCCAAAATGGTCTATAGTATATGAATAAGGTTGGGCACCTTGTTCTGGGACACTATGGATGCGGCCCACTTTGTAGTTAGTACAAACGATATGATCCTGAATCGTTCATATAGAGATATGTGAATGGGCGCATCCTATGCAATGAGTTTTCATAAGACTGAACCATGAAATAGTCACTTTTTACGTTCTAAATGCCGTTTTATGTATAAAACTGACTATTTCGTTAATTGATGACCTAGGTAACTTAATCTTAATCCTGAGCTAACTATGAACTCCTGTTCACTCAGAATTATCCTTAAATCTGCATAGGTGAGAGCAGTTCATCATCGCTGGCCCAATAAGCCTCCCATTTCAGGGGTAAGATCAGGTGGATAGTTGGGAACATACGGTGCAAGATGGAATTCACTCCTACCCATTATAGGGATAGTAGATAGGTTGCCTTTTAGTACTAAATATAGGTCTTGAACAAGGGGCCCCACCTTTTCCTTGGCCCGAGAGGGATTTGGTTTATAGGTTGAACCTTAAACCAATTGTTCATTAGAGGATCAGTGGAACTTAAGGAATAAGATGTAGTTTTGGGGGTAAAACAATTTTTATGACCCAGCCGAAATTACGAACAATCTATGAAGGATTAGCTTACTAATCATAGTTATATCAAATGGACATAAATATATCTATAGTGAGGAGAGTGCAACTATGGGACTATAGTGGAATGACCCGTTAGTTAACGAATGTTGATTAGCTCCGTCTAAAGAGTTTAAGCGTAGCTAAATCTCGGCATCGTTTGGGAGCCTGATTATAGGTTCATTAGGTTCTACTCCTAGCTAGCTCATGATTAGGAATAAACTTAGAATAGTATGATAGAATGATTCGAATTGTTCGAAGTTAGGTGAAGAGAGAGAAATCGACTAATTATATGTGATATAGTAGCTGGTTTTCATTTATTTAAAGATACAACTTTAATATTTAATATATATTTACAATATCATGAAACTGATATGAATACGTTCATAGTTGATAAGTCTCTGGAAATAATGGAAAATGGTCAAAATTGTAAAAAGTCAAAGAGTGACTTTTTGACATTGTACAAAGTTCCAAAATTTGACCGATCTTATATTCAAATGTGATTTTGAAATTTCAAAAAAATGAATGCGGATTCATGCTCGGGAGTAAAATTATCAACACGGGGAAAATCATAAAAAGTCAAAATGTTGACTTTTTGGTCAAAGTTTGACTTTGACCAAATGACTATTTTGCCCTTTGACTAAAGTTAGTGGGAAAATCCAAACTTTTGTTGGATAATTCCACTAACAAAATAGTGGGCTAGCTGTTGGCTAGTGGGAAAATCCAAACTTTTGTTGGATAATTCCACTAACAAAATAGTGGGCTAGGTGTTGGCTTATAGTGGAGACATAAAGCCCACTTAGATAGTGGATTCTAGGTGTTGGGTTTTTATGAATTGATTTCATGCAATTGTTGCATGGCCCTTTTCTTTAAATATGGGCTTTTGAATTTGGATGAAAAAGTTTTGCCAATTTTTGTTTTCAAAATTGGGCTGAAAAAACAAACCCAAACCCTACCCAAATTCCATCTTCATTTGAATCTCTTTCTCTCTCTTGGTTTTCTTCATCCATTGGGTCCCACAACTTGGTTCTGAGTCCAGAGGATAGTAGGTCAACTCTAGTGGTGGTCGAAAGAGTTCAGGTCGAGATTCAATGAGGAAAAGCGTTTTTCGGGAGCTTCAAAGGTAAGTTAATTTACTGTTTTTCCTTCAAATTGCATGTAATTTTCTTTTAAATTAAAAGCAATTAGAGTGTAATTAGGTCCTAATTCCACTGTGTATGTCTCGTGTTCCATCACTAACAACCCTATTTGATCAACATAAGGATGATCTGGGAAAGGTCTAAACAACCCTATTACATCGTCACATATTGATCAACATAAGGATGACCCCGGAAAGGTCTAACAACCCTATTTGATCAACATAGGGATGACTCCAAAAAGGTCTAAACAACCCTATAACATCACTTCTTGATCCACTATTATATCATGGTTTAGTTCACATAGTTGGGGTTGATGCCCTAAATCTCGTAGGGTCCTATAGTTTGTAAACACTTGTATAAACAAACATTTTCAGTGATTAATAATATATGATATTTTATTCATTTCTGTTTATAAAATATATGATATTTTAGTTGCATTAACCACAAACCAATAAACTAACATCCATGGTTATCGTTGTAACTTAAACATGTATGTGGAGACATACAGGTGGATCGTGTTTAAGTGATAACCTAAATGGTCTGTAGTATATGGATAAGGCTGCGTACCTTATCCAAGTGACACTACGAGTATGACCGGATTTGTAGGTGTTACAAATGTTGAAAAGTGCTACAAATGATCTGATCCTGATCATTCATGTATTAGACATGCGAGCGGGGTTATTCTATACAAAAGAGTATGTATAAGATTGGACCACAAAATGTTTAGTCTCTTTATATAACGCCGTTCATAATAGAGACTTTCATTTCACTAGGATGACCATAGGTAACATGACCTTAATCCTGAGTGAGTTGTGAACTCCTGCCTATGAGGACGGTCCTTTGATTTGCATGGGTGAGAGTGGCCAGATCGTCGACTCAACAAGCCTACCATTTTGGAGATTCGTTTGACTAGGGAGCTGGGAACTTAGCTACACAAGATGGAATTCACTCTTTCCCCGAAGCAGGGGTAAGTAGATAAATTGCTCCCTTAAGAGCTGATTCCGGGTCTTGAACAATGTGGCACCACACCATTTTTTGGCCCAAAAGGGGTTTAATCATAGTGGGACCATGATATATTATTTATTAGAGGGATCAGTGGTACTTAAGGAGTTAGATGTAACTACAAGGGCAAAACGGTAATTTAGCCCAACTATACTTACGAGCAATTTGTGAAGGGTCATCCTATTGTTGATTGGTTATATCCAATGGACGCAGAAATATATCTACAGTGCGAATAGTGCAGCTGTCGGTCTTTAGTGGAGTGTCCGACAGTTAAAGAATGGTAGATAATGTGATTAAAGAATTTAATTAATTATTCATGTACCGTTGGAGCTTCAAGCTACAGGTCCATAAGGTCTCCTTGGTAGCTCAATGGATTTAAGTTGAGAATCAGTTTTTGGATTAATTTGAAATGTTCAAATTAATAAGAGGGAATTTAATTATATATGATATAACTAAATTAATTCAATTATATATGATATAATTGATATAATGTATTTGATACATTATTGTTTGATTGGAGGAACTAATACTTGAATATTATTCAAATATATTTTATATGAATTAGATTCATAGTTGTTAAATTTAATATAAATATGATTTATATTAAATGCCATAAAATAGAGAAAAAGAACTATGGTTTATATTGTATATGATGCAATATTAAAACTATACGTTATAGTTATCATATTTATTTATAATTTATTAATTATTTGATAATTAACCCTTTTTCTCTATAACCGCCCTTAGTGGGAAGTTAATTAGTTCTTTTTATGGCAAATGTGGGATAAATGAAAATGTGATTTTATTATTCTAACAGATAAGCTTTCACGATAGAGTAAAAAGAAAGTCTTCTACATGATTCCTTGAGAGACTAAACGATCGAGTAATATAGTCTATGCGATAGACTTGGTCGTCTACACGATAACCTTGTTCCCTTCTCGATCGTCTTCCTCCTCTAACTCAAAACTTCCCTCTAACTAAAATTAGCCAGAGCCCACCACTTCTGGATTCTCACATCGAGAATACCAAGGTCACTAAGTGATAGTGTCCCTGTTTGGTTCGGGTTTCTCGTTGCTATTTGTTGGTGTTCGATGAGAGTTTGTGACTTATTCGACGTGTTCGTGGACGAGTTCGATCGAGGAATTAACTTGAAGAACGATTTTTCAAAGGTATGATCTCTTAATCTTTTGTTTTTATTTAGATAGCATGTTGTAACTTAGTTTTATGCATAATATGTTCTTGTTAACTATAAATGTATGCGTTCAATTGAAATGAGATTTGGACGATTCACTTCCACTCGAAGTTTCTCTGTCAATAGAGTTCCTTCAAGGATGACCTTGGAAAGGTCTAAACAACCTTATTATGCCACTTCTTGATTCGACTTTGGAGATGAGGTAGATATGTCATCGAGTTTTGAAGATGAGACAGATATGGCATCGAGCTTCGGAGTAGAGTTGGGTAGACTAGACTTAATCTTGCATATGAGGTGGAGTCAGGTGGATCGAACTTAATCTCACATATGAGGTGGAAAGGCGGACCGGACTTGATCTCGCAGATGAGGCAGAACATTACAAACCATACTTAATCTCGTATATAAGGTAGGACCTAGCAGACTGGACTTGATCTTACATATGAGGCAGATCCAGGTAGACCAAACTTGATCTTGCAGATGAAGCGGAGCCATGCAGACTTGACTTATCTTGCATATGAGGTGGAACTAAGTAGACCAGATGTGAACTCGTATATGAGGCAGAGCCAGATAGATCGGGCTTGATGAAGTAAAGTCACACCAAACTTGTCTTTCTACCAGTTTGCATCGAACTTGATTTTCCACCTTCCACATCGATCTTGACTTTTCGCCTTCCATGTTAAGCTTGACTTTGCGACTAAAGCATATAGATGGCATCACAAAGTCTCCAAACTCGACTATGAAGATAGAGCATCGATGAATCCTTCGAACTTGAGCTTGACGAAACATCAGAGAATTCTCCTCACTTGAACTTGAAGAAGCATTGACGAATCCTTAACACTTGCTTATTAAGAAAGCTTCAGAAAAATCTTCGAGCTTGCATTTGAACAAGCCTTGATGAAACCCTCGAATTTTAATTTGAGGAAGCATCAAAGGAACCTTTGAACTTGATTTTGAAGAACTTCTAAATTTGAAGATGAAGTGTTGATCTTTAGTTAAGCAATGCTCTTATAAGCATCTAACTTGTAGTGTTGCTCCTAGTGCTGCACTTCTTTTATTTGTTGGGTTGCCTCCAATAAGAATGGACATCTTCGATTTGTTGAATTGCGTCCATTAGGGTCGTCCTCAATTCTTAATGACATTCTTTAATACATATGAACACCATTAATTTTCTAGCATCACCTTTAGGTGGTGGTGACTTTTTCCTTGAATTGAAATTAAATTTCTTTAAGTTCTCTACGTACCCTTTAAGAAAGGGATCATGCTATGACATGATTCAACTGAATTTTTTTTTTTCTTTCACTATACTGAACTTGAAGTTTTCTTCAAGATGCCTACGTACCCTTTATAATGAATAGGGATCAAGTCATAACATAGTTCAAAAGATTTTTCTTTTGGTTGTTCATCTTTTAAGTTCATGGGGGTAAGGAGCACCATGCAATTTGTACTCTTATGATAAGGATTTTTTTTAGCATTTATCAACCATAAACTTTCTTAAGAAACTTGCCCCTAATTGGGCCAATTCTTAATCTACTTAATCAACAATCTTGTATACTCCATTTGTGTAGATCTCTTTGACGATGTGGGGTTCATCCCATTTAGGTGTGAACTTATTTTCTATATGCCTCGTCGTGATAATGGGTCTTCTTACAGTAAATACCAGATCACCGACTTGAAAAGATTGAGGCTTCACGTGCTTATCAAAGGCTTTGGACATTTGCGCTTGGTAACACTTTAATGCTTGTTTCCACTCATCCTTCATCAAGTGCTTCTAACTCTTGAAGACGTAATTTGACATCTTTTTCTATAGTCAATTCCTCTTGCACCGCCATCCTTAATGAACGAATTTCTCTTTCCAAATGGGGGACAACTTCTACTCCATAAAAAATAGAGCCTGGTGTGACTCTTGTACGAGTACAATGAGTAGTTCAGAACGGAGACGGTTTTGCGAACAGTGAAAACTGACCGATGGGTTAAGAACGATGAAAAAAAGTCGTGCGCGTAAATGATTTTACGAACGGAGCTCGTTTGGTGCCCCAAATGGCTATCGGGCCTGGCAGGGCTACCTCGGGGCCCAATTTTTGTGCGTGAACTTTCTGGCAGGCGAAAACGCGAAAATGGACCCAGGGGTTAAGAATGATGAAGAAAAGTCGTGCGCGCTGATGGTTTTGTGAACGGAGCTTCGTTTATGAAAACCGTCTATCCGCCACGACTTTTTTTTTCATTCATTCTTAACCCCTGGTCGTTTTCGCTTTATCGCCCGCCAAATCAACCGTCTCGCAGCCACACAAAAATTGGGCCCCGAGGCAAGCACCCGTGCCCGATAGTTCATTGTGGGGCACCAAACTAGCTCCTTTCGCAAAACTGTCTGCACGCACGACTTTTTTTCTTTATCGTACTTAACCCCACTGGAGTCTACGTGGCAAGCTCCTCGGGCTCATAGCCATCTGGATAGAGAGGGACCAAAAACAAGCTCCTCACCTTTACGTGTAAAGTCTGATTCTGCGCATCACGACTCTTCTTTTATCATAGCTTCGTTAACACCCTAGGCCTGTTTTCATATTTTCGCCCCGGCAGAAAGTTCGGTGCACAATGTTTGGGCCTGGAGGCAAACCCCGCCGGGCCCGATTGCCATTTTTGGGACACCAAACAGACCCTCCGTTCGGGAAACTGTCCCGCGCACGACTCTTTTTTCATCGTTCTTAACCCCTGGGTTTTGTTTTCCCTCGCCGGAAAGTTCGCGCACAAAAATTGGGCCCCAGGGCAGCTCGCCGGGCCGGATAGCCATTTGGGGCATCAAACGACCTCTATTCACGAAACCATCTGCACGCTTGGCTTTCTTTAAACACGGTCATTACGGGAGATTTAACGCACTGGGCCTCGCTTTCGCATTTTTAGCCCGCCGAACGTGTTGCGCACACACAAAACTTCACGCCTGGGTGCTCAAGCCCGCGATTGCCATCTTGGGGCACAAAACAGAACTCCCCGTTGCGAAACGTCTGTGCGCGCACGTAAAATTTTTCATCATCGTTCTTCAACCCACTGGACTCCATTTGTCATTTCTTCGTCCGCACTGAAAGTTTACGCACAAAAAATTGGCCCCGGGGCAGTCCCCGCCGGCTCATACGCCATATTTGAGAAACATCAAAGACCTCCGTTCACGAAACCATCTGCATGCATGGCTTTTTTTCAATCATTCTTAACCACTGGGTTTCCGGCTTTCGCGTTTCGCTTCCGGAAGTTCGCACATAAAAATTGGGCCCTGAGGTAGACCGCGCGGAAAGTTCGCGCACAAAAACTATGGACCGCCGGGGCAGGCCCGCCGGGCTCGATACCTATTTGGGTGCACTCACGAGCTTCCGTTCGTGAAAACCATTTGCACGCCCGAACTTTTTTTCTTTAGTTTGTAACCCTTGCGTCCGTTTTCAACGTTTTTTCCCAACCGAAAGTTTCGTGTAAAAATTGGCCTCGGGCACCCCCGACCGCAGCCCGATAGCCCAAATTTGGGTCACCAAACAAGCTCCGTTCGCGAAAATGTTTTACGTGCACGAAATTTTTTTCATCGTTACTTAACCTTGGGATCCGTTTTTCGAGTTTTTTTGGCCCGCCGGAAGGTTGCGCAAAAAAATGGGGCTCTAAAAGGCAGCGGCCCGCTGGGCCCGATAGCCAATTTAGGCACCAAACGAGCTTGCGTCAGAATACCAGTCTGCGTTACACGGCCTTTTCTAACGTTCTTAAACCCTTGGGTCCGCATTTTCGTGTTCTTTCGTCTCGCCGGAAAGTTTGAAAAGCATAAAAATTGGGCCTAAGGGTAAGATACCACGCCGGGCCGATATGCCATTTGGGGCACCAAACAAGCTCTGTTCGCAAAAAAACCGTTTGTGCGCAGACTTTTTTTCTCATCGTTCTTAACCTCTGGGTCCGTTTTTGCATTTTCGCTCGGCGAAAAAGTTCGCGCACAAAAATTGCGCCCCAAGGTAGCCCCGTCAGGCCCAATAGCATTTTGGGTGATATCAAATGGCTCCGTTGCAAAACGAACGTAGCGGACGACTTTTTTCATCGTTCTAACCCCTGGTTCGTTTTCGCATTTACGCTGAAAGTTCACGCATAAAATTTGCGACCTAGGGTAGCCCCGCCCCAAACGGCTCCATTCGCAAAACCGTGTGCGCCCACGGATTTTTTTCATCGTTCTTATCCCCCTGGGTTCGTTTTCACATTTTCGATTGTCGGAAAGCCACACACAAAAATTTTAGACGTGGGCATCCTCGCCGACCACCGAGCCAGATAGCCATTTGGGTTACCAAACGAGCTCCGTTCGCAAAATTCGTCTGCGCGCTCGACTTTTTTTCATCGTCCTTAACCCCTGGGTCCGTTTTCGCTTTTTTGCCCGCCGAAAAATCGCTCACAAAAATTGGGCCCAGGGGTAGCCCCGCCGGGCCCGATAGCCATTTGGGGAACCAAACGAGCTTCGTTTGTAAAATTGTCTACAACACACGACTTTTTTTCATCGTTCTTAACCTGGGTTCTAATTTTCGCGTTTTTGCCCGCCGAAAAGTTCATGCACAAAAATTGGGCACCAGGACAGCCTCGCGGTCCGATAACCATTTTGGGGTACCAAACGAGTTCCGTTCGCGAATCGTCTACGGCGCACGAACATTTTTTCATCGTTCTTAATCCTGGGTCCGTTTTCGCGTTTTTCGTCGCCGCCGGAAAGTTCGCGACAAATGGGCCCATAGGTAAAGGCCATCCGCCGGGCCTGATGGCCATTGGGCGCCCCCGCGACCAAACGCGCTCAGTTCGCGAAACCGATCTCGCGCACAACTTTTTTCATCGTTCTTACCCTAGGGTCGCTTTTCACGTTTTTACCACCAGAAAGTTCGCGCACAAAAATTGGGCATCGGGTAGCCCCAATGGGCTCGATAGCCATTTGGGGCACCAACGAGCTTCGTTCGCGAAACCGTCAGTGCGCATGGCTTTTTTTCATTGTTCTTAACCCCTAAAATCCGTTTTTGCATTTTCGCACCGTCGAAAAAGTTCACACGCACACAAAAATTGATTGGGTCCCAGGGCAGCCCCGCGCGGCGGGCCGATACGCATTTGGGCACCAAACGAGCCTCGTTCGCAAACCGTTTATGCGCACGACTTTTTTTCATCGTTCTTTACCTCTGGGTCTGTTTTTGCATTTTCGCTCGTGGAAAAGTTCGCGCACAAAAATTGCGCCCCAGGGTAGCCCCGTCGAGCTCGATAGCCATTTGGGGTACCAAACAAGCTCCTTTTGCAAAACGACGTAGCGGACGACTTTTTTTCATCCTTCTTAACCCCTGTGTCCGTTTTCGCATTTACGCTGGAATGTTCGCGCACAAAAATTGGGCCACGGGGCAGCCTCGTCGAGCCCGATAGCCATTCGGGGCATTAAACAAGCTCCATTCGCAAAATCGTCTGCGCGCATGGTTTTTTTTCATCGTTGTTATATGTTCGTTTTCAGATTTCGCCCGCCGGAAAGTTCACGCATAAAAATTGCGCCCCTAGGGTAGCCCCGCCCCAAACGGCTCCATTCGCAAACCGTGTGCGCCCACGGATTTTTTTTCATCGTTCTTATCCCCTGGGTCCGTTTTCACATTTCGATTGTCGGAAAGCCACGCACAAAAATTGAGACCTGGGCATCCTCGCCGGCCGCCGAGCCCGATAGCCATTTGGGTTACCAAACGAGCTCCGTTCGCAAAACCGTCTGCGCGCTCGACTTTTTTTCATCGTTCTTAACCCCTGGGTCCGTTTTCGCTTTTTTGCCCGCCGGAAAGATTGCTCACAAAAATTGGGCCCAGGGGTAGCCCCGCCGGGCCCGATAAAGTTCTACAAATTGAGTAGAAGCGTCAAAGGAGGAGGCGGAACTACGCTATGTGCAAAACGGTCGATTACTACTACAGGCATCCGACTCTTTTTCTTATTTGTCAATCCGAACTATTTCAAATTCCACCACTGGGTCTATTTATTCTCGCGATATATTTCATTGAACCCGAGCTTCGAAAGTTATTCGTAGCCACTCAAAAATTGGAACACCAGAGGCAAGTCCTCGTCCGAGGTAACCCGAGATACAATTTTAACTTGGAGGGTTACTTAAACGACGTATACTCACTTGGGTTTCGAATAACATTGAAAATTCGTTCTCGCGAAGAAACCAATTTTATAATCATCGCTTCTTAAAAATCTCCGCTCGGTCCGCTTATTCTATAGAGTCTTCAATTCTTAGTCTCCTGCACGGAATAGTTTCGCGCACTAAAAATTCTTGGGCACCCCTTAGCGTGAGTTATCGGGCCCGTCGCGTTTGCCTGAATGGCACATATTGGGGCACCAAACAGCTCCGTTCGGCAAACCGTCCTGACGCGCACAACTTTCTTCATTTCTTAACCCGGGTCCATTTTCGTTGTTTACGCCTGCACCAAAGTTCACCGCACAAATAATTGGGCCCCGAGGTAGCCCCAATGGGCCCGATAGCCATTTGGGGCACCAAACGAGCTCACTTGTTCGCGAAACGTCAGTGCGCATGGACACTTTTTTTATTGTTCTTACTTTAAATTTAAC
>NC_052350.1:44988863-45074769 GCF_009727055.1 Benincasa hispida | reverse complement strand
CACGACTTTTTTCAGCCATTCTTTACCCCTGGGTCCGTTTTTCGTGTTTTAGCCCGCCGGAAAATTTGCGTACAAAAATTGGGCCCCGGGGCAGCCTCGCCGGGCTCGATAGGCCATTTCAGGCACCAAAAAGCTTCCGTTCACAAAACCATCAGCGCGGCACGACTTTTTTTCATCGTTCTTAACCCTGATCCATTTTCCGTGTTTCGCCTGGCCGGAAAGTTCGCGCACAAAATTTTGGCATCAGGGCAGCCTTGTCGAGCCCAATAGCATTTGGGGCACCAAACGAGTTTAGTTCCGAAACCGTCTTCTGCACGCTTTTTCTTCATCGTTTTAACCCTTGGGTCCGTTTTCGCGTTTTCGTCTGCCGAAAGTTCGCACACAAAAATTGGGCCCCGGGGCAGCCCGCGGGGCCCGATAGCCATTTGGGACACCAAACAAGCTACGAAAGGAGCTCGTTTGGTCCCTCAAATGGCTATCGAGCCCCGCGAGGCTACCCCGGGGCCCAATTTTTGTGCACGAACTTTCCAGCAGGCGAAAACGCGAAAATGGACCCAAGGGTTAAGAACGATGAAAAAAAGTCGTGCACACAAGCGGTTCGCGAATGAAGCCCGTTTGGTGTCCCAAATGGCTATCGAGCCTAGTGCGGCTGCCCAGGGGACCATTTTTCTGTGCGAACTTTCCGGCGGGCGAAAATGGACCTAGGGGTTAAGAACGATGACAAAAAGTGCGCATAGACGATTTCGCAAACGGAGCTCGTTTGGTGCCCCAGAGCCTAATTTTTGTACACGAACTTTCCGTCAGGCGAAAATGCGAAAACGGACCTAGGGGTTAAGAACGATGAAAAAAAGTCGTATGAATAGACGGTTTCGCGAATGGAGCTCGTTTGGTGCCCCAAATGGCTATCGGGCCCGGTGGGGCTGTCCCGGGACCCCATTTTTGTGCGCACTTTCCGACGGGCAAAAACGCGAAAACGGACCTATAGGTTAATAACGATGAAAAAAAGCCGTGCGGATAGACGCTTTCACGAACGGAACTCATTTGGTGCCCCAAATGGCTATCGGGCCCAGCGGGGATGCCCCGAGGCCCAATTTTTGTGCGCGAACTTTCTAGCAGGCGAAAACGCGAAAACGGACCCAAAGGTTAAGAACGATGAAAAAAAGTCGTGCGGGCAAGCGGTTTCGCGAACGGAGCCCGTTTGGTGTCCCAAATGGTTACGAGCCTGGTGGGGCTGCCCCGGTGCCCAATTTTTGTGCGTGAACTCTCCGACGGGTGAATGTGGACCCAGAAGTTAAGAACGATGAAAAAAGGCTGTGCGCCCAGACAGTTTTGCGAACGGAGGTCGTTTGGTGTCCCAAATGGCTATCGAGTATAGCGGGGCTGCCCTAGGGCCCAATTTTTGTGCCCAAATTTTCCGACGGGCGAAAACGCGAAAACGAACCCAGTGGTTAAGAACGATGAGAAAAAGTCGTGCGTGTAGACGGTTTTGCAAACGGAGCTCGTTTGGTGCCCCAAATGGCTATCGGTTCCGGAAGGGCTGCTTAGAGCCAAATTTTTGTGCGCGAACTTTCCGGCAACAAAAACGCGAAAATGGACCCAGGTGTTAAGAACGATGACAAAAAGCTGTGCACAAAAAATTTTGCAAACAGAGCTCATTTGGTGCCCAAAATGGCAATCGGGACTGGCGGGGCTGCCCCGGGGCCCAATTTTTGTGCACGAACTTTCCAGCGGGCGAAAACGTGAAAACGGACCCAAGGGTTAAGAACGATGAAAAAAAGCCGTGCGCGCAGGCAGTTTTGCGAACGAAGCTCGTTTGGTACCCCAAATGGCTATCGGGCCCGGCGGGGCTGCCCCGGGGCCCAATTCTTGTGGCGAACTTTCTGTTGCGAAAACGCGAAAACAGACCTAAGGGTTAAGAACGATGAAAAAAAAGAACCTTCAACACGACGTTTTGATGAACGGCAGCTCGTTTGATGCCCCAAAATGGCCATCGGATCCTGGCGTGGAATGCCCTGCACGAACTTTCCGGTAGCTGAAAAACGCGAAAAAACGATACCCGGGGTTTAAGAATGGATGAAAATAAGCCGTGTGCGTATATCGGGCTTCGAACGGAACTCATTGGTTCGAAAAGTGGCTATCGAGCCGCAAGGTTGGCCTCGGCCATTGTGTGTGTGAACCTTTTTGTCGTCGAAAACGAAAACAGGCCCAATAATTTAAGAAACGATTAATAAAAAGATCGTGCGCGCAGACGGTTTGCAGAGAGCGCTCATTTGGTGCCCTAAATGGCTGTCGAGCCCGCAAAGGTTGCCCAGGGCGCCAATTTTGTGTTCAGCGCTTTCGCCGGGCAAAAAGTGCGAAAAAGCGGACGCCAGGGGAATAAGAACGATGGTAAGAGAAAGTCGTGCACACAGACGATTTGCGGAACAAACCTCATTCATGCCCAAATGTTATCCGAGGCAAAGCTGGGCTGCCCAGGCCCAATTTATGCGCGAACTTTCCAGCGGGCGAGAACGCGAAAATGGACTCAAGGGTTAAGAATGATGGAAAAAAGCTTAGCACAGACAATTTTGCGAACAGAGCTCATTTGATGCTCCAGATGACTATCAGGCCCGACGGGATTACCTCGGGGCCCAATTTTTGTGCGTGAACTTTCCTGCGGGCGAAAATGTGAAAACGGACCCAGGGGTTAAGAACGATGAAAAAAAGTCGTGCGCTAGGATGTTTTGCGAATGGAGCTCATTTGGTGCCCCAAATTGTTATCGGGCCCTGCGGGGCTGCCCCAGGGCCCAATTTTTTTACGCAAACTTTTTGGCTATGAATCCCTCAAGCTGCACCATATAAGTGGTCTCCTCAAGATTGCCAGTCAGAAAAGCCGTCTTGACATCCATTTGTCAGATCTCATAATTATAATAAGCTGTAATGGACAGGAGGATGCGAGTCGACTTTAACATGGCAACAGGCGAGAAAGTCTCCTTATGGTCGACTTCTTCTATCTGGGTATAACCCTTTGCCATAAATCGAGCCTTGAAGGTCTGTACCTTCCCATCAGCACCTTGTTTACGCTTGTAGATCCATTTACAACCTATAGGTCTTACCTCATCAGGCTGATCTACAAGATCCCATAATGAGTTGAAGTATATCGACTCCATCTCGAGATCCATGGCCTTGACCCATTCATCCCGATCAACATCCTCTATTGCTTTCTACTAAGACAGCGGATTCTCAATGTTGCCATTTGCTACCATAGCAAGGATTTTCGTGAAACCCAAATAGCAAATGGGTGGGTTCGCAACCCTCTCACTATGTCAAGGTTCCCTCAACTCTTGAGGTGGAACTGACCTACTGGATGAACTCCCATCAACAACTCTTGCTGATGTAACAGGCTCTTCAACAACTCTTGTTAAAGAAAGTCTCAATAGTTTCATTGGAAAGCTCACGCAACACGACTTTGCTTCGTGGACTGTGCTCCCTTATATGATCCTTCTCCAGTAAAGTAGCGTTTGTTGAAACAAACACCCTATTTTCCGTCGGATCATAAAAATAACCCCCTCGTGTACCTTTAGGGTAGCCTACAAAGAGGCATAACCTCGACCGTGGTTCCAACTTCTTGGGATTAGCCTCAAGCACATGTGCAGGGCAACCTCAAATGCAAAAGTGGCGTAAACTAGCTTTACGCCAATTCCACAACTCCCGAAGTGTTAATGCAACACTTTTGGAGGGAACACAATTGAGTATATATACCGCAATGTCCACTGCAAAACCCCAAAATGAGTTTGGTAAGGAAGCGTAACTCATCATTAAATGAACCATGTCTAACAAGGTCCTATTTCTCCTCTCTGCTACACCATTTTGCTAAGGTGTACCCGGTGCTGAGAGTTGGGAAATGATTCCATGTTCTATCAAATAGTCCTCGAATGTCAAGTCCAAAAACTCTCCACCTCGATCCAATCAAAGTGTTTTAATCCGTCTATCTAATGCGTTTTCAACTTCAGCTTTGAACTCTTTGAACTTTTCAAAGGAATCAAACTTCTGTTGCATAAGATAAACATACCCGTACCTGGATTAATCATCAGTGAAACTGATAAAATACTCATAGCCACCTCGGGCTCGCACATTCATAGGACTACAAAGGTCAGAATGTACTAACTCAAGAGGCTCCTTGGCTCTATAACCTTTTTCAGTAAAAGGTCGTTTAGTCATCTTACCCTCAAGGAAAGATTCGCACACTGGTAAAGAATTTTCTTCTAACTCACTTAGAAGTCCATTCTTCACCAATCTCTCAATCCTATTGAGATTCATGTGCCCGAAACATAGATGCCAAAGTTGGACATTTTCTTTTGGAGAAATTCGTCGACGTTTTGATTGAGTTACGACAGTTCTTAACAATTCAGTATTATGGAGGGAATTAATGGCTAACGGCCTTAGCACATATAAATTCAATTCCAAATTTACTAACAGTAAACGCTTTATCCACATTAAAAGAGAAAGTATATTTACATTGCAATAAACACTTTACAGAAATAAGGTTTCTCTTTAGTTCGGGAACAATATATACATCATCTAAAATAAGAAACCTATTATGTAAAGCTAACTGGAGTCCTCCCACTACCATAGCCGAGACGACGTGTCCGGCGCCTACTCGCATCGTCATCTCACCAGCCTTCAGCTGTCGCCAAGATCTAATCCCCTGAAAAGAAGAACAAACATGGTTAGTGGCGCCCGAATCAATTATCCAGGTAGAATCATCATTCTCCACTAAACAAGTTTCAAGTACAAGTAAATCACATTTACCTTTATCGGCCTTAGCCTTAACCTTGGCTGCTTTCTTCTCTTTCAGATACTGACGACAGTTCCTCTTCCAGTGTCCATCTTGGTTGCAGTGGAAATACATTCTCTTAACAACCTATGGATGCCTCCTTGGGGCGACAGGCAGTGGGTTAGCAGATGCCTTTCCTTTTCCCTTACCACCCTTCTTCTTCTTCCCCTTTGCAGAGTTAGAAGTAGAAGGTGCAGACTTTGTCACTAAGGTCGAACCTCAATGGAACGTCCTGGAGGATGAAGCAACATTTTCCTTACCCTTCTGCCTCTCCTTACTTTTCAATAAAGATTGGTATGTCTGCAACTCGTTGAAGAGAGTTGTAAGGTTATATTTCACTTCGCTGGGATGAGACATTCTCAACCATTAGGCAGAACCAACTCGTGGAACTAAAACTAACAGCCACCATTTTTCGGTCTAGAATCATTAACCTTTAACTATTCCGCGTAAGTGTAACCCCTCGCTTTCGGTGCCAAAGTCCCAACCTAACAAGCCCATCATAGGGAAGAAGCAGAGTAGGACAAGAGACTAAGTTACCTTATCTTCTTATAGGAGATTAAATAAAGAAATGCGCAAAACTGCCATCCTTTAGGGGACACTCCCAGGGTGCCTCGAGGCGATGCGCAGTAACTTTATTCAACTTAACAAGGGAGACCAAGGGATATGTTGTCGCACTTCCCGCTCCCACTTACTATGAACACTCTCTCCATCCACCTTGATATTGACCTACCCAAACGCCACCTATTAGGGGGACACATCAAAGGTGCCGCGAGGCCGAGGGTAAATCTCACAGTGTGGACTATTTAGGAGAAATGTGAAAGGTTTAAGTGAAGCATCTCATGCCCCAAGTACCTCCTACTAAATGTTCTAACTAGGGTTCATTAACCTAGACAATCCGGGTACTGATTTTAGTCTAAGTCGTCTTTTTAAACTCTGCTCATAAACAACGTTTGTCTATAAAATATGAATAAGTTCAAGTAGTCACATTTAAACACTTTAATAGACTATCCTTAACTTGCATGCATGCATCAAATCTATCTAATTCACCTTTCCAGGTAAGTTCCCAGGTAGGGGTGTTATGTTTTCGTCAACTTAAATACCCCAGTCTAAACAGAACCCGCCTTAGACAAAAGGTCCCTTATAGATAGATTTGTTATACTTTAACTTTTTATTAGTCAATTTAATCCTATTAAACTGATTAAAAGATTAAAGTCTTAGGGTTGCTAATCATATTAGAACCGTGATCTTAGATCTATGTTATCCATGTTTTAAACACTTTAAAACCATGAATTAAACCTAAGTGAGCATGCATGTCTTTCTTATTTCTTTTAATTCTAATTTCTCTTTAACTTTTAAAAAGAAACAACTAAAAACATTGCGCACAACGAGGTGTTTATAACAATTATAAAGTAACCTATGTGTCATGCTTCATGCAATTTCCGGTCATTACTATATATAACTTTTATATAATGCGTAACAACCAAGCAAACATGTTATCATTCATCCTTATACTATAACAATTATAATATAAAGATGATGCATGTCAATGCTTTTTATACATGCATAAATATAACTCTTATATTATATAATGCATGAGCATGCTCTTACATAATTAAATCATGCTTCTCTAAATTATAACAATTACAATAAAGAGATGATGCATGACCATTGCATAACTTAAGGTGGGATTTACTATATGTGCATACCATATGACATATAAAAAACATACATCGCATGTAATAAATAAATGATTAATGGACCAAGATGAGCCTTTACAAAAAATCGGAATGAAAAAACCCTATCTATTACATTTTTCATCGAGCAAATCGGTTCACAGGCAAACCGGGTCTTGAACCGCCAGAGGACTCCATCGTGTAGTAAACTCCATAGGTAGATGATCGTTCAGCGCGCACTAGACGATAAGAGCATTATTAAACGATCGCGTAGACGACGAGGAGGCTATTAAGCCTGATCGCCTATGCGATCATTTAGCGCAACGATAGGTAACGATTTACCATACGTTACTAAACGATCATTTAGTTAGTTACTAAGCGATGAAGCTTGCTGACCTAAACAATCGTCTAGTGCGCGTGTATGTTAAATGATACGTGAGCATCTCATCATCTACAAGACTTGATACTCTGCGATCGAATACCCAATCGTCAATACGATACGAACAACTCTTGATCGCATACCTTTTCGTTTAACCGATGCATTCAACAGCGATCGCGTACTCCATCATCTTTATGATGCAATCAATAGCGATCGCGTACCACATCATCTGCACGATGCGATCAACCCTAGATCACCTCCTTCCTAGAAGAACTGCAACACTTGCCCATATCTTCTTCTTCGAACAACTCAAAACTTCAAACAAACTTTGAATACAGACTCGATAACAATTATTAATGCCCAAAAACGCAGGGGCTTTTACAAATAATCGCAAATGTAAAAGGATCTAAATCAAACCAAGGCTAATCATCCCGAAACCATCCATTAATTCGCACATCCACAGCAAATTTAATCATTAAACAGTGTAGAAATGCACCCACCAAGAACGTAAATGTCATTTTGTTGCAACATATGAAATCGAAGTATCAAAACCTGGCTCCGATACCAATTGAAGGATCTCTTACCGAAAGTTCCATGAGCATGTTCGGATCACTCTGATTTCACAGTGACCGAAATACAACAATATACATTCAAATGTACAGTTATGCAAACAAATCTTAATTAACGGCATGCTATGAACAAGATATAAAAAAAAGAAAGAGTGTCATACCAGTTGAAGACAATCTTCAATCTTCGACACTCAACGCAACAGAACCCTCCACTTGATCAACCAACGCCCAGCAACAGCGTCGACTACAGCAGCATGAACAATCGCACGAACACGAACGCCACGGGGACGACACCACCAGAAAAAAGCCCCGAGTATTCTCAGATTGAGAACCCAAAGCGTGGTCTTTGGTGAATTATGTAGAGGAAGAAGGAAGCACGGATCATGTAGGTGATAAGCAAATGGAAGGGAAAAAGGCACTATTGCATAACACAATGCTTATCATTTAGGAGACACTACACGATCGTGTAGGTTTTACTGAACGATCGTTTAGGAAATGGTATACGATCGTTTAGCAAACTCGGCACACACTACGATCGTTTAGAGAATTTATGCAATCGTGTAGCAACTAGTGTGCAATCATTTAGGCACGAGGTGGATGATCGTCTAGACAAAGAGCGACTATCATATAGGCTCTCAAAATTCTTAAACGGTTGTTTATGATTCAGCAACGCTCTCTCCTTTTTTCCTTTATTGAACTAAGATGCAAAATGAAATAATTGCTAGAGTTATACAACATGCAGCGGAAGTATCAATGATCCATAAGCATTCTAATTCACTAATTTTGGCAAAAACTAAAGCACGCTGTTCATAAAAATGGGTTTTCAGAACATACCTTTGAAGAATTCTTCAAGAAAATTGTTGTTCAGCTGCTGCCTTCACTTGATGTCAACGTGAACCACCTCAAAGCCTTCCCTACTATGATCTTGGAGATTTAGGTAGAGTTGTGGAACTCAAGAACAGCTTGTAGATGTGGAGAAACAAAGGAAGCTCACAGCAACAAGTTAAAGAAGACAACTTCTTCACCACGATTTTTCTCTCAAAATTCTATATTCCTCTTTCTTCTCCAACAACTCTAAACTTCTTTATATATCAAGATGAACATGCAAAGAGATGGAGTGCATAACTTTCAGCTCATGCTTGGAGAACAAGGTAGAGAAGATCATGGTTTGTGTGTGAGCATAAAAGATGATGATAATGGAAAATACTCTTTTCCCATTATGTGCCATGCAAAAACGACTTTTTCATTTTATTTTTAAAATACAAAATGACTTTTAAATGATTTTAATTTAAATTTGATTTTCTTAAATTAATTTCATAAATCAATTTTAAAAATTAATTAATTTAATATCAAATATTAAATTAAATTTTCACAATTATCATCTTTATATATTTAAATCATATTTAAATATTTATTCTCTTGTTTCGTTTACTTTGAACATTTCAAATTAATTTCTCAAGCTACCCTAAAGCATACCCATTTACGAGCTAGTAGGGGGACCTCGCGGACCTACAGATCATGGACTCCAACGATCCGAGATTAATCGGCTAAACTCATTAGACTGATCTAACCCCCATTCGTTAACTAATGGGTGATTCCACTAAAGCCCATAGCTGAACTCCTCTCACTGTAGATATATTATGTCCACTCGATATAACCATGATTACTAAGTTAACCCTTCACAGGTTGTTCGTAATAACGGTTGGGTCGAATCTCTGTTTTACCCCCGAAATTACCTCTTGTTCCTTAAGTTCCACTGATCCCCTAATGAACAATTGATTTATGATCCAATCAACAAATCGAATCCCTCTCAGGCCAATGAGAGGGTGAGGCCTCTTGTTCAAGACCCAGAATCAGCACTTAAAGGGAACAACCCCTCTACTAACGCTAATTGGTTAGGAGTGAATTCCCTCTTGCACCCTATGTTCCAAGCTATTCATCCGGTCTTATCCCCAAAATGGTAAGCTTATTAAGCAGAGGCAATTGGTCTACTCTCACCGTTTGCAGATCAAAGGATAATCCCAAACAAACAGGAGTTCATAGTTAGCTCAGGATTAAGGTTAAGTTACCTAGGTCATCACTTTGAAATCGTCAGTCTTAAATAGTAAACAGCGTTATAAAGTAAGAGTGAAGGGTTTCGTAGTCTGATCTTGCACAAAACTCATTTGCACAGGACACCCACACTTCTCATGTCTCAACATGCACGAATTAGGATCACTTCGTATGTAGCACTTTACAACTCTTTATAACAACTATAGAGTAGGTTGCATCCAATAGTGTTACCTGAATAAGGTACCCAACCTTATTCATATACTATAGATCATTTTAACTATTTACTCGAACCTGATCTACTTGTATGTCCCCACATAAAGTTCAAGTACTCATATAATAGTCAAGGGACTTAGGTTTATTGGATTTCTAAAAAATAATATATTCAACAACAACTTTATTAAATTCTCAGATTAAGTTCTAATGTTTGCAAACCACGAGTTTTAGGACATAAAACCCAACAAACTCCCACTCGGACTAAAACTCCAGTGGTAACTGATATATCTGATATATAAGACTAAGTTTCTGAGTTTTATAGAGAAATACAATAAACTAGGGCATCCCATACCCATGGTTTTAGCCATTTAATATCTCATACCTGATATTTCTCTCACTTGCCCTAGGTTATTAACCTCTGGTGTTTCTAGTCTTACTAGAAGATTCTTAAACACTTTAGCTGAGAGAATCATTGTAAACATATTAATATACAAATAGGTTTCTTATAGGGAATTCATCTTTTTCTCAATAATGGCTAAGAAACATATTTTCCTCCCACTACATTGAGGTACTCTCAACTTGTTCGCGAGTAGACGACACAATGATTTGGTGAACGATCTCAGCAAGAGCGAGAGGTGCAGTCCGTTTGACAAAAGGGAGATTTCTATGAAGAAGGGTTCTTCAATTGGTATGTATCTTCTCTTTTTGTTATTTAAAGTTCAAAGCATGCCTGTAATTAGTTGTTAAATGCATATTTAGTCTGTTTGATTGTGAATGTGTTAATTCTGTCACAAAAAGTTTGGAAAGATCTTGCTTCCGCTCAGAAGTACTCTTTGACAAGAGTTCCTTCAATTGATATCAAAGACAGGTTCTGATATTCCAAATTCATTGATGCAAAGAAAAGCATTTACTTTCTCAGTAGGTGAAGCATGTCTACATTCTGTTTAAGCGTTAAATGGTTTAGTGGAATGTGGATTAATGAAGTTTTCTGGGATGAAACCTCTGGTTATTTAAATTCTTTTACATTTAAAGTTAATTGTAAGGGCCCTTGTGTTTTTGGGCATATTAAATTGCCATCGAGTCTATAAATTCAAAGTGTTTAAGTCTCTATGAGTCATTCGTGATGAAGCTTCAAGGTAAGGAGTTTCTATTCTTCGAGGATGAAGACGACCAAACATTGGTCGGGTCGTGTAAACGATGGGGTATACGATCGTAGAGTATTGGATACTTGGGAGTAGGTTGACGCGCGCGCACTAGATGATCATGTAGCTTAGCAAGCTTCATCACTTAGTTCTTGACTCCACGATTGCGGAGTAAATAGATTACTAAGCGCTTGTTATGTGATCATCTAGATGATTGTGCTTCACAACAACGTTGTCGTCTAAACGATCGTTTAGACTTGCATGTTTTTTCTTGTGCGCTAAACGATCGGGTACCTCATGCTTCATCGCATAGTCATTGGTACTCGATCGTAGCTAAACGATCATGTATACCCGACCGCGTTTACTAAATGATGGGAGCTTCGCCCGGGCGGTTCAAGACCCAGTTCGTCTATGAACTGGTTTGCTCGATGGAATATGAAATAGATAGAATTTTTATTTTCGATTTTGAGATAATTCATCCCGATCCATTAATCTTTGTGAGTGTACATAGGATGTATGTTTATTTATATGTCATATGGTATGCCATATAGAAGAAACCCCACCTAAGTTTACGAAGGCTCTCATGGCTACAGTGTTTGAGGGTCACCTTCAGAGCATGGGTCTACGGGATCGTCCGCAGTTGGACTAAGGCAAGTGAGAGTATTATTGTACTAGGCATTTATGCCCTAGTTTATTGATTTGTACTTGTAATTTTCTAGTACACCCCACTAGCTTTAGGACAAGTGGGATATTGTTGGGGTTGATGCCCTAAATCTATTTGGGTCCAGTAGTTTGTAAACATGTATATGAACAAACATTATGTGATGTAATAATATGAGATATTTTATTCACTACAGTCTTTGATATATGAGATATTTTGTTGCATTAGTCACAAACCAATAAACTAAGATCCCTGGTTATCGTTGTAACTTAAGCATGTATATGATAAAATACAAGTGGATCCTGCTTTAAGTGATAACCTAAATGGTCTGTAGTAGATGGATAAAGGAGGGAAACCTTATCATGTTTACACTATGAGTGTAACCTGCTTTGTAGATGCTACAAGTGTTGTAATGTACTACAAATGATCTGATCCTAACCATTCATGTATTAGACATGCGAGCGGGAATGCTCTATACAAAAGAGTTTGTATAAAATCAAACCACAAAATGTTTAGTCTCATTATATAACGTCGTTCATGACAGAGACTTTCATTTCACTAGGATGACCATAGGTAACATGACCTTAATCTTGAGTGAGTTGGGAACTCCTGCCTATGAGGGCGGCCCTTTGTTACATGCTCACGGGTTTCTTTGTTAAGAGTTCTTTTAATTGGTATCAGAGCCAAGTTTGTCAGAGACCCGTGAGCGGAAGTGAGATTGTTCCAAACCCCATTGTGATAGAACATACACATTTATGATCAAACAGCAATAATTATGCAAAACTCTAAATTACAGCATGTTTCAAATGGAAAATACTAAGGTTCAAGAGAACTTACCCTTGAAGAACAATTCTTCTCGTTCCCTTGAACTTACTGCACGATCGTTCACCAGCACGAACGACAGGTCTCAACAATCTCCTCGAACAAGCACAAACAATACTCAACACTCGAACAGGAAGAAGACACCACCAGAAGGCTACCTTGGTATTCTTGGTGTGAAAATCCAAGAGTTATGGGCTCTGTAGGATTTGGTAGAGGGTAGGAGGAATTTTACATATCATGTAGACGATCGAGTAAGTGGGAGATAGTCTTAGTCTATCGTATAGACAGTGTACTCGATCGTTTAGAAGATAAGTGGCTATCGTATAGAAAACTTGTTATACGATCGTGTATGCTCTCAAGCTATCACATAGCTGTATATTTAAATCGCATGATTCTCAATTGCTTAATAATCACCTAGTGTAAAAATAAAAACAATTTTCATTTTATCCATCAGTTACCATAACTGATCACAACTTCCCACTAAGTTGGTTATGGGAGAAAAGAAACTGTAACCAATTATCCTTTAATTGATATAATTATAAATATAATCAATATATTCATAACCTATAGTTTTAATATCACATCTCATGCAATATATAAACCATAGTTCTTTTTCTCCCTTATAGCATTTAATAATGATTCCTCCAATTAATGAATCTAATACATTAATTGATACAATTTAATTATATTATATACAATCAAATTTCCTCTTGTTAATTTGAACATTTCAAACTAACCCAAAAACTGATTCTCAACATGAATCCATTGAGCTACCAAGGGGACCTTATGGACCTGTAGCTTAAAGCTCCAACGGTACATGAATAATTGACTAAACTCTTTAATCATGATATCCACCATCTGTTAACTGCCGGGCATTCCACTAAAGACCGACAGCTGCATTCTTCACGCTACAGATATATTTCTGTGTCTATTGGATATAACCAATCAACAGTATGATGACCATTCACAATCGCTCGTAAGTACAGCCGGGTCAATTTATCGTTTTACCCCTGTAATTACATCTAACTCCCTAAGTACCACTGATTCCTCTAATGAACAATACATCATAATCCCACTATGACTAAACCCTTATCGGGCTAAGAGAAGATGTGGCGCCACATTGTTCAAGTCCCAGAATCAGCCCTTAAAGGAGCAATTTATCTACTTACCCCTAAATGGGGGAAGGAGTGAATTTCGTCTTGGTAGCTGAGTTCCTAGCTCTCCAATTAGACGAATCCCCAAAGTGGTAGTTTTAAGTCGGTGATCTGGCCACTCATACCCATACAAATCAAAATACTGCCTTCATAGGTAGGAGTTCTCAACTCACTCAGGATTAAGATCATGTTACCTATGGTCATCCTAGTGAAATGAAAGTCTTTATCATGAACGGTGTTATATAACGAGACTAAACATTTTGTGGTTCGATCTTATACAAACTCTTTTGTATAGAACATCCTCGCTCGCATGTCTAATACATGAATGGTCAGGATTAAACCATTTGTAGTACATTACAACACTTGTAACATCTACAAATCAAGCCACACTCATAGCGTAAATAGGATAAGGTTTCCCTCCTTTATCCATCTACTACAGACCATTTAGGTTATCACTTAAAGCACGGTCCACTTGTATGTCATCACATACATGCTTAAGTTACAACGATAACCAAAGATCTTAGTTTATTGGTTTGTGGTTAATGTAACAAAATATCTTATATATTAAAGACTGTAGTGAAGAAAATATCTCATATTATTACATCATATAACGTTTGTTTATATACATGTTTACAAACTACTAAACCCTATGAGATTTAGGGCATCAACCCCAACAGTCATACTCTGCTTTTTCCAGCAATTTATAAGCTTTAAGATCGAACCCGTCTTTCATTCGTGTTTAGGGCAGATTTACCTTTGTCAAGTATCCTTTAGGTTCATGGATTTCCGATTGCATTATCAACATGAGTGGTGTAACGAAACTTTCTTTTAAGATTTCAATATCCCTGACCTTCAAGCCTTTTGAGCACTTCATAAAAGGTGACTCACTCTTCTTACACCTCGACAAAGGAACATAACGCAAGATTGGAGGACTTGAGCCTTTTCATCTTCCAAAATCGGTATCTTTGTAACTCTGGTGGATGCCTCACCCCCTTTCGAGCTATAGGCTCGTGCCTTGTTGCCTGTTTTCTTCCAACATCTGATTGTGATTTTGATTTTGATTCACCTTCATCCTTTATTAATGGAGTCTCCATAGGTATTACCTCATCAACACCCTTACTCTTCAAATAAAACTTCGCATCTGTGAAATGAAACTTAGCTTCTGAAAATGGTTTAGAGTCTGCTTCAACTTTCTTAATCTCGTCTTGATAAAACTTGAAACATTGATGTAGTGTTGACGTTATCACCCCATTTTCATGAATCCAAGGATGTCCCAACAGTAGCTTATAGGTGGTCTTCGAGTTTATGACATGAAACAATGCATCGGCCTTTAGGTCGCCAATGAGGAGTTATAAGCGTATCATGCCTATCGCCCTTTGGTTACCTTGGTTGAAACCTCGAATTACCAACTTACTGTTCGACAATTATTCCATGAGGATGCCCAATTGCTTTATAGTTTTCTTAGTTGTTATATTGACGGCTGATCTATTATCGATGAGGATTTTCCCAACTCTCTGTTATCGAATGTAGCCCGAGACATGTAGAGGCCTATTATGTAGCTTTGATCCCAATAATAGATCCCCGTTTGAGAAACTTATGAATGCACAGAAAGAGGTATACGCGTGTGTCGTAGAGGTCAGCATATTAGATGCATTATACACTAACAACACGTTGATTAGAGCCGTCTTAATTGCTTGAAGAAGTGACAACAAGTCATCTATGTTGAACGATAGTAAGCCTTTTGATTCTTCCATCAGTTTTGATGAAATTAGAGGAGTATCCTCTTCTCTTGACGTGCTGACGGCATGACATGCAACAACCTATGGCGTTTTCCTCGAATAAAATGCCATAGAAGTCCTCCGATAGGAAATCTGCTAACGTCACCTATTGCCTGGGTTGAGAAAAGTCCCCATCTTCCTCCTCAACAAGCCTGGGCTGTCAAGCCTTCTTTTTTTCCTTTCATTTTCTAAGTCATGTTTCCTCTTTTGTAACTCAATAGGAATGCAAATCTTTTCGGGTGGAATTCGGCTTTCTCTTTTTCAACACGTTACGAGAATCCATCCCTCATCATCGTCATCATCAACATGTTCTTCTTTATTTTGAAAATCTCTCATTCGGACCGCTTTCTAAAACCGAACGACTACAAGATCAAAGGTCTCAAACTGGATTAAACTTTCTTTTTCGTCATAACACATATCCGATGTTAGAGCACTCAGAGTTATTGCCACCACGACATGATTTGTTTGAGCAACCTTGTCCAGATCCGACTTAATTTTTTTATCACGAGCCAACCTTAGAACCAGCTTCTTCAGCACAAAACATTTCTCGACGGGTGGCTAACGGCCCTGTGATACTTGCAGCAGTTAGAATCATCCACTTTTTTGGTTTGCTCCAGTCGTTTGCATTTTGATAGCTGAATAAGCTGCTTTTTTAGCAGTTGCTCAAATATATCTGCAACATCAGAGTCAAGAAATGGATAAACTTTTTCATGCCTCTCCTTCAAAGTTAGGTGACATCTTTCACCTCCATCATATTTCTTCTCAATTTTCTTTTCTTTTCCTTTCGAAGAAAATTTCAGTGGGGTTGTATTAGCGACCATTGATTCTTTGTGACGCTTTTCACAATCTTCTCAGCGTCCTTTTTTCTTGTCCTTCTTCATCTCAGGGATCAGAAAATCTTTCATCCCTTTACTGACGATGCTTAATGCCATATCATGGGCTCGAGTTGCCAATTCCTCAAATGTACGGGGTTTTATTCCCTACAAAATATAAAGAAGTCTCTAGTGCATTCCTTAGGTGCACACTTCAACCACAAACAGTTCAGTGATTGCATTTATCAACTTCATCATACTGACAGTGCGTCTAGTGCTATAGAAGCGATTCAAGAACTCTCTTTCCAACTGTTCCCAACTGTCGATCATCTCATGCTCTAGATTAGTGTACCAGTCAAAATAATTTCCTTTCAGGGTTTTGACAAACTTTTTGACCAGCAGATCTCCTCCGGTTCCTGCGTTCTCGCGTGTTTCAACAAAATGGGCAATGTGTTGTTTTTGGTTACCCTTTCCATCGAATTGCTAGAACTTCGGAGGTTGGTACCCAGCAGGCATCTTCAAGTTGTCAATTCTCTAGGTGTACAACTTGGAATACATAAAGAAGATGAGCCTCCATACTAAGCCCTTATAGAAGTCATGATCATGTCTTGCAATTGTTGGGCTGATAGAGAGGCAACGGAGTTTGATTGTTGCGGTTGAGCTTCATGCAACACGATCTTCCCTTTGTCATTTGCCCTGACAGTAGGGGTTTGACTTGACTTAATAGTTTACGAGCCTACACCTGCTCTCTTAAGGCAGCAATCTCATGATCTCGCTACTCAACTATTGGGATTGGTGTCCTAATTCTCCTAGACTCTTGTAGTTTGTAAACTTTGTACACATTGTTATTAATAAAATAAGAGTTATTTTATTTGCATTTACTCATATCCAATAAATAAAAATCAATGGTTATTGTATGTAAACTTAAGCATGTATATGAGATATACAAGTGGATCATGCCTTAAGTAATAACTTAAAAGGTCTGTAGTATAAGGATAAAGGAGGGATACCTTATCCTAGTGACACTACGGATACCACCCGCTTTATAGAGGTTTACAAGCGTTGTGAACTAATACAGATGGTCTTCAAGGAACTCTATTCAAGAGTACCTACGTGTGGAAGCAGATCTTTCCAATTCATTGTGACAGAACTTCCACATATATATTCAAACATACTAATAAGCATTCATAACGCTAAATTATTGGTATACTCAAAGGAACAATAAATAAGAGATCGAGAGATCATACCAGTTGAAGACTTATTCTTCATAGCAAATCTCGCTTTCGCTGAAATGGTAAGCTATCGTTCAGCAAATCCCAATTGTCTACCTCGAACAGTCTCTACACGAACAGAAAGAAACGGGGACGACACCACCACTCAAAGCCCTCAGTATTCTTCGAGTGAGAATCCAAAGGGTGGGCTTTGTTCGGATTTGGTAGAGGGGAAGAGGAATGGAGATCGTATACAAAGATCAAGCAAGTGGGAGAAAGGCTCATCTATCGTATAGACAAAATGCTTGATCGTTTAGGTGAAGTATATGATCGTGTAGCAAAAGGTAAGTGATCGTCTAAATGATCGTGTAGGAAAAAGCTAAGTGATCGTCTATACGATCGTTTACCAAATATCGGCCACTAAACGATCGTTTAGTAAATAGCGTTCGCAAGTGTAAGCGTTAAGCGATCGCTCAGCACTATCATACAAGTAAATGATTGTTCAGCACTATCATATAGGCACTGGTTTTATTAAGCGATAACACACTTCAACACAATGTCCACACATATAATGCTTAACACACCATGAGTTATTTAAGCGTCTCAAAACGTTCTTCCTTACTCATCCGTTATGAAAACAGAAGAGACGCCGACCAATTATCCCTTAACCGTCCAATTAATAGACAATGAATATAATCACATTATATTCATAACCTATGGATTAATATCATATATTAATCATAGTATTTTTCCTTCACTAGATATAAATCATATTTATATCCAATTTCCTTCACTTTAATGTATCTCATACATAAAGTTAATTATATCATATATAATTAACTAGTTCAATTATATCATATATAATCAAACTCCCTCTTGTCAATTTGAATATTTCAAACTTACCCAAAAACTAATTTTCAACTTGTATCCAAGCTACCAAGGGAACCTTATGGACCTATGGCTCGAAGCTCCAACGGTACGTGAATAACTAACTAAACTCTTTAGCCACGATATCCACCATCCGTTAACTGTCAGGCATTCTACTAAAGACCAACAGCTGAATTCTTCTTACCACAAATATATTTCTGTGTCCACTGGATATAACCAATCATGAGTACGATGACCCTTCACAGATGCGGTAAGTATAGCAAGGCCAATTTTCCATTTTGCCCCTATAGTTACATATTACTCCTTAAGTACCACTGATTCCTCTAATGAACAATACAACATAGTCCAACTATGTGTGAACACCTCTTGAGCAAAGAGAAGGTGTGTGGCGTCACATCGTTCAAGCCCTGGAATCAGCCCTTAAGGGAGCTATCTATCTACTTACCCTTACCTCAGGAAATGAGTGAATTCCATCTTGTGTAGCTGAGTTCCCAACTCCCAAATCAGACGAATCCATAAAATGGTAGGTTTGAATCGACGACCTGACCACTCGTACTCATACCTGTCTCTTATACACATCTAGATGTGTATAAGAGACAGCCCCTACCTCAGGAAATGAGTGAATTCCATCTTGTGTAGCTGAGTTCCCAACTCCCAAATCAGACGAATCCATAAAATGGTAGGTTTGAATCGACGACCTGACCACTCGTACTCATACAAGTCAAAGAACCGCCCTCAATGGCAGGAGTTTTCAACTCACCCAGGATTGAGGTCATGTTACCTATGGTCATCCTAGTGAAGTGAAGTCTCTGTCATCAACAGTGTTATATATGAGACGTTAACACTTCGTGGTCAGGTCTTATACAAAATCTTTGTATAGGACGCCCACGCTCGCATGTCCTCAACATGAATGATCAGAATCAGACCATCTATGACAAGTCACAACACTTGTGACCATTCCACAAAGTGGGTCGCATCCGTAGCATTACCAGGATAATATTTCCCTCTTTTATCCATATACTACAGACCATTTTGGTTATCACTCAAAACATGATCCACTTATATGTCACCACATACATGCTTGAGTTACATACAGATAACTAGGGATTTTATGTTTATTGGTTTGTGGTAAAGCAGATAAAACATGCAGCTGAACAAAAAAAACAAGATGTGAAGTAAATATCATATATTATACAACACAAGCGTTCGTACAAACTATTTACAAACTACAAGACACGAGACTTTAGGGCATCAACCCCAACATCATCAACAACCCTGGCTGATGAGCAGGTTCTTCAACAACCCTTGTTGAAGTTTCAGTGGTTTCTTTGGAAAGCTCACGTAACACGACTTTACTATGTGGACTATGCTCCCTGATATGATTCTCCTCCAGGAAAATAGCGTTCGTGGAAACATACACCTTGTTTTTGGATGGATCATAAAAGTAACCCCCTCGTGTACCTTTGGGGTAGCCTACAAAGAGGCACAACCTCGACCATGATTCCAACTTCTTGGGATTTTCCTCAAGCACATATGTTGGACAACTCCATTTGCAAAAGTGACGTAAACTAGCTTTACGCCCATTTCACAACTCTAGAGGTGTTCTCGCAACACTCTTAGAATGAACATCGTTGAGAATGTATACCGCAGTTGATAACTTATAGAAATACAAGTTATTTATGCTGCCTTATTCGATATTGTGGCCAAAAGAGAGAAAATATGTGTCGATTGTATGAAAATTAGCTCAGAAATACAATAAATATAAATTATCGCAAATACACCCACTAACATTATTAAGATGGTAGAAGAGGATATTTCTACTCTGTTTTGCAGGAAACCAAGTCATCGCTTGCGATCAAGGCTCAACGAGAAACTGAACAACGCATCTCTGTCACATTGCGCCCGTCAATCAACAATGAAGAGACGATTAACGCAATGACGGCGCAATGCGACAGTTGATCCCGAGCTGAATTTCAACCGCATGTGGTAATAAAAACAACACCGCATGCGAGCAACCGATTGAAAGATGCAGCTGAGCAATGCAAACACAGAGGATTGTGACATGTGTACAACTAACCATTGTGCAGATTTGATGGTCTGGTTGCATAACAGAAGCAATATTTATTCCTCCATCTTTGAAATTTCCATAACAATAAGTGGGGTCCACAAGCCAAGATTCAAAGCTTGTCACCTATAAATACCCTCATAGAATTCAGAGAAGATATACTTGATACGAGGGCTAATTGATGCTAGATTATTGAAAGAAAGGCTAAGCTGAGTACTAATCGAAAGAAATCCGAGAAGAGAAGAGACAAGACTGAGAGGTGAGTCTCAGTGCAATTTTGCCAAATCCCCGCCGCGAAGCTTTGTGCTTAGATCCCTGCTACTGATTGAGCAAGCCTGAGAGGGAAGCTCATCCTTCCGCACAATCCATCCACGTCGGCAAGCAAATCTCCATCCAGATCGGCGCCAAGACATTGGCGCTTATTTGTATTTGTTTTTAACTCTATTTCATCAATTGTATTTCATTCTCTTAATCTCTTCATTCACAAATCACGTATCAGATGCTAAATAGTTTTATTGAATGTCTCGATCATTTCTATTTCCACTTCTCTGTCTATTTCCGTTCCTCCATTAATCGTTTTCTCCATGAAGTTTTCTTAATCCCTTGGTAATTAATATGAATTAAACGAGTAACTTAATCTGTGATAAAAAGATAAATGCGTTTAGCTAAGGCATGCTAGACGGCATCCTCATCTGTAAGAGCAGAAGTGAAGATGCCATTCTGATCTGTCGAGAGAAGATTAGAAGAATGCGTTAACTAAAGCGAGAGTACTTCCAGAGATGGAAGCAATCTTGCGTTCATTACGTTCGTCCCTATTTCACCACAGAGATGTGGGAACGCGGTCGATCATCGAGAGGTATACACCAAGGGAAAAGCGAAACCGTACTTATGCCTTTAATGCAATTAAGGAACTTGCGATGTTTGTATTAATTATCTTTTCTCTTTCTATTTCACACATAAGACTTGCCACCGCATAACACGATCTTTGTATAATCTTCATAGTCAGTCTCACCCTCAGTATCTTGTATCATGAAACTTGTATCTTGTATCATCATAGCTTAGGTTTATTTTATCACAATTTACTTTATTACCGCATTTTTATCGCTTACCTTTACTTTATCGCATTTTTAAATACTTGTACAAACAACCTCTTTCTTAATTTGAAAACCCCCCGGTCGCTTGTATCACAAATATAACGTAATTAACCTAAAACAATTCTTGTGTTCGACCTCGGATCACACCGAGAAACTTGCGATGAAATTATACTTGGTTTCAATGCAAGGAAACTTGTGACAACACATAGTATACTACAAGATTCTCACGAATAACGCATATCTAGAAGTAGTATCGCATATCATTGCATAAAATCTATGACAACAAGTTTATGGACTTGAACCTTGCGGGCATCATAGTACAATTTCTGCGTGTCAAGTTAATGGCATGGATTTGTAGTTCATAGATTCAAAATTTGCGTTACAACAGTTTCTACTGTGAAACCCCAAAACGAGTTTGGTAAGGAAGCGTAACTCATCATCGAACGAATGATGTCCAACAAGGTTCTGTTTCTCCTTTTTGCCACACCATTCTGTTGAAGTGTACCTAACGCTGAGAGTTGTGAAACGATTCCATGTCCTAATAAATAGTCCTAGAACCCAGAATCCAAAAACTCTCCACCTCGATCTAATCGAAGTGTTTCAATTCGTCTATCCAAAGCATTCACAACTTCAGCCTTAAATAATTTGAACTTTTCAAAAGATTCAGACTTTCGTTGCATCAAATAAACATACCCATATCTCAAGTAATCATCAGTAAAACTGATAAAGTACTCATAGTCTCCTCGACCTCGCACATTCATAGGACTGAAAAGGTCAGAATGTACTAATTCTAGAGGCTCTTTGGCTTGATTACCTTTTCCAGTAAAAGGTATTTTAGTCATCTTACCCTCAAGGCAAGATTCGCACACTGGTAAAGAATTTTCTTCTAATTCGCTTAGAAGGTCATTCTGCACCAATCTCTCAATCTTATTGAGATTGATGAGCCCTAATGAATGTGCCAAAGTTGGGCATTTTCTTTTGGAGAAACTTGCTGGCGTTTAGATTGAGTTACGACAGATTTTAACATCTTTATGTTATAGAGGGAACTTAAGGCTAACGGTCTTAGCACATACAAGTTATTTTCCAGTTTAGATGTACAAATTTCAACACCATCCTTATGAATAAACATTTTATTCAATTTAAAAGAAAGAGTGTAATTGCATTGTAGCAGATACTTTACAGAAATAAGGTTCCTTTTTAGTTAGGAAACTATAAAGACATCTTTTAATACAAGAAACCTATTCTATAATGTTAACTGGATGCCTCCCACTACTACAACTGAGACGACGTGCCTGGTGCCTACTCGCAACGTCATTTCACCAGCCTTCAGCTGTCGCCAAGATCTAATCCCTTGAAAAAAAAGAACAAAAAATGATTAGTGGTGCCATAATCAACTATCCAAGCAGAATCATCATTCTCCACTAAACAAGTTTCTAATACAAGTAAATCACATTTACCTTTGTCTGCCTTCACCTTAGCCTTGGCTGCCTTCTTTTCCTTCAGATAGCGAGGACAATTCCTCTTTAAGTGTCCGTCCTGGTTTAAGTGGAAACATGTTCCTTTTTCAACCGGCGATGGATGCTTCTTCTGGGCGACAGGTGGCGGGTTAGCAAGCGCATTCCCTTTCCCTTTACCACCCTTCTTCATCTTCCCCTTTNGCTTCTTCTGGGCGACAGGTGGCGGGTTAGCAAGCGCATTCCCTTTCCCTTTACCACCCTTCTTCATCTTCCCCTTTCCAGAGTTAGAAGTTGAAGGTACAGACTTTCTTCCTGAGGCCGAACCTCGATGGAACCTTTTAGAAGATGAGACAACATTTGCCTCACCTCCATTTTTCTCCTTACTTTTCAGCAAGGATTGGTAAGTTTGCAACTCGTTGAGGATAGTAATAAGGGTATAGTCCACTTTGTTAAGAATCATATTGCTAACAAAGTGGAGGAAGCTCTCGACAATGAATGCAGAATAATGCTAATCTGATTGCCCTCATCGATTTTAGACTCATTCATCTCCGCCACGTTAAAGTGAACCATCATATTCAGCACGTGTTCACGAACAGATGTGCCTTCCTCCATTTTGGAGCTGAAGATGTGTTTCGGAGCCTCATGCTTGAGCTTTCCAGACGACTATCCGAACATTCCCCGTGGGGACTCCATGATCTCACGTGTTGAGACCATAGGCTCATGGTTCTTCGCCAACATGTCACTAAGACTGGCCAAGATATAGACTTGGGCTTTCTCGTTTGTCCTTGTCCAACGCTTGTACGCCACCCAAATATTTTGAGTAGCATCATGAGGTGTAGGAGGACAATCCCCCGTAAGGACAAACTTCAGATCCTTGATGACAAGTATCGTTCGTGAGTATATATTTCCAACTCGAATAGTTTTGGCCATTCAGTTTTTTAGCGCTAAGTATACTGATAGTGGTTGTAGCTATTTAAAACTGTTGCTGAAAAATGAATAAACGTTTATAAGACCTTGCAGAAACCACATTTTTAACCAATTAGTTTTAGCAAAACAATTTCCAAGTACCCTAAGTGATAAGACTTCTATTTTGCAATGATGCCCTAGCGAGGCAGGACAAACGTCACCGGTGGGGTGAACAGATGTCCCTTCATTGAGATGAGACATTCTCAACTATTAGGCAGAACCAACTCTTGAAACTAGACCTAATAGCCACCATTTGTTCGGTCAAGAACTGTTAACCCTTAACAATTTCGCGTAAGTGTAACCCCTCGTTTTCGGCCCCAGAGTCCTGCCTTAATGCACCCACCATAGGGAAAAAGCAGATTAGGACAAGAGACTAAGTAACCTTATCCTCTTACAAGAGATCAAATAAAAAAACGTTCAAAACAACCATCCTATAAGGGGACACACCCAAGGTGCCTCGAGGTGATGTGCAAAAACTTTATTCAATCAAATGAGAGAGACCGTGGGATATGTTGTCACACTTCCCACTCCCACTTACTATAAATATTATATCCATTCATCTTGATATTGACCTACCCAAACACCATCCTTTAGAAGAACACTCCCAGGGTGTCACGAGGTCGAGGATAGATCTCACGGTGTGGACTTTGAGGGAGAAACGCGAGAGGTTTAAATTAAGCATCAAATACCCCAAGTACCTCCCACTGAATGTTCTACCTAGGGGTTTATTAACCTAGACAATCTGGCTACTGATTATAGTCTAAGTCATTTATTAAGTTTGCATAAAAACAACTTTTGTCTTTGAAATAAAACAAGTCCAAGTAGTCATATTAAAATCTTTAATGGACTGTCCTTAACTTGCATGCATGCATCAAATCTATCTAATTCACCTTTCCAGATAGGTTCCCAGGTAGAGGTTTTCCGTTGCTATCACCTTAAATACCCCAGCTTAGATAGAACCCCCCTTAGACAAAAAATCAAGAAGTGAAGTAGATATCATATATATTATACTTCACAAGCGTTCGTACAAAATTGTTTATAAACTACAGGACAAGAGACTTTAGGGCACAAACCCTAACAAGTCTGATCCTGACCATTCATGTGGAGACATGCAAGCGGGGGTGTCCTATACAAAGAGTTTGTAAAGACCGGGGCATAAGATGAATAGTCTCTTTATATAACGTCGTTGATACTTGAGACTTACATCTCACTATAATGACCATAGGTGACATGACCTTAATCCTGAGTATTTTGGGAACTTCTGCCTTTGAGGGTGATCCTTTGATTAGTATGGGTGAGAGTAGCCAGATTGTCAACTCAACAAGCCTACCTTTTTGGGCATTTGTTTAATTAGGGAGCTGAGAACTCAGTTACACAAGATGGAATTCACACCTTCCCCGAAGCAGGGGTAAGTAGATAAATTGCTCACTTAAGGGCTGATTTCGAGTCTTGGACATAGTGGCCACATCCTATCTTTGGAAGAGGGGACCCAATTATAGTAGGACTATGACTTATTGTTCATTAGAGGAATCAGTGGTACTTAAGGAGTTAGATGTAACTACAGAAGCAAAATGGTAAATTGGCCTAGCTGTACTTACGAGCGATCTGTGAAAGGTCATTGCACTCTTGATTGGTTGATATGGACACAGAAATATATCTATAGTGAAGAGAGTGTAGATGTCGGTCTTTAGTAGAGTGCCTGACAGTTAACGGATGATGGATCCCTGATGGGGATGATGCCCTAAACTCTTGTTGGGTTCTGTAGTTTGTAAATACAATTTTGAACAAACGTTTGTGATGTAATAATATATGATATTTTCTTCACTTTTGTCTATGGAATATTGGATGTTTTATTTTCTTTACCACGAACCAATAAACTAAGATCCCTGGTTGTCGTTTATAACTTAAACATATATGTGGAGACATACAGATGGATCGTGTCTTAAGTGATAACCAAAATGGTATGTAGTATATGGATATAGGAGGGAAACCTTATCCTGGTAACGCTACGGATGCGGCCTGCTTTGTAGAATAGTTACAAGTGTTGTGACTTGCTACAGATGGTCTGATCCTGATCATTCATGTGGAGACATGCAAGCAGGGGCATCTTATACAAAGGAGTTTGTATAAGACCGGACAACGAAGTGTTATAGTCTCTTTATATAATGTCGTTCATGACAGAGACTTCACTTCACTAGGATGACCATAGGTAACATGACCTCAATTCTGAGTGAGTTGGGAACTCTTGCCTTTGAGGGTGGTCCTTTGATTTGCAGGGGTGCGAGTGGCCAGATCGCCGACTCAAACCTACCACTTTGGGGATTCGTCTGATTTGGGAGATGGGAACTTAGCTACACAAGATGAAATTCACTTCTTCCCCAAAGCAAAGGTAAGTAGATAGATTGCTCTCTTAAGGGCTGATTTTGGGGCTTGAACGATGTGATGCCACACACCTTCTCATGCCCTGAGAGGTGTCCACACATAGTAGGACTATGTTGAATTGTTCATTAGAGGGATCAGTGCTACTTAAGAAGTTAGATGTAACTACAGGGGCAAAATGGTAAATTGGCCCAACTGTACTTACGAGCATCTGTGAAGAGTTATCGTACTATTAATTGGTTATATCCGATGGACACAGAAATATATCTGTGGTGAGAAGAGTGGAACTATCGGTCTTTAGTGAAATTCCTGGCAGTTAACGAATGGTGGATCTCGTGGCTAAAGAGTTTAGTCAGCTATTCACGTACCGTTGGAGCTTCGAGCCATAGGTCCATAAGGTTCCCTTGGTAGCTCAATGGATTCAAGTTGGGAATCAGTTTTTGGGTCAGTTTGAAGTGTTCAAATTGACAAGAGAGAGTTTGATTATATATGATATATTTAAACGGGTCAATTATATATGATATAGTTGACATGATGCATGAGATACATTAATTGGAGGAATATGATATAAATATGATTTATATCTAGTAGAGGAGAAAAAGACTATGGTTCATATGTTGCATGTGATGTAATATTAAACTATAGGTTATAAATATAATATGATTATATTTATTTTTTAATTTACATTATGGATATTGTGGCGGGTTTTTTCTCCCATAACTGTATAAGAGTTAGTGGGGGATGTTGCATCTGTTTTCGTGACTGAAGGATAAAATGGAAATTTTTTTCATTTTTGCAAAGATCAGACATTCGCCACCGGAATTGTGTATTACTACCTATCGCATAGCAAACCAAGAGCAATAACACGACAGCTCAAACGTTTTTCTAGAATGATTATAATACACGCATGCGGTTTCTAAACGATCACATAGGTTTTACTTAAACGATCGTCTACTTTTTTCCTAAAACGATCGTGCGCTTGAGCGTTTCCTAAAACGGTCATACCTAACGATCTCAACCCGCTTTACTACACATCATACCTCTACCTAAATGATCAAGCATCGTCTATACGATAGACACCCCGATACCTCCCACTTTAACTCTGGTCATGGTAACGATCGCCTCTCCTGACTTCCTCTACCAAATCAATAGAGCCCACACCTCACCGGATTCTCACTCCGAGACAACCTGAGCGGTTCCAAGTGGTGGTGCCTTCCTTGCTGCCAAGTTCGTGAGGAGTCTGTTCGTGGGTAGACGACAATGTTGGTGGAAGAAATATCTTGAACGATCTCAGCGAGAGCAAGTGGTGCAGTCCATTTGACAAGAGTGGAATTTCGGTAAAGAGGGTTTTCAACTGGTATGTATTTCTTTCTTTGTTTGTTTAAAAGTTCAAAGCATGCCTGTAATTAGTTGTTAAATGCATAATTAGCCTGTTAAGAAATTGTGAATGTGGTAATTCTCTTCACAATGAGTTTTTTTGGAACGATCTTGCTTCCGCTCAGGAGGTACTCCTTATGATAAAGAGTTCCTTCAATTGGGTATCAGAGGCAGGTTTGGTGGGTTCACGTAATCGTTGGAGCTTAGCTAACAGGGTCCCCTTGGTAGTTCAATGGATTCAAGGTTTTAAGAATCAGTTCTTTGGGGTTTAGCTTTGAAGTGTTTCAAATTACATGAAAAAATTCAATTATATATGTATAATTGGTGTGATTGTATGAGATTACATCCAAGTGGAGGATTGATGTAACTATGATTTACATTTAAGTACCATAAAATCAGAAAAAGAAGCTATGGTTTGTATGTTCCATGAGAATGAAATATTAAAGACTATAGGTTATAAATATAATATGGTAAGTGGTTATCATATTTATTTATAATATATTAATTATATGATAATTATTATTTTTTTCTCTAATAACCAATTGAGTACGGAGGGTATTGGTGGTTTTATGGTAATATTGAGGATAAAAAAAAAGATGGTTTTCCTACATTAGAGAGTTTCCTTCTTTACGAAAAGAACTACGGATAAGCATCAAATAAAGAAGATTTCACTACGTGATGCTGGCAGAGACTAAACGATTGTGCAAACATTGACTAGGCGATAGTTCATCAGTTGATCGTAGCTAACACGATCATTGCTAAGTCTATACGATGAGGCTGCCCATTTTATACATGATTGGGCACATTCTTGCGATAGACAGCTTTCTATCTCCCACTTGCTCGAATCGTCTACACGATCATCTGTCCCGCTGTCTCTTCCTCAAGCCAAGTTCATACATAGCCCACAACTCTTGGATTCTCACACCAAGAATACCAAGGTAACCATTATGGTGGTGTCCTCACTAACTCGATTAGTTTCGAGGAGCCATTGGTCGTTCGTTGTGTCTGTGCTGTTGATCGTGTTGTGCACCGGTCGTTGCATTCGTGTTGTTGTGTTGTGGATGCTTGTAGATTGATTGATGGAGTTTGAATCATGTTTTTTCAAAGGTACGTATACACTATCCCTTGATTCTATCGTTTAGCATGCTGTAATTTCTAGTTGTTGCATGAATTGTTAGTTTTCGTTCTTGTACTGTAATTGTTTATGTTCAACTCGAATGGAATTTGGAACGATTCTTTTGCTACTCATACTCTATCCCTTGATTCTATCATTTATCATGCTTAATTTGGTGTCAAGTATTTTCGTCACATTTTGTCCATTTTATAAAAACCAAAAAAGAAAAAAAAAAGTTTCAGCTCTTGTTTTCATTTTACATTTTTGTCTTCAATGTTCTAGATCTGAGTTTCATCTACGAGTTTTCTTGCTTCAAGGTCTTCCAATTCAGTTTCCTTCAGTGTCAAATATTTTTGTTTTGAAAATCTGTTTAAAAAAATAAAAAGTGATGTAATCTGAGAGATTTCCTATTGAATTTATTCAAGTACAAGAAGATGCATCATAAAGATATCCTTAAAATTCGAGGACGAATCTTCTCGAAGAAAGGGAGAATGATAAGCAAATAAGTGGCAATCATAAAGAGCTGGCCAAGCAAGAAATATTGAGTTCTACAAAATGAAAGTAAAGCTCAACAATCTCAAACCAACCCAATTGAAGCTCGTGGTGAAAATCATTGTAAGAACTTTCCAAGTCAATCTAATCATGAGGCAATCATTATGCCTCAAGGACCAATGACAAAGCTAGAGCTAAAAGACTTGAAGAGGGATTAAATGCTTGCTTCCAAGCTAAATTTTCAGCCCATCATGAAGAGTTGCAACCCTTCAAGTTCCAAGAGTCACCTGGGCACCCAAAAGTCCTAATGAATTTGGAAATTCAGATTCATCCCCATGTTTAATGCTTGATGTATTAATTTATTTCAATGTATTTACATTTATTAAGGTTCATGTATTTAGTTGATAGATGAAAGGTTGCATCCTTTCATAGTGTCTTTTCATTTAGTATATATAGTGTTGTATTTTTTTACATTTGGAAGATAGATATAGAAGAAGATTTCGAAATGTAGATTCTTAGGTTTTAAAATCTTGAAAGCTTTTAAGCTTTGTTTCTTGTGTGTTCTTAAGATAGAATGCATGAATATTTGGAACATTCAAGTGAGGATTGATCTATCTTACTTGTGGAGTGCTTTGAAGATCAAGGGTTGATGGGAGTTGAAGCTTTGTCCGATCCTTGATTTTTTAGATCACCTAAGTAATCTGTCATCTAACCTATTTTAGGGGTTGAGATCAAATTGGTTATAGGGTCTGTTGGGGTTGAGTTCTTTGGGTCTTGTTTTTCAATATGGTTCTTAGATCCGATTCTGGAACTCTTTGGGTCTTGTTAACGTTCAATGGGTCTGTTGGGGCTCTGATACAAAATGTTAAGGAATTCCTTGAACGTCGGATCTATGAACCATGTTGAAAAACAAGACCTAAAGAACTCAATCCCAACAAACCCCATAACCAATTTGATCTCAACCCCTAAGATAGGCTAAATGGCAGATTACTTAGATGATCTAAGGAACCAAGGATCGGACAAAGTTAGAAACTCCCATCAACCCTTGATCTTCAAAGCACTCCACAAGCAAGACAGATCAACTCTCACTTGAATGCTCCAAATATTCATGCATTCTATTACAAGAACACACAAGAAACAAAGCTTAAAAGCTTTCAAGATTTTAATACCTAAGATTCTACATTTCAAAATTTCTTCTATATCTATCTTCCAAATGTAAAAAAATACAGCACTATATATACTAAATGAAAAGACACTATGAAAGGATGCAACTTTTCATCTATCAACTAAATACATGAATCTTAATAAATGTAAATATATTGAAATAAATTAACACATCAAGCATTAAACATGGGGATGAATATGAATTTCCAGATTCATTAGGACTTTTGGGTGCCAAAGTGACTCTTGGAGCTTGAAGGGTTGCAACTCTTCATGATGGGCTAGAAATTTAGCTTGGAAGCAAGCATTTAATCCCTCCTCAAGTCTTTTAGCTCTAGCTCTTATCATTGGTCCTTGATGCATAATGGTTGCCTCATGATTGGATTGACTTGGAAAGTTCTTACAATAATTTTCACCACGAGCTTCAATTGGGTTGGTTTGAGATTGTTGAGCTTCACTTTCATCTTGTAGAACCTCAATATTTCTTACTTGGCCAGCTTCTTATGATTGCCACTTATTTGCTTATCATTCTCCCTTTCTTCGAGAAGATTCGTCCTCGAATCTTAAGGATATCTTTATGATGCATCTTCTTGTACTTGAATAAATTCAACAGGAAATCTCTCCGATTACATCACTTTTTATTTTTTTAACAGATTTTCAAAACAAAAATATTTGACACTGAAGGAAATTGAATTGGAAGACCTTGAAGCAAGAAAACTCGTAGATGAAACTTAAATCTAGAACATTGAAGAAGACAAAAAAAATGTAAAATGAAAACAAGAGCTGAAACCTTTTTTTTTTTTTTTTTTTGGTTTTTATAAAATGGACAAAATGTGACGAAAATACTTGACACCAAATTAAGCCAAATTCAAAGTTCCTATATAATGAGAAGTTGTAGATCAGGACACGACATATGAAAGGACAAAAGAAAATAACACCAAACAAACAACAAAATTGACACTTTTTTTTTTCAAAAGCTGACAAGATGAATAAGAAAAAAAAACAAATTGACATAGTAACAAAGGAAACATATATCTGATCTAGAGCCCAAGCTCTGATACCAAAATGTTAAAGAACTCCTTGAACGTCGGATTTATAAACCATGTTGAAAAACAAGACCCAAAGAACTCAATCCCAACAGACCCCATAACCAATTTGATCTCAACCCCTAAGATAGGCTAAATAACAAATTACTTAGATGATCTAAGGAGCCAAGGATCAGACATAGTTAGAAACTCCCATCAACCCTTGATATTCAAAGCACTTCACAAGCAAGACAGATCAACTCTCACTTGAATGCTCCAAATATTCATGCATTCTATCACAAGAACACACAAGAAACAAAGCTTAAAGGCTTTCAAGGTTTTAAAACCTAAGATTCTACATTTCGAAATCTTCTTCTATATCTATCTTCCAAATGTAAAAAAATACAACACTATATATACTAAATGAAAAGACACTATGAAATGATGCAACCTTTCATCTATCAACTAAATACATGAACCTTAATAAATGTAAATACATTGAAATAAATTAATACATCAAACATTAAACATGGGGATGAATATGAATTTCCAGATTCATTAGGACTTTTAGGTGCTCAAGTGACTCTTGAAGCTTGAAGGGTTGTAACTCTTCATGATGGGCAGGAAATTTAGATTGGAAGCAAGCATTTAATCCCTCTTCAAGTCTTTTAGCTCTATCTCTTGTCATTGGTCTTTGAGGCATAATGATTGCCTCATGATTGGATTGACTTGGAAAGTTCTTACAATGATTTTCACCACAAGCTTCAATTGAGCTGGTTTGAGATTATTGAGCTTCACTTTCATCTTGTAGAACCTCAATAGTTCTTACTTGGCCAGTTCCTTATGATTGCCACTTATTTGCTTATCAATTGGCATCGACACAATAATTACACTATAATTATAAAGTTATAATTATAAAGGTTTACATGTCAGAGGATGATTTGTGTTGCCTTGTTATTAGTATCAATCATATCTAGCTCTTTGTATTCAATCGCATATAATATAGAGAAACAACGTTATTCTCGAAAAGGAAGAATGTACCTCGTCGTCAGTACTTAAAGTGTGCACTGATTCAATTTTTTTAGGCTTTCTTCCGGTTATCCCTATAGCACGCAATCAATCACTGCTTCTTGTATTCTTCTTTGCCTTCTCCTTTATTATCCATTTTTAATAACATGAAGAAAAATTGTTTTTAAAGGAATTTAAATATTAAATTTAAATATTTGGTATGTTTGTTGTAGTTCTTCTTGCAGTTTTATAGATTTTCTTGCAGAGAATTCACGAGGATCGGATTACTTGCATGCAAAAAATTCCCTATTTGTAGTTTTAAAATTATTCATTTTTTAAACTTATAATTTTATTCTCAATCTTGATAAAAATTTATATATTAAACAAGTCATTTTCAATACATTTCTTAATTAAAAACAATATTAAAAATTTTCTAATAAAACAATAATATTTTATATTCAAATATATAATTAAAATATTTAATCCCATAATTTCTAAAATTAAAATTTAAATATTACAAGTTTAACTCTTCAACTTAGATATTACCATATTTATGATCTTAAAAGTAATAAAGTCTTAAATATTAAAATATATACATATTGATGTATTTATTGAGATGAAAATTAGAAAAAACTAATTGTTAGAAACATTTTAAAATGAACCAATTAAAACTAATTAAAATAAACTAAAAATAAATTCATAGAAGGTGAGTTTACATACATACAATACATATGTATGTATGTATGTATACACACACATACATATTTGTATATTTCATTATAAGAAAATAATATTTATGTATATAATTTTTTCGATCGGGCGACAGGTCTGAGGGCATCCCGACCCCATGTGGTAAACGGACATCTCTATGTGGAACTCCAAATTGAGTTGAGTGGAGTAGGTTATTATAGGTCACCTAATGTTGAGATCCCTATTATTATAGTTAAAGATTACAATTATTTTAATTCGCAAGTTGATATAATAAAGACTATTTAGAAACCCTTTTGGTTACGATAAATCTATAATTAGTTTTTCCCCTCATAGACACTTCTATAGTCTTTATTTGGTTTCTATACTTATATAGAAAGAATGTTCACATAATTTTGATGATTTCTATTTTTCACTTAAAGATATAATAATTTAGAACGAATTGCCAGAATAATGTTTTCTTAAATTAAAGTATACAAAATGTAATTTTAAAAAAAAAATCAATTCTGGCTCTTTTTCTTTGTCTTTTTTTCTTTGTTTTTTAGTTTTAGAAATTTTCTTTCTTAAATTAAACTACAAAATTTGTAATAACAAAAAAAAATTGTTTTAAAAAAAAAACTTTGACTTTTTTTTTTTAGTTTTAATATAGTTATAGAAAATGAAACATAAAAAATATAATCAAATTCTTTTTTAAACTTAAGTATAAAAATATAAATACAAAAAAAAAAACGTTGACATTTTTTCTAGTTTTAGTATAGTACTAAAAAATGTAATCAAGTTACTTTTTAAAATTGAGCTATAAAAAATTGAAAAAATTTCAACGTTGAAATTTTTTAGTTTTTAGTATAGTTATAAAGAATGAAACATAAAAAATTATAATCAAATTTCTTTATTAAATTGAAGTATAAAAAATGTAATTAAAAAAATCAACTTTGACTTTAAGGGAATTTTTAAAAAAAAATAATGTTTTTTTAATATATAATGACAAAAATAGGGTTGAAGGGAAAGTAATCCCAAAAATGGGTTTTTAAATCGTGTACTGGGTACACAATTAGCTCTAAATCGTGTACCGGGTACACGAGTTCCTGTTCATCTGGCACGCACAGTCTGTCGTGGCAGTCATGCAGGGTTGACTGAGGTAATCGTGTACCCAACACGATTACCTTAAGTCACTCGGTACACGACTTCCTCTCCATTAAATCCGTCGCACCCCTTCTTCTTCTTCATCCGACCTTCTGCCTTTTTCGTCCCACTTGAGCTTTCTACCTTGCCTTCTTTTGTTGCGTTTCTCCATCCAAAATTTCGAAATCTTCCTCATTTTGCTTCTATCTTGTGAATCCAAATGCCTCCATTTGCTCGTCCATCCAAAATTGTTTGAAATCGTCCTCCATTTGTTCGTCGGTTCAAAATCGTCCGAACGCTTCTGTGGTAAAATTCTTTCTCTAGTTGTTTTTCAATATATAATTTTCCTATATATATCATTTTGTTTGCATTTGGGCTGAACTTAATGTATAGTTTATGGATCAATGATTTATTTGTTGGGTTGAATCAAGAAATATACGTATATATTTGTTTATTTGTTGGGCTATTTTTGTCTAATATGGTTTATGAGCTTAGAAATTAGATTTTGTTGGGCTATTTTTCTAGATGATTATGCTTGTTTATTTGTTTGGCTAATTTTTTGTTATGATTAATTCATTGGATGATTATGTATTTGTTGGGTTGAATGTAGAAATATATGTATATGTTTATAAAAATGAAGATTGGTTCATACATATATATTATTTTGTTTGCATTTGGGCTGAATTAAATGTATGATTCATGATATATTACTTTGTTTGCATTTGGGTTGAATTAAATATATGATTCAGTGCGATGTACAATTTGCAAGAGAGAAGGACATAATAGACGCACTTGTCTACAACGTACACTGGGTGCTTCGTCTTCGGGTCATTAGGTGTATTTTTTTTTTTTACTTGTATGTTTTATGTACTTGTATTCTTTATGTACTTATACTTTTCATGTAATTGTATATTTTATGTATTCTTTATGTATTATATTTTTCATGTAATTGTATATTTTATGTATTCTTTATGTATTATATTTTTCATGTAATTTGTATATTGTGTACTTGTATTCTTTATATACTTATATTTTTCGTGTAATTGTATATTTTATATACTTGTATTCTTTATGTACTTATAATAAATTTATGTAATGAATTTATTTTATATAATTGTATCTTTATGTACTTTTTATGTATCTTATTGTCATGGATTTTATTATATATATGTAATTTTGAAACTTCTTAGGTAATGAAATCTGGTCCTTCTAATCCTGTACAATTATACCAACAAAATGTGCATTGTTCACAAAGATTTCCACTATAGTGTTGAGTTGTCGGAGAAGGAGGCGACTGCCACCATACTATCCATTTGATCACTGCATTATTCCCTATGTTCAGCAGGTAGGTTTCTTTGGGTTGCACACATTGGTTTTATCCAGCTTATTGATGCTCTAGTTGAGCGTGTGAGATCAAAAACCCACACATTTTACCTGCCTTGTGGAGAATGTATGATTACGTTGCAGGATGTTGCCATACATTTAGGTTACGAGTGAACGGGCAACCATTGACAGGTTCACTAAAGTATGACTGGAAGAACGTTTGTGAAGAGCTCTTAGGCGTTCTACCAAGGATCTGAAGGGATCAAGATTGAGTATCCCTGTTTGGCGTCCCAGTTTCTAGAATTACCTCCCGATGCCGACAACATCAGCGTACGTAAGTATGCACGAGCATACATCCTAACAACTTATTGGAGGATTTTTGTTTGCTGGACAAGTCAAATACTCTATACATCTTATGTTCCTCCCACATTAATTTGATTTTCGAACACGCTGGTCGTACTCGTGGGGTAGTGCATGTCGGCTTCCATGCACAAGCGTTAGAAATAGCGGGGCCACTGATACTACTAAAGTATGGTTATGATCGATTTTCAATTATAGCACCACAAGTCCAGCTACAAGCCCCAGATCATCGTCCACTTAATGCCAGGTATAATTTCATTTATATATTTATTCGTTACCATGTAAGAATATAAATTAATTGTATTTTTTATAATTTTAGATGGAGTGGTGTATTAGCTGCCTCTGAACAGTCAGCAAATATGTTGCTCGTGTACAGAAAAATATTCGACATGTTGATGCACAATCAGGTAGCATATATATATATATATATGAATATTTAAAACATTTTATAAGTATACTTTTTTTTGTTGTCAGATTATTTGGACGCCATACACACAACAGATTTGGTCATCCTTACCTCATTATTGTCGTGATGGTGAAGACATCTGGTTGACCGTTAGCTATCTTATATGCTTCCATATAGTTACACTCCCAGCACTACACCAGATCGATTTGAGAGGTAAGTATGACCAAGACTAGCGTCGAATCCATGCGGAATATTTATCCTACTGGCATGGAATCGTTGTATACAGGGAGAATTAACAAATGGGCCAGCTGTATTAGACAACTACCTGGTACAAGTTATCACACCTGACAGCGCTTACTATTACTGCATGGTAAGAGATTTAAAATCAGACATTTTTCATATATATGATATGAATATTGTTTAATATTTATTTTTTTATTGTACAGAATAATTTTATCGGCGATGTTCAATAATATTCAGTGCAGAACAACTTACCAAAATTGGGTTCAATGTGTCAGCAAACATTGGTCAACGTAGGAGGTATTATTCAACAAACAAGACGATTCAATGAACCCCATGGGGTAAGGGTCAGGGGGTCGTTTTTATCTTTCATGTAAATTTCATTTTCAAAATGTAAATTAAAGAATTAATTGTAAATATTCTTTAATATCATGACATTTTTTTTAATATGAGTGTAAGATGTTTTCATTGTAGATTAAATATATAATTAAGTTTAATAATGAAGGAATTTGTAGACCAATTCCTAAAGTTTTAATATTGTTATACATCTACAATTAAAAAAAAATAGTCAACACACTTTTAAAAGAAAGAAAAAAAAAAAGCAAATAGTGGACCGGGTCCACGAGTTTGCGTCTGACTGGTCAACCAGTCAGCCGACATGATACTGATTGGATTAAACGGTACTCGTGTATCGGGTACACAAGTTTGCCACATGGCAATCGTGTACCACGATTTCACTACCCCAATTTTGTCAATAGTTTTCCCAAATACCTATTCTTAGAAAAAGTTTCCCTCCGACCCTATTTTTGTCATTATATTTTAAAAAAACATTATTTTAAAAAAAATTACGTTAAGGCTTTAATATAGTTATAAAAAATGAATATAAGAAAAATGTGATCAATTTCTTTCTTAACTTAGAGTATAAAAAATTATAATTAAAAATTGAAGTTTCAACTTTGATTTTTTTTAGTATAGTTATAAAAAAAAAAAAAACAAAAAGAATGGTAATCAAATGCATTTATTAAATTAAAATAAAAAAGTGTAATTATTAAAAAAAAAATCAACTTTAACACTTTTTTTAGCTTTAATATAATTATAAAAAACGAAGTAAAAATAAATATAATCAAATTTCTTCTTAAAATTAAAGTATAAAGAAGTTCAAACTAAAATATTATGTTGATTAAATACAAACCATTATAATCAACCGATTATTATAAATAAAACTATAACAATAAATTCAATATGTTCCTTGATTTTTCTTATAAATTCATAATCCATTAATTATCTGTCGCAAAGAAATTAGAGTCCATTGGATAGATGATCCAAAAATTAGGTAAAAAATGGGAAATGATCCGGTTTTTGAAAAAAAAGTCAAAATGACCTCTTGTTGATGTCAAATTCGGGTGAAATTACCGAAATATACTCGCGTGCATGCGAAAAAACAGTCTCGTTCTTGCTCTTTCTTTTTTCATTCACAAATCACTATGTCTCTCGCTCGTCTCACTCTATTCTTTTTTTTCTCACAAATTACTATGTGTCACTCTCTCTCGTCTTGTTCTCTCTTCTTTTTTCGCTCTCTCTTCGTTTCCTAACTAAAAAAACCACTCATCTCTCTCATCACTTGTTCATTGGAGTTGGTCATGTCGGAGAAGAAAAAAAGAAGGACAATATCATAACTTCATATAATCATGACTTCAGCAACAGACGTTTGACATTTTTAAAAAAACCGAATCATTTGTCATTTTAAAGGTTTAAAATGGTTTTTTTGGCCCATTATCTCTGGATACTGCATTGCGGAAAAAAAAAAAAAAAAAAAAAAACCCATTAAATTGGAGTAGCCGAAATCAGTACGAAGGAGATCGATCCCGAAAAAGCAAAGAGAAAATCGAAATTCAGAATTTCAAAAGTGATCAAAAGCGACAAGAATCAGTGGGTTCTCTTCACTTTCGTGCGTCTTCTAATTTTTCCTACCCTGATTCGGAAAATACGTGTGTCACAAATCAGGAAAGTTTCAAGCAAAAATCATTTCAATTTCCACAACCCCATCTTCTTCCTTCCACTTGTCCTCTCAGATCTGATCTATTCATGTCTTCACTGCCACAGGTCCGTACTTCTAATCGCTTTCTTTCCAATTTCTTCTTCTTTTTTCCTCTTCTTTCATGGGTATTTTTTTTTTCATGTTATTGGGCTTCTTCTAAGAATCTCCCCTGCTTTACTGCTGCAAAACACTCGAGGTTTTATGTTTATGGTTGTATTGATCCTTGATATTTCTCGATGAATTGGGAAATCGAGAGGCAGCAATATTGATCGCGAGTATCTCTGGCTTGCTTTTTAGCGTTGGTTCATTTTATATCTCAAGGGGTTATACTGATGTGGACTTTTTGTGTGAATTTCTGTTCGGTTTGAAGGAAATAGAAATCTTATTTTCATTGTTGTGAAAATGGGTCTTCGTTTTTACATCTTGAGACTGGTGGTGGGTGTTTAAATTAGTTTTGCTTTGAATTCTGAAATATATGCTGTTTATCTTTAGGACCCTTGGGCTTGTGCTGCTGGTAGTAGAGGTTGCTGTTCAATGTTTGAGGAGGTGCTCTTGAATCCTCCTTTTCGTGACAAGGGAGGTTCTTTGTTTGTCTTGTTGTCTTGCTCCATTACAGGGCATTTGGCTTGAGAGGGATAGTATAGTTCTTTTGGGGGTTGATCCGTATGGGGGGGATGTTTGGGATGTGATTGAGTTTAACTCATCCCTTTGGGCATTTGTTAACACTGTTTTTTCTGTAACTATATTGTTAATATGGTTGGGGAGTGTTAGTGGCTCAATCGGGGAGTTCCTCCTTCTGCCTTTTAAGGAGAAGGGCCCCTTTCTTTAGAAAGCTGGGGTGTGTGCCTTGTTATGGGTTTTGTGGGGAGAAAGAAATAACAGAATGCTTAGAGGGTTGGAGAGGGACCCTAGTGATGTGTGGTCTGAAGTTTTATGTCTCCTTCAATTTCGAAGACCTTTTGTAACTACTCTTTAGACAACATTTTAGTTAGTTGGAACCTGTTTCTTTGAGAGGGTTTTTTGTGGGTTTGATTTTTTATGCGCCCTTGTATTCTTTCATTTTTTCTGAATGAAAGTTGTTATTTCTATCCAAATATATATTTATATATGCACATATATATAATATGATTAATATGATTCTTTTGGATTGAAGCCACTCTTTGTAATTTGTAATTGGGCGTGAGGGTTGTTTTGTTTTGTTTTGTTTTTTTTTTGTTTTTTTTTTTTTGTTTTTGTTATGCTCTTGTATATCCACTCATCTTTCTCAATGAATGTTGGTTTCTTATAAAAAAAGAAAAAAAAAATTGCAAGGTAAACCTGGTTGATAAGTGATGGGTGTAATTAGTATATGACTAAGAGTTAAAAATTTGATTCTCATGATGATAGATCAAACCTCAAGGTTGGTTTTGAAAGCGTTGTGAATGGGGATTCAGACGATGGGTTCTCAATTGAACGGCCAACAATCTCATTTACAACCTGCCCCATTGACAAGGCAAAACTCATGGTACGGTCTTACTCTTGAAGAGGTTAAAAACCAGTTAGGTGAAATGGGAAAGCCATTAGGCAGCATGAACCTTGATGAGCTTCTTCATAACATCTGGACAACTGAAGCCAACCAATCCATGGGAATGGAGAGTGAGAGTTCCTCTTCAGTATATTCTCTCCAACGTCAGGCCAGTTTCTCACTGGCCAGAGCATTGAGTGGGAAGACTGTTGATGATGTGTGGAGGGAGATTCAACATGGGCAGAAGAAAAAAAATCGTGAAGATTTGAACAGTGAGCATAGTGAGATTATACTTGGTGAGGTGACTTTAGAGGATTTCTTGATACAAGCAGGGATTTATGCTGAGGCTTCTCCAAGTTCCATTATGGGCTTGGATGCCATTGATACTATGGCATTGGCAGAGAGGAATTTTTCACAGAAAATGGGCTTGTTGTCATCAACCCCTTCACTAGGCACACAATCAGATACAACGACACCAAAACGGAGAAGGGATCCCTCAGACACACCTGAGAAGACTATGGAGCGGAGGCTAAAGAGAAAAATCAAGAATAGGGAGTCTGCGGCTCGCTCTCGAGCCAGAAAACAGGTCATTATTTTGGAAACTTTTCCTCTAGAGGACTATTTATTTCTCATATGTTTCTCGTTTGTTAATCTCGATAGCTGATCCAGTGATCCAAATGTAGGCCTACCATAATGAATTGGTGAACAAGGTCTCACGTCTTGAAGAGGAGAATTTAAAGCTCAAGAAAGAGAAGGTGAATGATTTTTTTGCATGTGAATTGTTGTGTGATCATGCACTCATATGCCTGCTTGATTTAATGACTTTTTAAGTTTCAATAAAAATTCTATGATTGGATTCTTCAGTTGACAATATTATGGTAACAAAAGAGTCATTCATTAATGAAATAACCCACTTTCTTAAGGAATAAGTTTGTGCTGTTTTTGTCTATATGCATTCTCAATATTAACATGATCTCAGTCTATGGACTTTCAGTGAGTGAGCAATGGAACAATTGCATTTCATGTCTACGGTAGTTCGTTAAGAAACCATTGTGAAAGCTAATTTGAAGCAGGAAGTTTCTTATAATTACCTAGTGGTCATTATGAGAATAAGTCTATGATTGTCTTAGCCTACATTTATTCCTCAATCTCAATTTTTTATCAATCTATTGACTTCCATAGAGTTGTAGATGCAAATTTGAAGCGGGAGGTTTCATATAATTATTAGTAGGCCACAAGAAAAAAGGACTTCCCTTGAGTCAGCTTATAAATTGGTGGTCTCCGTTGTAGATTATGTTTACAAATTAGAACTGAGAATGGGAGGATAACAATAGTTTTCCTTCTCACAATTCTTGAGCTATCAAGGTCCCACTTTAGTAAAGGATTTAAGTTGCCACCTATTTTGGTAAAGAGAGAACCGGGGATCTTTGGGATAGCACTGATGTTTGTTAGAACTTGGGTTGAGGAGGAGTACAAATGAAAGAGAAATCCAAAGAAGGGTGCTCTTTAAGCTCTCTGATTGATGGTTATAGTCTTATTGATAAGGCCGATGGCAGATCGTGGAATGTGGATTTCCTGGGAACTCTCTATTCTTCTTTGCTTGAGCATTTGACCAGAGAGTGCACGGTCTTTGTAAAGCCATCTCCTTGCAAATTCTCTTTGGACTCTTCTCCTTGTGGTCTGTAAATATTGGATAGAATCCAAAAGACCTTAATTCGGACATCTCTTCCTCTTGCTATTTTGGGGACAACTTCCTTACCCTAGGTAACATGGAATACCTGCAGGGTTTTTTTTTCTCCAAAAAAAAAAAAGTAACGATACCACACTTTTCACAAAGAGAATGAAAAAAGACTAATGCTCCAAGATACAACGTTAAGAAAGAAAACACGTAAAGAACATAAGAGAACAATTCCAAATAACAACAGTAACAGAAGAAACATAAGGAAAAAATGAGAAAAACAATAAAAGAACAAGAAGAAACAATAAAATTCTCCCAACTACGATTAATATCTTGAATAGAAAACCCCTTGAATCCTTTTGTAAAAGAACACCAAGAGGAAAACTTTTTAAATGAGCTGATTCAAAAGTTGCAAAACACGAACGAGCTCCCCCTGAAAATACATTGATTTCTTTCATCTCTAGGCAGTGGTGATAGTAGGAACAGAAATGAGGCACTTTTGTTGAAATCGGTGTGGAGATTTCCCCCGGAACATGGGAGTTGTTGAACAAAACAATAGTTAGCATACCTGTGTATGTTCTTTCATTTCTTAAGAAAAAGAAAAAGCATTTTTGGGAGTCAAAAGGGGCACAAATCAAACTTCAGCATATATGGAGAAAAAAGAAATTTACCGTTTTCAGAATTGGATGGAAAAAGAAATTTATTCTGCAATCACGTAATACTGTATGTGGAGAGTACCAAAGAACTATCACTGTGATTAATAGGGTCAAAATATCAAATCCTGGAATATAATGGCGAGGCTGAGAACTGATTCTAAAGTGGAGAGAATTCGTAGGAAGAATACAAGTTCAGGGAAAGGTGAATTTTTGGGTAAAGTTACTGTTCACCATTTTCACAGCTGCTAAAGTTGCACTAGAGGGCGATCTATCGAAGATTAAAAGCAGAAGTGTCCAAAGAAGACAAAATTTTTTGGGGGGAAATATCTTTATGGTCCTAAGTTTTTTAGTATAGTTTTCTTTTGGTGTCTAGATTTCAAAATGTTGCACATGTATCCTTAAGTTTTGAGTTTAATTTTCATTTGGTTCATAAGTTTCAAAATTTTAAAATTTTACTCTTGAGTTTTAAGTTTAATTTCAATTTGGTCCATAGGCATCAAAAGTTTACATCTTTACTCTTGAGTTTCACTAATACCCACTTTTGATTAATTTTCTATTAATTTTATTCAAAGAAATTAAATTAATTATAATTAAATATGTTTTCATTAATTTTCCATCACTATTAAAATTAATTGTAAAATTCATATCATAATTACTTAAAATTAATTAATTGATAGTTAACCTCAAGAAACAAAAGTGAACATCAATTACTCAAGGGTAAAAGTGTAAAATCTAGAGACCACATGGAAACAAACTCAAAAGTTAGAGGTAACACAATTTAAGATCTAGAAACCAAAGGAAAACTATACTAAAAATTTAGTGACTTAAAAAGTAGGGAAAAATACATTTTTGATCCCTGAGTTTTGAAGAATACGTGAATTTAGTCCCTCATATTTCAAATTGGCTATTTTGGTCCTTGAGTCTTCAAGAATAGGATTAAAAGAAAAAACTTTAAACTTAATTTAAAAAGAGTTGTAGATCTTGACATGGCAAGATGACATGGAAAGAATATATTTTTTTAATATTTTCCTTTTTTCTCTCTCCTCTCTCTTGTTCCATCTCCTCCCTCATCATCCTATGTCTTTCTCTCTCATTCGAGTGGTCTCTTTCCTCCATCTCCATTACCATTACCAAATCTTTCCAATTTATTTTTTTCTAAACAATCTCAACAGAAAGTCGCATAGGTGCCATCTCCCTCATCTTCCTAATGCACCATGGCTATGTTAAACTAAATATATACCTACAAGGAATTATATATAATTAAGTTTTGTAACTTCCACTTAAGATTATGGAAACCCACCCCCCCTTACAATTTAAGTTCTCCTTTTTCTTGCATTTTATGGAAACCCCACTTACAGATTCACATTTTCCCAACCACCATATGCCATTCTTGAATGAAATAATTTAGGTTTTCGATAAGTGAAGGTTTTGATCTCTTTTAGGAGATTGGGGAGGTGATTAGATGGAGTTTTAGATTGAGGTTTCTTTTTCTTGAATTTTTGGAATATGTATCGGAGTGGAGAGGAAGGAGAGAGAACAAAGTGGGAAGAGAATGAGAGAGGATGAGAGGGAGGAGAGAGAAAGAAAAAAAATTAAAAATATATATTTTTTTCCCAATCAACTTTCCATGTAAGCTATTTATCAAATTTTCTTTTTAAATTGAATGGTTTTTCTTAAAAAAAAAAAACAATAATAAATAAAATAAAAATAAAAAATAAAAAAAATGGAGGAACCTTTTAAACCTATTCTTGAAAACTCAGGTCCAAAAGGGCTAATTTGAAACACGAGGCACTAAATGCACTCATTCTTCAAAACTCAGAGACCAAAAAGGTATTTTTCCCTGAAAAAGTATTTGTTCCAAGTTTTTGGTTAGACACTGTCCAGAGTCTTGAGTTCTATGGACTATTGCTGTAATGGCAATCCTATAGGGTTTATGAAGCAGAGAAAAGAAACAATGGAATATTGAATGAGGATTAAATAATGGACTTGTCAAAATAGTATTCCACGTTTCTGCCATTCGTTTGTCACCTGATACAAAATTTTCCAACATTATTCTAATTAGCTTAGTATAATCATAAGGTTGTTAATGACAGTAACTTAATAGAAGTCATAGGCATAATTAAACTTTTTAAAATTTAGAAACTAAGTGGATAAAGCATATTTGTAGAAAACAGTATTCACATTCTGATGTATGGGCTACAATTCAATTCAATGTGCAAAAAGAGGATGTGTTCTTAGTTTTCAATTCATCTCAGTCTCGGTTTGGTTTCAACTCTCAGTTCCCTTATATGATATCCAATGTTTGCTTAGATGAAATGTAATTATATTTCTTCTTATTTGTAATTTTTCTTGATTGATGAACTAGATCCTGTTTTTTGTTTGACCAATATATATAAATATCTGTTCCATGTATAGTTTTGAATTGTTCCTGTTATCTTTCATCTTTGTTCTTTTATCTTCGAATGATCCTTCTACCTGGTTCTCTCTTTCCATCTCAATGAGCTAAATGCCTCTGTTCTTCCAACCACTGACCCTGTTTTGTCTAACCAAGTAGGAATTCGAGAACACGATGCAAAGCGAACCAATCTTGGAACCGAAGTATCAGCTGCGTAGAACTAGTTCAGCTGCCTTCTAAGCTACTCCATTCGGACAAATGGTATTGGTTTGGGTCTGTTGGGAGAATGTTGCATTAGGTATACAGAGTTACTTGACTGCATGTGTAGGAGTAATTCTAAAATGTTTAAAATCACTTTTGTCGTACTTAAAATCACTCTGAAACACACTTTTAATCACTTAAAATTAATTTAATATTTAACAAAGCATTTCTTATACTATTAAAATTGATTTTGAATGATAAAAGGTAATTTTTGAGTGGTTTTAAAAATGACAAAAGTGATTTTAACCATCTTAGAATCACTCCTCAACGTGTTATGAATTAGTAAGGGTCCAATGCTGAATAGTATTTGGTTTACATGTATATTATTTATTGATCCAAATCTTATCTTCAGTTATAGAGCAGCAAAAGTGCAATGTTTATAATCATGGTTTTGCTTCATTGGGATGAATGTCAAGCAATCCCCATCTAATACTACAGTTTTTTTAAGGTTATTTGTTAGTTTCTTTTTTCAGTCACTAATAAAGGTAGAAAAATAGAAGTAACGCAAGGTTAGCTATTGAATTTGGTGGTGTTTGACTTTCATATGCTTTCAAACTGTGGTTAGCAGCTCGAGAAAGTATAAGTCATTATTCAAGAGATCGAAGGTTTGATTCTCTCCATCTTCACTCTAAAACCAATAAAGTTCTCATTGGTCTTTAGTCCACCATATTTTGTCGATATTTCTCGTCTTACTGCATCTATGTAATTGTTCTCTAGAGTTTTATCAACTTAAACATAGATAAATGATTAAACCATCTTTACCTTCTTACTTGCATTTATCTCAACTAATCTCACCTACCCTATTGAAAATTGTTACAAAGAAAATTCAAGATATTAAGTTTTAACACTCATTTCTTTTAAGCTCTTTAAGACTTAGAGCATGTTTGGATTGATCGGAGAAAATGCTTTTTGAAAAAAATAATTTTATTTAAACTATCAAATCATTTTTATTTAAAATACTTAAAAATTGTTTCAAAATCTATTTTGAATGGTTGTCAAATATTTAAATTTTTTTAAAAAAATAATTTATTTTTAAAATTAAACCTGAAAAAATTAAATCAAACATATCCTTAAATTGACTATTAATTATTAAACTAACCTATGGTAGTTAAATATCAAACCTATAGCTTTCGAAAAGAAAAGTGAAAACTGAAATGTGAGCACATAGTTTATTCACCTTAAATTAACTTAGATACAAATCTCAAAATGCTGGCATTTATTCCATTTAGAAAGATCGTACAGAGATTTTCAAGAGTAAATTCATTTTTATTAATTTTAAAATTACTTATAAAATATTTTTAATCATTCAAAATCAATTTTAATAATATAAAATTTTCATCTAAAATAATTACCAAGCAAATTTCTATTTTGTCATTCAATAATATCTTTATTTTTATTATTATTATTATTATTCAAAGTTGGGTTGCGTGAAACGAATGGAGTCGAGCGACAGTGGCGGCAGAACAGATTGATGGGGAATCGGACTGCATTGTGCGAGAGAACTTAAAGATAATCTTATTTCTATAATTATATTTTTTTAAAAACCATAGAAGTCGGTCGATTGGTCAAGTTTCTTGCATATCGGTGTAGCCGACCGACCAAACAGTCAGTTTTTAAAATGCAAGGAACAAATGTCGTTGGTGCCAAACCAACCCACCAACTTCAGTTCAATCGGTTTCAGTTGGTCGTTTCAGTTTTTCGGCCCTCAATAGGCACCCCTAGAAACAAGTGCAAGACTCTCATTTTGCTTCATGATATATCAGGCAAGAATACTCAGATTAGAATCACTACTTACAAACATCAACATGACCAACATAACATTATACTTGGAGAGCATGAGATGGCTTTTCTAATGGTTGCAAGCTTTTTTAAGTCACAGATGGTCCAAGAAGTAGCTTTCAAAGAGTTAAATCCTCTTCAAGGGTGTGAGAGAAGGGGAGGCTGCAACTTTTTCCTCCTTGAAGGGTTGGGTGGAAGAATCAGAAAGACTAGGCAATCTTGAAACACTACCTTTCCCTTTCTTGGCGTTTGGCCCAAATTCCTCTATCATGTATTTCCACCCATCGATTGGTCTCCGACGACTAAATATATGGGTCTTGATGAAACTAGCAATCTGCACATGAAACCGAGCAACTCGGTAACGGGTACGCTAAAGAGAGAGAGTTTCATAAAATGAAAAGAAAATCCAGAGAAATAAGTCCAAATATCAGTGGAATCTCATGCCAGATAAAATTTGTATAAGCAACAGTGAAGAGGGAAAACATAAAGGGGCATGGTGAACTCCAATTGAATGAAATGATGATATACTTGATTAAAGAGAGTTAAAATTGTAACATCAAAGTATCAACTAATGATTAATCAAAACGTAGAAAACTCATGGAAGAAAACTATCATGATTTTTCCATGCCCCTCTATGGAAGAAAACTATAATCGACTCATCAATAACAGGACTAGTGTTTTCCAATGACCCTCTATGGAAGAAAACTATTATGATTTTTCTTGTTTAGAAGTTTTTTAATGCGTTCTCAGTGAACTTAGTCTGAATTTGACAGCTACAACCAGAAAGAAAAGTTTAAGTTCTGAATTCCATGCTATATGCATACTACACCTCTGGATTTAGTTGGCATGATAACACAAGCGATTATTTATTGTACCAGTAAATAAATGAGATATTTTAGTAATTATACGAGAAGCCATAGAGACTTGTGATTATATGCATTTCAAGCAATGTAATTCAGCTTAGAAAAGAATGGTCTTCAACCGAGTTATGGGATGTTTCATATACACGCATACACATACATATTGAGCTCAACAATGTGTGAGGGTGGGGAATTTGACTCTTGGTCAATGGTATATGTCTTAACCAACTGAGCTATGCCAAGTTGACTAACATCTTATATTGTTTCTCTTCCACTTAGAATTCTTTGTTTCCTTTGTGTGATTACTCAAATTTTCTTTTAAATTCCTTTGATGTTTTAGATGTACTCTTCCCTTGTATATTTCATCTTTCTAATGTCATGTTCTGTCTCTTATCCGAAGAAATATATCTGTTTAGAGAAACGTGGTAACATAGCAAAACGAGGAAACATTAATGCACCTGAAATTTGTTGTATGCAATTCGACGATCAAACTCCTGAAGAAGAATGTCTTCTTCTCTTTGTGTCATCTCCCATACATTTCCATCATGACCTTTGGATACTGTTTCCCATCCATCAGGTTTATTTCTGAACTCTGAAGAACTTGGAACTTTTGAACGGTTTAAATCATCATTGACAGACTCAAAAATCCTACAACCATAGCATAGCACTTTAGATTTGTTGTGCTTGCACAGAAGAACAAAAAAGGAAAAAAAAAAGAAAAGAAAAAAGGTAGCAAGGCAGTACCTTGCAGACATATTTTCCTTATTGTGTTTCTTTTTTATACGAACAGGTTTTGAGTGGCCACTCCTTAAATTATGCTCTTGACCAAACCATTAATCTCTAGCTGGCTAAGGGTACCCAAGCCAATTCTTGATGACAAGGGTTCTGAATTGTTAAGTATCTTTTAGGCCTAAATATTTGTTGGAATATCTTGAATCTATTATCTGACACTTCGAACGAATAAGGGTGTGTTTGAAATGCATTTTCAAGTGGTTAATTTAAAAAATAAGTCATTTTACAAAAAATTAGATGGTTTGACAACTACTCAAAATAGCTTTTGAAAGATATTTTCAACCATTTTTGTCCAAAGTGTTTAAATAAAAATGAAATTTTTTAAAACACTTTTTTCTCAAGTCAAGCCAAACAGACCCTAAGTTGTATTCATATTTATGTTATTTACGATTTTGACCGTAAGATTTAGAGAAGTGCGCTACATAAACTTTTGAACTCTATTGGCACGCTTCTGAATTTGTAATACGATATTTTCTCTCTAATAACAAACTACTCATTCCCTTTGTTGATGGAAGTAGCTAACACGCTATTAATGGACCACTTAAATCTCTATGTCGATTTCTCTACACTGTACGTTTTCTGTTTTCTTTGCTTGCCATTTTCATAATAGGAATGTTGGATTTAATACCTAATTTACCTCGTGGGCATCGACCATGTTTTTGTTATTGTCTGATGGGTCTTATTCTTTTAGATTGGTGTCCCTTTTTAGTTAGTGTTGGGACTCTTTTCATGGGGCTAGTGCTATTTCGTATAATCTCATATTTTCTTTCATATTTCTCAATAAGAGTTTGGTTTTCCATTAAAAAAAATACTTGAATTCAGGTATCTTGCAACATTCCAAACCCTACTTCCTTAATCCAATTAACAAACATCTATACTAGATAATATGATCAGCAGAGAAAAACCACAAACATCAGGCTTTAACCATTTGCACTAACAAGAGAGAAAGAAGACTCACTCAGAGCAGCTATCCATCAATCTTTCAATGTCATCCCCACTGCCAGCAATGGAATCCCCCAACCTAGCCTCCTCTTGCTTCTCAATCTCCTTCATCCACAAATTAGCATGAATCCTCTGTTTCTTCAATCTATAATCCTTCTTTATGTTTTCCAAGCTATAAAGCGACCCGCCGCCGCCGCCATCACCAACACCTTCCTTCTCTTGCTGATTCACTCCTTGTTTCTGCGTTTGAGATGCCTTTCGCCTCTCGTCCCAATTCTCATTCATGTCCTCAACGAACGCTTTGGTTTCTGCATCCACGTCCGATGGAAACACAATTGTAGGGTTTCCAGAAGGGAAGTTCACATCGTTCTCCCATGGCGCTTTGTTCCTCGGCGAAAGGTCTTCAGGAAGCCAAGCAGATTCCCAAGTATCATTCCATTCATCGTCGCCATTGCCAAACTTGCCGGCTCCGGAGGAAGGGGAAGAAGATCTGCTTGAGAAGGTTCTACCATGGAAGGAAGAACCGAAATGGGTTTGTTTGATTTGCTGAAGCAGTTGAAGAATTCGATTTTCATTCGTTAAAGAGAGAATTCGAATGCGATGAAGGGAATTCATGTGTGAGAAACAAATGAAATAAGAACAGAGATTCGGATTGGCGCCAACAAAATGGAGATGCACAGTGAGATGAAGGGTTTAAGGAGCAGGAGAAAGGAAAGCGCCGAAGTCCGAGAGAGCGTCATTGAAACGAAAGCAGGTTTTTAAAAAATAAATAAATAAAAACGTTTTTTTCGTTGGAAAATTGGATCAAAATGCTAAATGACCTCTTTTTCTTTTCTTTTCTTTTTTTTTTTTTTTAAAAAAAAACCCTCAAATGAGCCTATGTTGATCGCCATACTAGATTATGGGAATTGCCTCCTCAAGATATTGGTCTCGCTCTCGCTCTTCCTTCATGATGTGATTGCTTGTTAGTGTAGGAATGATTTAACAATTTTCACGAAATCATCTGTCTAAAGCCTTAAATCCTTAATATCTTAAACATACAATGGTGAATTCTTTAAAATCTAAATTTCATTTCACTGTGATTACTTTCTTCAAGGGGTTAAACAGTGTTTTGTTGAACAGAGTTTTATTAAACGAGGTTTTTCATAACGGAATGGATTTTTCCATAATGTAGTTTTAATATTTAGGTGTTTGTTGGAGCTGTGTGATTTCTCAAAAAAAGGTATGAAAATAGCATAAAGAAAGGGAATCGTGTATTGGAAAAGTAAGAGCAAGACCAAAAGTAGAGAGAAAACCAGTGGAAGAGTAAGAGCGATAGATCATTACCAATATTGAGAGAGAGAGCAAGAGAGATTGAGAGCAGAATTGAAATTGTGTATTAAACTGATATTCATCTGTTTATACAACTTAATGAAAAATATTCTCTTACTTTGTAGGATGACAGAAAAATGTCTACTCATTTGATACGGAGGTGATTTGGATGAGAACCAAAGTTTGTATATTGGAGGTGAGCTGACAGGAATCATTATGTCTATTACATTGAAGTATGAAGGACTTAAAACTCACATTTACAAGGTTACAAATGTAAGTTCTTCAGAGTTTAATGTTATACTGAAAGTTAAATATAAGTTTGACAATAACCCCCCTCCACAGTACATATGAAACGATGGTGACATTCACTTCCTTCCTTTCCAAGAAGATCTTTCAAGAGTTCAGCTATTTGTAATGCTAAAAGTGAATCATGACGAAAATTTGAATATAAGTTATGATGATACGGTTGTAGATAGACAACATGAGGAGTCATATGAATTTAATCGAGAAGAGGATGATATTCTATTGTCTATGAACACTCAACCATCAACATTATCAATAGGTAATGACCGCACTAATCCACAAGACTTGGAAAGAGAAACGCGGTGTAACCGACCAGTGTTTAGTAATGAGAGATCGGTTGGATTGAATTTAATGGATTGTGGTTCTCCAGAAGAGCGTGATTCTTTTGTAGCTGATAACGAGAGATCAACATGGATTCTATGGATTGTGGTCCAATAGAGGTGTGTGCACTTGCAGTGGCTTCAGTAGTTCCACAATCCAGGTCTTCATGTCGTAGAGGATAATTGATTATGCCTGGTACCTCCTCATCTTGGACAGATGTTGAAGTTGGTCAATTTTTTCTTAGAGTAAAAGTGACTTGAAAATGAGATTATTTGTTTTATCCATAAACAATAATTTTGAATATAAGGTAAGAAAGTCAAATAAGTCTTTGTTCACTATTAAATGTATTGGGGAGAGTTGTAAGTGGAGCCTTCATGCAGTGAAAATCTCAAGTGTAATATATTTAAGATCACAAAATATATGTGTACACACAAATATTCTATTGGAATTATGAATCGTGACAATAGACAAGCAACGACTGTGGTAGTTGGCCAGCTAATCAAAGACAAGTTTACAGGCATAAGATGTGTTTATAAATCTCGTCACATCATTGAGGATATAAGGAAAGAGTATGACGAAAACATAAGTTACAACAAAGTGTGGTGTGCAAGGGGAACTGTCTATGCTCTCACTAGGGGTACTCCAGAAGAGTCCTAGGTCATTTTACATGGTTACGGAGAAGCGTTAAAAATGAAGAATCCAGGTGCAATGTTTGAAATCGAACTTGAAGATAATGTGCATTTCAAGTATATGTTTATGGCATTAAGGCCTTGTATTAGAGGTTTTGCAAGTTGTTAGCCTGTGATAATTATTGATATGTCACATTTGAAAGAAAAATACAAAGGGTCCATGTTGGTCGACATTTCCATGGACGGTAACAACCAAGTTACCCACTAGCATATGTTATAATGGATAATGAAATCGATCGAGAATGGAAACGGTATATGTTCAATTTGAAGTGTACTATTGGAGAACCCCCTAACTTAGTGTTCATATCGGATCAAATGTTATCTATCAGCAATTTTCATTCATGCAATTTTCCTCACAACATTTTATGGGTTATGCATGTACCACATAGAAAATAATATTATTTCAAACGTTAAGGACAATGTGGTTATTGTGATGTTCAAAGAGCAGTCAGGGCATTCCGCATGTCAGACTTCCAAGCACACTGGACCAACTTTGAAGTTTTCGAGATGGTTTTGTAACAAAATATTTGGAGGATATCGATCTTGAAAGGTGGGCATGAGTTTACCAAACAGAACAAAGATACGACAACATAATGTCCAATAGTGCAGAGTGTTTCAATTCCTTAACTAAAGAATATCGATTGTTGCCCATAACGTGCTTGTTGGAACATGTTAAATGCCTCATCCAGTCGTGGTTTTATGAATGGAGAAATTATTGGGCATCTCAAACGGCGTTACACTCGGATTATTGTGAAAACCGATTAGCAAGTGAGTGTGATAAGGGCATACAATGCCGAGTTAAGCCGATTAATTGTTATAGGGTCCATGTGTGGGACAATCAATTGGACGGTTTGATACATGACCATCCAACCTTGATATTGAGCTGTCAATATTCTGCAGGTACAAATATACAAAAGGATCAACATTGGCTCCCTTCTTGTGGCCTGAGGTTTCTGGCTCATAATGCTCCCCCTATATAGATTTGATGTGCAAATCCTTGGGATGCTCATCAGAAGGGTTCAACTCATCCTCGTTGTGTGCGTGGCCCAGTAGCACATCATGAAACATATACTCACTGGGGTTGTAAGTGGACACATGGATATTTATGTCATCCTCAAATTCGTCGTCCCTCTCTCCACCTTGAGCATCTTTCTGCTGATCACTGTTCCGACTCCGGGACTAGCATTGTCGTAACCACTTCTGGCCCGAGCAAAGATCATTTATTTTCATCGATCTAAGACTTATACCACAAACATAGTAAATTAGTAAGATCGGGGTCGAATCCACAAGGACACTGTTGAATCGACTTAGGCCAATTTATGAATTCCACTTAAAAAGGTTTTGATGGTTTTTGTTTTTGTTTTATAAAAATAAATCAAAAATCAAACAAGGAAAAATAAGAGTTAGCATAGAAAATGGTTGAATCAAATTGAGGAAAAATCTTAAGATTAGTTTGTATGTTTTTTATTTTTTATCATTAGGTACTAGTTAATTTCTCCAATTATGTGAACCCCTCAACCTATTAGAAATTCTAATAGCCCAATTAGCCAATTTTGATAAAAGTCTAAACCAACACTAATTCAATTTAAAACTTTTCCTTTAAGTGACATAAAGTTAAAACTGAAAAGCATTAAGAAAGGGTTCAATTGTCGAGACACACTACAAGCCGGACAGCCACACCTTATAGCATGATTTATTTGGGAAGGATTATACTAGGACATACATGAATTTGGCCAGAAACAGTCTAGACCCTAAACATGCGATCCTACTACGTGCAACTTAATCAATCAATTATGCACAGGCTAAAATGATTTTACATACAATAAATTCAATAAATTAATTTGTCAAAAAAATTTATCGAAACTCTATTAATAATAAAACGAATCCACCCAAAGGGTTCACAACAATGGAATAAATTAAACTAGTAAACTTCAAGAATTAAGACATACAAACTATCCCAAGAAAATTACCTAGCCTTTGAAAGGCATATTGGAATTACAATGATCAAAAGAGGATCGAGGCTGACTATGGCGACAATTGCTCGGCAATTTGGCCTTAATAGCTCCCAAAACTAGATTAAACAATCAAATTTCACTCTATTTAGAGGTATTTTGCTGTTGCAATGTGATCATGAATCAAAATATGGAAGGCTGACCTTGAACGCCTTATTTATAGGTTGCGCGCAACGTCGCAACACTTGGAAATAGTGTTGCAATGCTGCGACGTGCATTGAAGAGTGTCAAGCAAGCGTTGCAACGATGTGTCCAATGCTTGCTTGCACTGCACGTTGCACAAATTTTCGCCAATCGTCGAAGCATAGCAATGCTTGGAAGGAGCATTACAACACTGGGTGTTCTATCTTTCAATGTTGAAGTTCAAGTGTTGAGATGCGTTGGAACGCTGGCGATGACCCAACTCTGGAGCGTTGTGGCGCTTGGGGCAGTGTTGCAACGCTGGCCTGCACTTGATGCTACTGCCTTTCAGCATCGAATGAGCGTTGAACTTAGGCTAATGAAGAGCGTTGCAACGTTAGAACAGGGTAGAGTTGTCCTTTTGCATCTAATCTTGATTTGGTGCATTTAACTCCTGATTTTTCCTTTCTTTTTGATTGATTCTTCATCCTTGCAACGTACTTGCTCCATTGGGTCAATTCTCCTAGAAAATAAGACAAATAAAGCACAAAGATTACCCAAATATGGAAAAGTTAAGGCCATAAACTTAGCTCTTCTTGAGAGCTAACAATCACCATCCTCACTTTCTGAACTATCGTTCCCATCCAAACTACCGCCATTTTCTAAACTACTTGAGCTTTCCAAACTCTCAGTCTTAGAATGTACTTGTCTTATTGTAACACCCCCCATATTTTTTAGTAATAATGTAATTTCAGTAACTTTATTATTTGGAATTTCAGTAATTGTTATTAGTTGGAGGGCATTTTTGGAATTTTGGACTTCAAGTGTAAGTGCGAAAATTTAATTGTTGGCGTGAAATTATTCAAATTGGAAATTAATGGCAGGAATTAATTTTCTTTTGAAACGGAAAGGAATTAAAATTGTAATTATATTTATTTTCTTTTTATATTATTATTATTATTTTTTTTTTATAAAAAGTCAAACCCCAACCCCCTTTCTTCCTCACGCACCCGCCGGCACCCTCCTTCAATTTCTTCTTCCTCCAGCCGAGACCCTAGTCGTCGCCCAAAGTCGCCGCGTCATTTTCTTCTTCCATGAAATCGATTTGGGTAAGATTTATGCCGTTTGGTTGTTTTCGGTTGATTCTTGAATACTCATTTACTTTTGGCATTAATTGGTTTGATACCCAATGTGTTTCAACTTTGGATTCAAGTTTGTGAAGGTATTGAGGTGTTGTTTAGTGAAGTTGAAGTTTGTTTTAGTAAGTTAAAGTTCAGTGAAGTTGAGGTATTGAGGTTTGGATTAATTTTGGTTGTTGAGAAATTTTGGTAAAGTCATTGGAAGTGATTTTTTGACGAAGCTACATATAGATAATTTATTTGAAGACATTGGTAGTGAAGTATGTATTTGATTCAAGCTTTAATCATGTAAGCCTAATTTCAAATTATGATTAGGGGGTTGATTCAAGAATTTCATTCAAGATGAAGAAAGAGTTTGGTTGCTAATTATTTAGACTTAAAATTGGAGGTTTGAGGGTGAATTCAAATTGAACCACACTTTAGGTAAAGGTTATTTGGAATATTTTGTAATATTTGGGTGTTTGGAATTTGGCCTTAACTATTAATTTTTAAAGCTTGGTTTATGTTTAGGCTTGATTAAGGATTCAAGAATTTCCACAAGATTTTAATTTCTTTTTGGTTCGACCTAATATCAAGGTAAGTAATCTTACTACTGGAACTGCCCACGGGCCAGACATTAGATGTATGCAGCATGTTAAATGAAGGTTATGGCAATGACAGCATGAAAGATTGATAGTATAACATGATTAAAGTATATTCTGTTACGAGATCCGAATTATTTATTTATGCACATAGACACTTGAATGCTAGTATGAGATGGTATGTGCTCTATGGTTGTATTTGATCTGATGATGTTGAGGTATACATGTATGTTGTAGAACCATGATGTTGAGGTATATGTATATGTTGTAGAGCCATGATGTTGAGGTTTATATGTATGTCATAGATTCGTACAGTGATGATTATGATGTTGAGACTGTGCAAACGTCCTTACTGATTAGTTAGATGCCCATTAGATTTTGTGTTTCCTTCGGGATTCACCAGTTTGTGTTTCCTTCAAGATTCACCAGTTTGTGTCTCCTTCGGGATTCACCAGTTTTTGTCTCCTTCGGGATTCATCAGAGGTAGTGGGCATACTTAACTACAGTAGGATAGGACTCAGTCTCCTTCTTGTTTCATGTGCATATATGTCCCATGAGGACTAGAGCAGTTTATATGTTTCACCAGAGGTGGGTATCTAGAGGACATAGATGCCCAACCTAACCCCAGTAGTGGGGTTACTTATTGAGTATTTTATACTCATTCTTTCTCATGTTGTTGTTTCAGGTAAGGGTAAAGATGCACCAGCGATGGACAAGCGGAATTCATGATCGAGCCACTGGGACTAGTTTTTACACTTCCGCTCATGAAATTTAAAGTTCTTTTCATGTTTCTTTTAATTTTTAGTTTTGATGTTTAAAACTTACTTTTAAGAATCGTTTTTTAGATTTATTTATTATCCTTTATGATTTATGGGTGCCTAATATTGATTTAATATTTTAATTTAATGAAAGTCTTTTGAACTTACCTTATTTAATTAGCATTTTTTTCGTCATAACCAAGTGTCGTTTTGAGTTCCATGCATGCATGTATTTAGTAACAGCCTAACTTAAGTCCTAGGGGGTCGGGTCATTACACTTACGGTCCGTCTCTCCAATAGGGTGTCTCAAAACTTCTTCTCAACATCGAACATGACAAAACCCTCTTTGACTTTTGTCTACATTAATAACCCAACCAAGTAAGATGGTTAATGTTAATTTAAGAACCAAATAAACATACTGTAGCTATAGTACACTTACATTTTTAGACTAAAAAATGTCTCACTTTAGTACTTTAAATGACATCGAGTGGGAGCATGACCACCGTAATATACGAGGCATAGCTAACTTTCTCTTTTGAGTGGCAATGTTCCCCATTACTGATGATAGGATATCGTACGTCCATACCAAAATATGAAACAACACGTATCAGAACTATGTTAATGTTACACCAATGATAAGCTTATGTTAAGGAACATCTACCTGGAATGCTTGGAGAAATCCACATAGAGAGTGTTGAGGTTGATGCCCTAAATCTCGTAGGTCCTATAGTTTGTAAACATTGTATGAACAAACTCTTTATGTGATTAATAAAATATATGATATTTTATTCACTTTGTCTATAAAATATGTGATATTTTAGTTGCATTAACCACAAACTAATAAACTAAACATCCAAGGTTATCATTGTAACTTAAACATGTATGTGGAGACATACAGGTGAATCATGTTTAATGATAACCTAAATGATATGTAGTAGATGTATAAGGCTGGGTACCTTATCCTGGTGACACTACGAGTATGACCCACTTTGTAGGTGTTACAATTGTTGTAAAGTGCTACAAATGATCTGATCTTGATCATTCATGTATTAGACATTCGAGCGGAGATATTTTATACAAAGGAATTTGTATAAGACTGAACCACAAAATGTTTAGTCTCATTATATAACACCATTCATAATAGAGACTTACCTTTCATCAGGATGACCATAGGTAACATGACCTGAATCTTGAGTGAGTTGTGAACTCCTGCCTATGAGGGTGGTCCTTTGATTTGTATGGGTGAAATGGCCAAATCGCCGACTCAACAAGCCTACCATTTTGGAGATTCGTCTGATTGGAGAGCTGGGAACACAGCTACACAAGATGAAATTCACTCCTTCCCGGAAGCAGGGGTAAGTAGATAAATTGCTCCCTTAAGGGCTAATTTCGAGTCTTGAACAATGTGGCGCCACACCCTCTTCTGGCTCGAAAGAGGTTTAGTCATAGTAGAACTATGATCTAGTTCATTAGAGGAATCAGTGGTACTTAAGTAGTTAGACGTAACTATAGGGGAAAAACAGTAATTTGGCCTAGTTGTACTTACAAGCAATTTGTGAAGGGTCATCGTACTGTTGATTGGTTATATCCAATAGACACAAAAATATATCTGTAGTGCGAAGAGTACAGCTGTCGATCTTTCGTAGAGTGTCTGATAGTTAATGGATGGCGAATAATGTAATTAAAGAGTTTAATTCATTATTCATGTACCGTTGGAGCTTCAAGCTACAGGTCCATAAGGTCCCCTTGGTAGCTCAAAAGAATTTAGTTGAGAATCAGTTTTTGGGTTAATTTGAATTGTTCAAATTAATAGAGAGATTTAATTATATATGATATAATTAAATTGTTTCAATTATATATATGATACAATTGTCATAATGTATTTGATACATTATAGTTTAATGAGATTCAAATATATTTTTCTATGAATATGATTTATAGTTGTTAAATTTAATATAAATGAGATTTATATTAAATGCCATAAAATAGAGAAAAGAAACTATAGTTTATATTGTATGTGATACAATATTAAAACTATAGGTTATATGTTATATTTGATATAATATATAACTTAATATAAACATAATATGATAAGTTAGTTATCATATTTATTTATTTTATTATTATTATTTGAATAACTTCCTCATCTTTTCTCTCCACCTACTTTAGTAGGTGGTTATTAATTTTATGACAAGAGAAATAAAAGAAAAGTAGTTTTCTCTTCTTCCTTTACGATTTTCTATTGCAGATTAAACGATCGGGAGTTTACATAATTGTTCTGTGATCTTGTGTTCTTGAGAGAATCCTCAATCTACTTCCTCTATCAAATATTATCCCTCCTAACCAAAATAGTCAGAGCCCATCACTTCTGAGTTCTCATCCCGAGAATACCAAGGACTCTTTGTGGTTATGTCCAGATTTTGGTTCGAGAAAATCTTGAATAAGGTCTTCAAGAAGTTGTTGTTTCTGTATGAGGGAGGATTTACGAAGAAAGATTCTTCAAAGGTGATCATTCTTGAACTTTTTACTTGTAAAAACATGTTGTAATTTAACTTTAAATGCATACCTCTTGTATGTTTACTGTAAACTTAGTCTTTGATAATTAATGAAATTTGGACGATTCGCTTCCGCTCAAGGTTCTCTTCATATGAGTTCCTTCATAGAGTACTTCGGAACATAATTTTTATTTCATTTTACCTTCTTTTTGTATAGACCAACTTTATCATTCAATGCAGTCTTAAGGGCGTCAAGTATCCTCTCCTAAATACCTCGATCTAAACTGTTGTAATAATCTATATCCTCAACGTCTTTAAATAGTGTATCACCGGATGTACTTTTCTATTTGTTCTTTCCCATCATTATAACCTCCGTGTAGTACACTAAGGTGACCTTAACAGCATCATCGTCATTTTAAAGCTCCAACTTCTTGTATTCTTCTTCTAGTAAATTGATGTGGAATGAGTCTAAAGTCAACTGATTACCAAAGTACTTCGTTGCAAGTTCTTGTGGGGATTTCTCAATCCAAAAAACTCGCGTAGGGGACCACCACAAACCAGTAATCAACAAAAAATCGTCTTTTGAAAACGTGACGATCTTTCCTCTAATGGAGAAGTGATCGAGTCAGCTCTCTTCTTCTTCACTTCCCTCAACAACATATGGTGTACAACTAGATTGTTGAATACGATGTCAATGTCTACGAATTGTCCAAAAAAATTTCTCTTGAACATCACTAACTGCCGTCAAGTAGGCTTCTCCTTCACAATCTTGTTGGCATTCGTAATGTGGGCCAAGCTCGTTACTTGCCAAAAAAATCGATCAAGTTCATGTATTTTGAAACCTTTTGACATCTTAAATTACTTCTGTATGAAATGAACATTCAATCTATTTGTTAACTATTGGGATTGGTGTCCTAAATCTCTCTTGTATTCACGTAGTTTGTAAACTCTGTATAAATAAATTGTTATTGATAAAATTATTATTATTTTATAAGCATACATTCAATTTAATAAATAAATATCCTAGGTTATTTTATGTAATTTAAACATATATGTAGAGACATACGGGTGGAACATGTTTAAATGATAACCTAAACGATCTATAGTAAATGGATAAAGTTGGGTACTTTATCCTGGTAACACTATGGATACGACCCATTTTGCAGATATTACAAGTATTGTAAAGTACTACAAATGATCTGATCCTAATCATTCATGTAGAGACATGTGAGCGAAATTATCCTATACAAAGAGTTTGTATAAGACTGGACCACAAAATGATTAGTCTCATTATATAACATCGTTAATAATAGAGACTTACATTTCACCAGGATGACCATAAGTGATATCCACTAAAGAGTGATAGTTGCATTCTTCGCACTGTAGATATATTTTTGTGTTCGTGCATATAACCAATCAACAGAGCGATGACCCTTCACAAATGCTCATGACTACTGTTGGATCAAAATATCATTTTACCCCTTGAAGGCGGGAAATTAGAAGTCAAATTTTTCAACAGCTAAAATCCCTTGGACACGGTATGCGATGCATGTTCCTAAGATATGCGTTAATAGTCATGCGTCGATGGTCATGCATTAGAATGATAATGCATTAACGAATGTATGCGATGACCATACGTCTTGTCACAAGTTTTCTTGCGCTAAAACCAAGTATAATTCTAACGCAAGTCTCTCGGGTAATCCGAGGTCGAACACAAGGAATTGTAGCTATAAGTATGCGGTAATGTGCATGCGACGGTTTAAATAAAAGAATGGAAGGGAGGTTGTTAAGTTAACCCTACTCCTACTTCTATCTAACAAACAACGCAATGAGAATATACATGAGAGGTAGAGATATGACAACTCTTGACATGAATAAATGAATGGAAAAATAGATAAAATGCGGAGATGATTTCATTGCAACCCTTAAGAGTGACTGCAAAGGCAACCTTAGTCAACGCAAGCCATACAATCATACTACACACACGTGAACCTAACTCTAGGACGTATGCGGTGTATCTGTGATATTGTCGAGAAGCCTATGCCTACCTAGACCTCCATAACCAGCTCACTAGCTCCCGCCGCATGAGCGTGCCTGCCATAACCCCTTATTTTACTTCCTGAACGCATGCAATATCCAATATGTAGGGTGCATACGCTGTATGAAAGCAAACAAAGCTTATCTCTAAGATCTCCATTCTTTCCTATGCATTCCAATCCGCTCTCCCGAGTTTTAGATTTGTGTTTTAGACTACTCTCCCGAGTATGCCTAAATGATGAATGAAGCGCTCATAGGACAAGGTAACCGCATAAACTTTGTTGACCTAAGATTGTTCCCATCCCTAGTGAATAATGCATACATTGCTTAATGCGACTAACCACTCACCCTCCCAGGCAGTTGGTTGTTGCTGACTTTACTCATAGACAAACAATACGTTAGCTTATAGACAGGCGTTGCCACAGCTTCACACTAAGCAAATAAGGTTACTCACACACTCACACAACGCACACCTCTCGGTGGATTGCTACATACTTTATATCCCTAATCTACATGACTAAGTATGTAATACCCAAGCAATCCCACTAAGTGTTGTAATGAAAATAAAGATACTAAGTAAAGAAGATGAAGATGAAGTCGAAGGAGACAGAGAAATGTATTGAAAATAAATTGTATTAATTCCTTAATCACAAAATGTCATACAATACAATATGAGAAAAGAAAGGGAAATGAAATAACCAGCTGGAAGCAAAGACTTGCTTCCAGCAGATGTGCGTCAAGGCTGTCGGTGGTGCCATGGATGGGCGGAGGAGCTGACTCTCTCGAGATCTAGCTCCGGTCGAAGGCTCCAGTTGTCACTCGGAATGGATGAAGAAGGTGAAGAACTCTCAGCGTCTTCTCACGCATTTTGTCTGGATCGCGGGGAAAATCCCCGGATAACTTGAATTTCTACTCATCGGCTTCTATTTATAGAGCTTGGGCAGCATTAATGGACTGCTTCTGAGTCTGACATTCGGCGTGTTAGTCCTTTCTAAACCTCTGCTACTAATGTCGTGGTAGGTGAAATGTCAACATCATCTTTTGGTTTTTCTCGAGGTAGATACGTTGATGCATTTATTCCACCAACCTTGCATTGATCCCATTAGTATGCGTTGTCGCATAGCCGCAATCATTCAATGACCGCATTCTCTTAATACCACAACTCTACATGATGACCGCAATCGTTTCACGAGCGCAACTCCCATGTGATGGACGCATACGGCTAATTACCGCAACATCCATGCGTTGATCGATGTGTTTTCCTTTGCGATGGAGAGTTTCTCCGCATGCGGTCGTCTATGCGGTGGTCCAGTTTTCGAGTTTGCGTCCATTTCCTGTTTTAGCTACAAAGATAGAACATTGAACGCATAATAACAGATTAGCTAAGATTCAACATGTTGATCGACGCAAGCTCACTTTCTCGTGAATTCCTAGCATGATTGCCGCATATTCTGCCTAACAACCTTCATAATTCTAAGAAAAAGGCCTAAGATGACATGCATTTCTGCATGTCATCACCCCTGCAGTTACATCTAACTTCTTAAGTACCACTGATTCCTCTAATGAACAGACAGTTTATAGTCCAACTATAAACTAACACCTCTTGGGCCAGTGAGAGGTTGAGGTCTCATTGTTCAAGACCCAGAACCAACTATTAAGGGAGCAATTTATCTAATTTTCCAAGGAATGGGAAGGAGTGAATTTCATATTGTGTAGTTGTGTTCTTAACTCCCTAATCAGACAAATCCCCAAAATGGAAGGCTTATTGAGTCAGCTATCATGGCCACTCTCACCCATATAGATCAAAAGACTGTCGTCATAAACAGGATTTCACAACTCATTCAGGATTAAAGTCAAGTCTCCTATGATCATCCCAGTGTTCTTCAACTAATGGTGTTATAAAGAGAAACTAATTATTTTGTGGTTCGGTCTATATATAAACTCCTTTATATAGAATACCCCCACTCACATATCTTTACATGAACAATATGGTTCATATTGTTTGTAACACTTACATCTCATATAACAATCACAAAGTGGGTCGTATCCGTTGTGTTACTAGGATAAGGCACCCTACCTTCATCCATTTACTGCAGACCTTTTAGGTTATTATTGTTAGGATTGATGTCTCTATATCTAGTGTATCTCGTGGTTTGTAGTTTTGTTAACACAAATTATTTATCTAACAAAATTATAGGTATTTTATTTGACAATTAGATTGCAGTAATTCAATCTAATAAACTAAGATCCAAGGTTATATGATGTCACTTGAATAGTATATAGTTGACATACAGATAATTCATGTTCAAATAATAACTAAAAAGTCTGCAATGAATAGATGAAGGGTTGGTGTCTTATCTTAGTAACACTACGAATATGACCCACTTTGTAATTGTTACATGAGATGTAAGTGTTACAAACAATATGAACCATATTTTTCATGATTGGGGGTATCTTGTATAAAGGAGATTATACATAGATCGGACCACAAAATAATTAGTTTCTCTTTATAACACCGTTACTTGAAGAAACTAATATTTCACTAGGATACCCATAGGAGACTTGACCTTAATCCTAAGTGAGTTGTGAACTTCTGTTTATGTCAGAAGTCCTTTGATCTGTATGGGTGAGAGTGGCCATGATAGTCGACTTAATAAGCCTACCATTTTGAGGATTTGTCTAATTAGGGAGTTGGAATGGAGCTACACAAGATAGAATTCACTCTTTTGAAGAAAATTTTCAAAAAAGATCCTTAAGGGGAAGCAAGATCGACCAAAAATTTCATTTTTCATTGAATATAAATTTTGCAGTAAAACAAGAGCAAAATATGCATTTACTTAAATTATAGCATGCTTTAAAAAAATACTTAGGGTTTCAGAAACCTTTACCTTTGAAGAATCCTTTCTTCAAGAACTCCCTCGAACAATACACGAACGGATCACCTTCTCCACGTGGATCTCCTTCTTTAAAAAAGGGACACCACCACTTGAGAACCCTCTGCATTCTCTCGGGATAAAGGATTCAAGCAAGAGTTGTGGACTTTGCTTGAATCTTTGGAAGAGGGAAAGGAGATGGAGAGGAAGAGAGGAATGAGAAGAACTTTTTCTTATATTAAGGAAGAAGATGAATCTCCAACCACATCCCAAGTAAATTAACTGAGAGAATAGAGGGGAGAGAGTTGTAACTCCTTCCCTTTAATTAATTTCAATTAAATTGATAATAATAAATATAAAATAATAGTAAATTAAAGTAATCATTATATATATAATGACTACTTTATTATACATATACATTATATGTTATATCAAATATAACATATAGCCTATAGTTTTATATTGCATCAAATACAACAGAACCTATAGATTTTATCTTCTCTCAATAGTACATGGCATTTAATATAAATCACATTTATATTAAATTCACTTATATGAATCTCTTCCATTTAATCGATATTTAGATCATATCCAAATATTTAATTCCTCTCAATATAAATCATTTATATATTAAATTTAATTACATGAATTTCATTCATATAATTAGTATTTGAATCATATTCAAATTCCTCTCATATTTCCTTAAATTATCATGTATCAAATACATTATATTATATCACATATATAATCAATTTATTTAATTATATCATATATAATTAATCCCCTCAATTAATTTGAACACTTCAAATTAATTCAAAAATAATTCTCAATTAAATCCATGTTAGCTACATAGGGGACCTTATGGACTTGCAGATTGAAGCTCCAATAGTACTCAGATAATTAATTAAACTACCCAACATCGGTTAACTGTCGGTCACTCCATTAAGACCGACAGCTGCACTCTTCGCACTACAGATAAATTTCTGTATCCATTGGATATAACCAATCAATAGTGCGATGACATTTCACAAATTGATCGTAAGTACAACTGGACCAAAATTACCATTTTGCCCTTGTAGTTACATCTAATTCTTTAAGTACCACCGATCCCTCTAATGAATAATAAGTCATAGTCTAACTATAACCAAGTCCCTCTCGGTCTAGGAGAGGGTGTGACCACTATGTTCAAGACTCAGAATCAGCCCTTAAGGGAGCAATTTATCTACTTGCCCCTGCATCAGGGAATGAATGAATTCCCTCTTGTGTAGATGTGTTCCCAGCTCCACAGTCAGACGAATCCCCAAAATGGTAGGTTTGTTGAGTTGGCAATCTGGTCACTCTCACCCATACAAACAAAGAACTGCCTTCATGAGCAGGAGTTCACAACTCACTTAGGATTCAGGTCATGTCATCTATGGTCATCCTAGTGAAATGTAAGTCTCTATTATTAACGGCGTTATATAAAGAGACTAATCATTTCATGGTCCAGTCTTATACAAACTTTTTGTATAGGATACCCCCGCTCACATGTCTCCACATGAATGATCAGGATCAGATCATTTGTAGCACTTTGCAACACTTGTAACACCTACAAAGAGGGTTGTATTCGTAGTGTCACCAAGATAAGGTACCCAGCCTTATCCATCTACTACAAACTCTTTAAGTTATTATTTAAACAAAATCGACTTGTATGTCTCTATATACTTGTTTAAATTACATAAAATAACCAGATCTTAGTTTATTGGATTGAGTATATGCTTATAAAATAACATTTATTTTATTAACAACAATATGTTTATACATAGTTTACAAACTACGAGATTACAAAGAGATTTAGGACACCAATCCCAACATCCTTCTCATTTCTTGGGAAAGTAGATAAGTTGTTCCCTTAATAACTGGTTCCGGGTCTTGAACAATGAAGCCTAAACCTCTCACTGGCCCGGGAGGTGTTAGTTTATAGTTGGACTATAAACTGTTTGTTCATTAGAGGAATCAGTGGTACTTAAGAAGTTAGATGTAATTGAAGGGGTAAAATGGTATTTTGACCCTGCTATAATTATGAGCATTTATGAAGGGTCATTGCTCTATTGATTGATTATATTGATGGACACAAAAATATATCTACAATGCGAAAAGTGCAGCTATCGGTCTTTAGTGGAGTGATCAGTAATTAATTTATATTGCTTTTTTGGATTAAAGGAGTTTAATCAATTAATCTCATATCATTGGAGCTTTTAATCTGTAGGTCCATAAGTTCCCCTTGTTAGCTCACTAAAGGATAGTAATGAGGAATGATTTAAATTGCTCAAATCAAATGAGGGAACTTTTTATTAATGAGATTAATATATAATGGTTAATTATAGTTTTGATCTATAATCCAAATTATGCAAGAGGGATATATTTGAATAAGATTCAAATATTAGATTTATATGGATTGGATTCATTAAGAGATACACACATATGAATATGTGATATTTATATGTTAATTAACTCTATATTAAATATGATTTAATATAGTTATTTAATTGATTAATTAATGGTTAATTAATTGATTAAGAAATAATGGAGATTGGAGGTTAGTATAAATATATGATATTTATGGTAATTAAGTAAATGTATATTAAATATGATTTAATATATGGTTAATTAATTAATGTATTAATTTTAAATAAGAGTTATTCAATTAATTAGCACTAAGGGTATAAAGGGAAATTCTTGGAGAAGGGGTTAACACCTTTCTTCATATAAATATATTCTTTATAGCTCATTTAGGGAAAGATGTTTTTATTATACAAAAACCTAGCCTCCAAGCCTCTACCTTCTCTCTAACTTCTCTCTAAAAATTCTTTATCATTTTCCTCCTCAAAAGTTCTTAGAGACCACTCTTTCGAGTCCTTTGGAATCTTAGAGAATAGCAAGGTAACTTTATTGGTCGTGTTCTTCTTCATTGGAGAAGTTTGAGATCGTTGATAATAGTAGAAGAGGAAAGCTAGAAGAATCACAAAGGTGAGTTTCGATTTCTTCTCTTCTTCCTCTTTTCTAACATGCTTATAATTTTGTTTGAATGTTTATTCTACAAATGCATGTTTTATTTTACTGTTTTTGTTTCCATAAAAACGAATGTCAAAATGCAAGGTCTTCACACGCTTTCGTGAGAATTCGATTTCTTCAATTACTTATACATGAACCATCCATAGGTCAACTACATATTGTTCAAATGACATCATATAACCTTGGATCTTAGTTTTTTAGACTGAATTAATGATGTCTAAATGTCAAATAAAATATCTCTGATTTTATTAGATAAATAATTTCTGTTAACAAAACTACAAATCACGAGATACACTAGATTTAGGATATCAATCCCAACAGTTTCTTCATCATCTCCGGCCACCCATGCCAACGCCTCCAATCGTCATCTTCATCGTTTTGTTCTCCTCTCCTCCCTTGAATCTTGCAACTTCTAAACCATTTTAGAATAGTAGTATTTTCAACCATTATAGCCTACAATTAACTATAATATTACTCCTTTAAAAAAAACTATGATACTACTACATCCAATCTTTCAAATCTTTCTTTGTTACAGCTTCAAAAAGGGTTCTTTAAGTATGTTTTATCTCCACCCATGTGCTTCCTAGGAAAATTCTTAGGAGATCACCCAATATGGTGTAGCTCCAAGCAAAGAAGGCTTAGTTTTGGAGTTCCTATGATTGAGCCTCCAAACATTGTTGGTATAGAGAGTAACTTTCAATCCTTTTAAACATGTCTTAATTATATTTTTATATCCTCAGGATTCCTCTCATTCGGATGGGATCTCAAAAATAAATCAAGATATTTCATATAAAGTTATTCTTAAATAGTTTGCAGAAAAAATTGACACCAATAATTTTTTTAAAAAATTATGTTAATTAAAATCGATGCAAAAATACTTCAAAATTTAGACTATTTTACATAATAATCCTAAGACTTCAAATAAATGAATGTGTAAAGGTTTGTTTAATCATTTTTTAAAATCACTAAGTCTCGTTTGGTAATCATTACTTTTTTTTTTTTTTTTTTTGAAAATTAAGTCTATTTCTTCTCAATTTTTTACAATGATTTCCATAGTACAATGGTTGAATTCTTAGCCAATTTCCAAAAATAAAAACTACATTTTAAAAAGAAAAATTCTTATCAATAGAAAAATCCAAAAAAATATTTACACTTTATAGCAAAAGTTCCAAAAGTGTTTTGTACTTTTTGAACTTTTTGCTATAAAGTGTAAATATTTTTATTTTTAAAAACTTTTTTTTGTAATTTTCAAATTTTCGCTTGATTTTTTAAATCATTGGTAAAAAGTAAATAACAAACGAAGAAATTTGGAGGTGGAAGTACTGTCTATAAGCTTAATTTTCAAATTCAAAAACTAAATGAAACTGAGTTTTTTTCTTTTTTAAATATTATATAGCTGATGTGAATGACTATCTATTATTTATTTACATAAAAAAAATGTATTTTTCCAAAATAATGATATAGGAAATCCAAATTAGTGTCATAAAACCATGAACTTTATATTAATATTTCTTATATTGATCAAAGTTAAAGGGCTTCTTTTTCTTTGGTGAAAAAATGGCATTTGGAAAGCAAGCATTTGGGTTTCATGGGCTTAATCTTTGGGCTTATCTATACATACATGTGCAAAAATATCTTTTCTTTCTCCTTCTAGGGTACACTATAATTTACTTTCAACTTTTGTCTTTTCTACTTAATTTTCAAATTTTCAAAGCTTTTCAATAGGTGTTTTAACTTTTATTTTTTTATCCTAACAAGTTTATATTATTGGCAATATTTTTTTAATTATATACCATCTTAATAAATTGATTGAATTAACGAGTGATGATTTAACGTAATGTGATACAAAAGAATAGGTAAACTAAAATATCAATCTATTTTTCTGAACTTTGGGTGTTGTATCAATTTAAACCCTAAACTTATAATTGTATTGATTTAAATCTTGAACTTTGGTGGTTGTATTAATTTAAACTCCAAACTAATAATTATATCAATTTAGACCCTGAACTTTTATAAGTGTATCAATTTAAACCCTGAACTTTCATAATTGTATCAACTTAAACCCTTTATTATGTTTTATTTGTATACACTTATGAAAGTTCAAGGTTTAAATTGATATGTTTATGAAAGTTCAAGATTTAAATTGATACAATTATAAAAGTTCAAGATCTATATTGATACAATTATTAGTTTGGGTTTAAATTGATACAACTCTCAAAGTTCAAGATTAAAATTGATACAACTCCTAAAGTCTAAGGTTTAAATTGATACAATTCTTAGTTTAGAGTTTAAATTGATATAACCCCCAAAGTTTAGGAGTATAAATTGATATTTGCACGAACATTATCTATGCCTTTTGTTTTTATCTACTTGTCATTATTCATGCTAGACCGCCAAAAAAATGGATCAACCGTAGAGTGGCTAAACGAACGTTATCTATGCTTTTTGTTTTTATATACTTGTCATTATTTATATTAGACCATAGTTAGACTTGCTACTAAAAATTGATCAACTATGAATTTTTTTTAAGAAAAAAAATTATTTTTACTACCCTACAAAAAAAAGAAAATGAACATCGATGTGGTATCAAGCCACACACACTCTGACGCTCAAGTAAGTCTTAAGTATGTGAGTAAACTTGATTATAGAAAGTAGTAGGATATATAGGCATACCTTCGACCAATAGTTTTGGTAGTTTATATAGAAAAGTAAAACTTAACTATCGTTTGAACTCATAACTAGTCCTATTAAATATTTGGAACTGTTGAGTTAATTACTTGAGGGGCAGTTAAAACTCATTTATTTAAAATGTAGTTGTTGGCTCTACAAGGGACCCTACAACTTTGCCTTCACAAAAATGTCAATCCCTCTACAACTTTAGCTACAAAAGTCAATAATTTATCAACATTTTCCTTCCTAAAATAAACATACATATCTACATTTCAGCAATTCAAGTTTAATATATGTAAAGAAGTTCTATCTCAACAACATGTATTAGATTATATCAAAATTCTTATTAATTAGAGTGCATTTGGATTAATTTTTTAAGTTATTTTTGGAAAGTCAAAATAAAATCTTTTAAATAATTTTTTTAACTAATCAAATTGGTCTCTAAGTTATTTTTGGAGGATCAAAAGTTTTTTTTTCTTTTAAATAATTTTTTAACTAATGAAATTGGTTTTACAATTAATTTATTAAAAAAAAACTATAGTTACCATGTGCATGGAAATAGTAAAATAAAGATTAGATTACTGTTTATTCTTCTTCTTATTAGGTTTGATCGAATCCTTTTAAATGTCTAAGTAATTACTGGATGTTAATAATTATATATAATTCTTATAAAATATGCTTTCTTTAGAAGTGAGAGAGGCGATGAGCTACACTCTATAGAAAATGTATCATAAAAACATTGTTAAACATAACAATTTAGAATGTATCAAAATAAAGTCTTCGTGGTCAGCTTCTGGAGTTGGTAAGTATTATGATTGTTGGGTGAATTCTCTCTAGGTGCATGGAATGTAAAATCTCTAATCCGTACAAATGAATAGAACTCTTCTATTTTTAGAATTTTTAGGTGGTCTTTGTGGGCTTTGGCTTGATTGGTTGATAGACCTAGTCCAACTAATTGGATTTGGGTCTTATTTGATATTTTGATCAAACTCATTCTTCGGCCGAATTTGACTTTAGTCCAAACCTTAATATTCAACTAGACCAAAATAGTTAATTTAATCCAATAAGACGAAAGAAAATGGCAACATCAGGATTCGCTAATTTATGTCTTCAATTTCAATTTGGGACACATGTCAACTTTTAATTGATCTTAAATTCAATTATTTGTAATTTTATCATTGATTTGGTAAATGACATAACACTTTGTGATTAGTCCAAAATTTCTCATTCAACACTATTATATATATTTTTTTAATGAGAGTGTTTTTGGATTAATTTTTTTTAAGTGAAATCAGAGGACTCATAGAGTATGTTCAGTAACAAATAAAATAAAATTATTTTTGACCTAATCAAATTGGTTTACAATTAATTTTATTTTAAGAAAAAACTACTATGAAGTTGATTGTCCAAAAAGTTGTTGCCAGAGAATCAAAATCTCTTTATGGTAATTTAGTATTTGTAGTATCACAGTTAGATAATTGCAACTAAATAACTTAGGATTTAAATCATTTAGAAACTTTAACCAAGAGAAGGATTTTAATTGAAATATTTTTTTAAAAAAATGTTTGAATCAGAAAGTATGTCAAACCATATACACTAATTAATGTTAGCTCAACTTTTGAGCAAAACTGTTGGGATTTTTAATATTAAACAAATATATATATATATATGATAAAGTTAATTAAAAACTTATATAATTTTCAACTTTAATTATTAGGGTTCTGAAAAATCAAAAATGTCCATTGTAGCATGAGAAATATGCTCCACTAAATCTTAAAAGGGCTAGATGACGGCTCTCATCATTAGTTGTAAATAATCAGAAAAAAAATTGCAATTTCATTCTACTTTTAAGTTTAAAAAAAACAAAAAAAAAACAATAATCAAACTCATAAATACAAAGAAATGAGAAAAGTCATGAGTTGCTCTTTAATAATTAGGTTTAATTATTGGTTCCAAATTATAGAGTTGAAGAATGGTCCTCCCTATGTAAGGAAATTTTGTAACAGGGTGCAGCCTTTTGCCAATTGAAATTTTAAAACTAACCTATTTTATTGTGATTTAGAATTATATGATGAATTTTAGAGGGTCATTTTCAATTAAGCTATTTTTACAATTTTATAATTGAGTCATCTTTACTAGTTCTTTAAATGTACATCGTACTATTAGTTCTATATATATTTTACCTAAAATTTTATACGATATATGTTAACAATCAAGGGGTCTGTTGTTAGAATCATCTACTCCTACCATGCTAAAAAAAAACTTTGCACGTCATATGAAACTATATTTCTACAACTAATTCCATATATATATATAAATATAGTTTAGCTAAGTAAATAGGTTTTTAGTTCATAATTGTAGCCTTTATAGGGTGAGGGGCCCAAATTGTGTCATTAACTAAAGAGTGAGGATTTTCTTATTGAAAAAATGATGATAATATATAGATGAACAAGTTAGGCTAACCTTAGGGTGGGGATAAAAGAAAGAGAAAATAGTGATGATTAATAGAAGATAAAAGAATAATGGATGGTCAAGCAAAGTTATGGAAAAAGGAAAAGGAATCTATTATTATATGGATGAAATGGGAATATATCTTGCTTATGATGATTGCTCATCCATCAACTTAAAAGGATATGCCATAAATTTCTCACTTGTTGAATGAATATATTATTATATCATATGTCAGTTAAGTTATGTTTGCTTTGACATTTATTATTATATTTTTTTTAATGTTATGGATAGATTTGAATTAGAAAATCTAATCAACGTTACACGAGTTCACGAACTATCAAAATAAAACAAATGACGAAATTAGAGCTAGAAAATCGCTCCCAGGACCAATTAAATGTGGAAGAAGGGAGTTTGGGTTAGGCCAAACTCACCTAGTTGACCTCGACCTTGACCGACGTTGAACTTCTCTATTTGATGAATTACACATGTTCCAATTCATTTGAATCTCAAAAAGAGAGGAGTTTGGACCAAAAAAATCAAACTGACCTCCTCGACCTTGAACATCCTCATTTGAAGGTAGTTGAAACGTGAATGCTACTAAATATGTATAAAAGTAATTGAAGCATAAAATGTTTATAAATTGAGAGAGATTTTTTTTTAAAGGTAAGTATTAAGAGGTTAAATAAATAAAAATTCAAAAGATGTCTATGTTGAGACTATATCTTCGAACTCCAAAGGAACTAGGGGCACTCAAACCACTAAGCCAATAGATTATTTTTGTTGTCTTCATCATTTTTATATTGTTTCGATGCATGAATGTTTCAGGTCGTTAGTTGAAAATTGAATATCTATACTGATTTAACTGGCATAAAGAATTGCATCGGTGTGATATCATGTCTTACACACTCTAATATTTTAAATCACAAATGAAATGTTCAATAGGACAAAAAAATGATTAAGTTGCAACCTCCACAGGTATGGCACTTATCTATTTATATGACCTCTCGTCTCATATATGCTTGGGCTTGTTCCTTGACGACAATGCTAGCGACGAAGATGCCAAGATAATCAGGTAGCTAGGACAGTCAGCCTCAGCTTGATGATTTTTCTTTATATGTCATAGCGCTCGAACTCGATAGGATTGTCCAGCAATTTGAGGATTGTCTTTCCTCTTTTGATGACAAAATCTTCTAGGGTCTCTTCGGGTCCATTCTCTCTTTTGATTTGGGCCTAGGCCTTGACCAAGTTTGATCCATATAATAGCTAATATTATACTTAAATTTTTAAAAAAGATATAAAAAAAATGCCCCAACAAATGTGAAAATAAGAACTTGGAGTTGTAGTATTTGAAGTATAGAAACAGTAAGAGAACGAAAACAAAAAGAAATCAAAAGTAGAGAGATAACAACTCGAAGAAACATGATAGGATGTGCAATGAATGATTGGAAAGCAAAATTTAAAATATAGTTCCTCATTTAAGCATTTAAAAAAAGTTGATGATAAGAAGAAAAAATGATAAGAAGCATTTGAGAGGTACAATTTGAGTTATGAAAGTATTTTGTTATGTTTATTAAATTAATTAATGCTCACATGTGTAGCACTTTGGATATAATTAAAATAATGTTTAGTGGCCAAAAGAGGGAAATGAGAATCAAAAGGGACCAAAGTATGCCCTTTAATTTTTTACAAACAAAAGAGAGATCCAATGTGGGTGTGATCACTTCTCACGACAAATGATTGGATTTTGATACCAAATTTTGTGATGTGTGGATTTAATGAATACTCATAAGGGTTGATCATGTTAAAAAAAATTCTAACCATAATTTTCATTTCTCTAAAAAAAAAAGGTCTTTTAAAGTTGCAAAGTAGATTTCAAAAGCTTTAAAAGAAATTTAAAAGTTTGGTACTTAGTTTATAAATTATAATGTTCGCTAATAGACCGATTGTGTATGTGAGATTAAAGAATAGATGAGAATGGTCTAATGCAAGCATACACTGTCAATAAATAATAAATTTAGGAGTATTCCAAGTCATTTGAGACTATTTATGCAATTCAATTTTCTTAAGAGAGAGCTTTTGATATAAACCAAGTGGTAACCAAATAGAATAAGTGGTTTAAGTAATGTGCAAACTATTAAAATAAGCAAAAGATGAAAACAAGGAGCTACAGTCAAGTTTCAACGAATAGGCTTTATGCTTTAAGCTATGCAGCCACATCAAGTCTACAGTGACCTAACACGTGGACAAAAAACTCCTCCTATACGGCCTTGTGTCGAGTCCCTGTAGGAGTAAAGCCGTTAATGCCTATATTTCTATGGTTAACTGGATCTTAGATTAATTTCATGTAAATTCTTTGTCCTATGGTGTACCCTATTTTTAAGGCTACATGACAATCCTATTTCTAGGTTTTTTAGTTTCATATTACTTTATGAAATCAGTTTATATCTTAACCTTCTCAGCATTAAGACTCCACTATCATGTTAATTAAGTCATTAGTTTAATATAACCAGATAACAATAGATTCAACAAAAGAAATGTAAAGATTAAAGAAACGTGATAAATTAGCATGAACTCAAGCTATAAATTCTTAGGGTACCCACATGACTGAACCGTTTTGAGATTTCAGGCCATAACTAGATAAGAGTTAATGGACTTCATCATAGGTTACACTATAGGAAATGATGGAAAAATGGAAATAAAAATAGCAAAGAATTGAAAGAAGAAATCTAGAAAAACAGTAAAGAGTGACTTTGAATCAACTCAATAAACTAAGGTGCCCTCTAAGATGAATTCAATCCTTTCTCATGATGAATCTCACTCTACAACACGTTCTTACGGGTAGAGTTGACCTAAATAAGCCTACCCTTCAAAGGGACTTTCGTTCTTGAAGAGTTTATGGTTTATTTTCATGGGTTTTTTTCAAAGGAGTGATGGATGATGATACAAGAGCCTTCCATTCTTTTATATAGGCCAAGATGATTGAGAGATGACCGAAAATATTGTTCTGAGCGTTTACCATCCACTTTCGGAGTTTAGCAACAGCTGCGAACCGATAAAATAGCAACCAAAATGACTTGACACAAATATAAAAAATTAAAGTTTTTTATGTGGGCGCATCAAGACACATTTCTGCAAAACAGTTAAAAACAACAGTAAAAGCCCATAAAATCAATCTAAAATAGCAAAAACGCACTTTAAATAGTAGAACCTATACTTGCTCATTCTAACAAATTTAGAGCATCTCAAGATCAAAATATTACATAAGTGTCTTTTTACTAGAAAATGCAATAAAATAGATGATAAAAACATGCACTTTTTTTACATTCGTCACTCACTTCATCCAACAAAATTACCTCTAACCTCCAAGACTAGTTTTCGAAGTAAATGACCTTACTTGAAGAGACAATTTATATATAGATACAATTAACTTAAATCATAAACTAATGATGGATGTTAGGAAGATTGGGATTCGAATCTTTTGTCTCATATTGTACTAAAAAATGGTTGAAGTGCACCAACTACTTGATAAAATTAGAACAAATTATTGGGGAAAAACCATTTGAAATGTATTTTGCCCTCTCCTTACTTTACTTAGCTTACCTAGCTAATCTTATGTCATATTGTGCCAACTAATTAATCCATAATTCAATAGCCTGCCACACCATTTTTAAAGTATCAATAAAATGAAATTTATCATAATCTATTAGTTGGAGTTTTTAGGTTGATGGATGATTATTCATATCATAATTAACATTAAATTATGTGTTCAACTCTTATATAACGTGTTAACAAAAAAAACTCCTATATAACGTCATCCCATATATACTCTCCAATTAATATTGTTATTTATTTTTTGGATCTTCTATTGATACAAGAAAATTGGTCTCTTCCAACGATATTTCTTCCGGCACTAATAAAAGTGTCAGGATAAGTGATACTTTTTTACGATTTATTTACCGTCAGGAGAAATTATCTATCCCGACAACAGTTTGGAGTACTATCAAGATAAGTCATTTATTCCACCATTTTTTGGCGTTGAACAAACCTGTTAGAAAAAAAACCAGTTGTAACCTATTCCAACATCATTCTTGGTGGTGTTGGGATGGATCACTTTGTCCAACGACAAACATAATGAAATTAAGAAAGATTCATAAATCCTGCTTAAAATTATCTTGATAGTTTTAGTAAAACCATCGAGACAACCCATTTATCCCAACATTTACTGCATCAGGATAGTGTTTTTAAAAAAACTATCTTTATTTTCAACATCATGCGTCCTTTTGACACCCCCTATTGCTTCAGCCGCTCGCACTTCACAGTTGAAACCCCTCTGCCACCCCCCAGCCCTCTCCCTTCGGGTTCAACCTAGCTCAGCCACCACCAGTTGTTCTCTAACTGTCATCTCTCCATCGACGCCCACCACCATAAAAGTTTTTTTTTTTCCTAAATGCTAATTTTTTTCAAGTCCTATGCCGACGCCAACTTTTTTTTGTTGGCATAGGACACATTTGTCGAAGCCACTACACAGTACATACGTGTCAACATAAGTGTCCTATGTCGACACGATAAGGGTGGCATCGACATAGGGTCTTAAAAACTCCACCATCACATTACTTTTTTCCTAACGATTTCTTGTTTGTGCGTCGACATAGGCTTATGCCAATGGCTCATTCCCCACAATCGTGTCAATGGTCCAAGTAACGTCGAGAAAGCCTTTTCAACACATTTTTTTACTTCTTTCAACTATTTTTTCTATCAAAAAAAGTGTCATTTTTTGTATTGCACGAATTTACAAGATCACAAGTAAAAGAGAATGTTAAAATATATAAAATTCAATTTATCATAATTTATTGATCTAACTTTTTAAGTTGATTGGATGATTTAACAATGAAAGTAACAATGTTAGAATAAAAAATTTATTAAAATCAATATAAAAATTTTGGGAGCGTAAATGAAACTTCTTTTTATTAAATGCATACAACTAACTGCATTGCAAATATCCATATAAATTAAACTTGATACTTATATCTTAAATATATATATTTATGTCTGTATTTCTATTACTAATTAAGATAAATCAAGTTAAAATACCATTTTGATATTTATACTTTAAATTTGTTTCAATTTTTGTTTTATATATTTTCAATAAATTTTAAATTTAATCTCTTGCTAATTTATTATTCTTTTAAAAAAAATTATAACATATTATGATATTGTATTTTCTAGTATGAAAATTATTATTATTATTTTATCAAATTCGATTAAATCTAAAATTTATTGAAAATATAGAAATTAAAATTAAACAAAATAATCGAATCAACATAATCAAAATTATAATATAATGTATATGCTTACATTAAGCTTTTAGATAAAGTTAGAAATTTTTGTTTGAGGTGACAAATGGCCGAAAGCAACGTGGGATCCCACAGATATTATTGAGTTAATATTAGGTTTGCATTATTGTAATAATTAATCTTTTCATATGTGTGAGACTTCTTTTTCCTTTTCTTTTCCTTTTTTTTTAAAAAAACTAATTTTTATGCAATTAAGGTTTAGATGGTTAACTTGGGCATATATAAATAGTAAAATAGGTTAGATTACTATTTTTTTTCTCATTAATTTTTAATAATTTGGATTTATGGTTTGATTGAATCTTCTTAAACCCTTAACCATTATAATTTTAATAAAATATAATTTCTTTAGAAGTGTGATGATTAAAGCGTATGAATTTCATCATCATTATTTATCTCTTTTGTATACTGAAATCGTTGCAGGTCAGACTAGGGTGTCTGTTTATATAGTTTCCTTTTTAGGTGTTGATTAATATTATTAATCGCCTACTGGAGTTGTCTTTATAGAGGTTTGGGATTTCATTGTGAATATTTGGTATTTGGCTTCTTACTTCTCTTATATCTCTTTACGTTTCGTTTAGAGAGATTGGAATAGGTCTACATATATATTTTTTCTAAGTGTGGTAACTTGAATGTTTCGTTTTTTTTTTTTTTTTTTTTGGAATTCTAATATTCTGAAATGATTTATTTCTAGTTGTTAGTTTGATGATGGGAACTTCATCCTCCAATCTGGATTGTCAAACCTTGATTTTTTTGATATTGTCATCTAAAAGAAACAGGAAGAAGAAGAAGAAGAAAATACTTAATTAAACTTTAAACCTGGAAACATTATTTAGTGAAAAAAATAATGTTCGAATCGATTTTTCTTTTTTAAAAAAATTATCAATAAAAGACATTTTTCTTACCAGTCAACTTGAGTTAATTTAACTTATTTAAGTATATATCTTTGACTAAAAGATAAAAAATGCGAATCTCTCCTTACCTGTGGTTGAACCAGTAGATTTTAATATTAAAAAAAAAAAATACATATTTTATAGATTTTTTTTTTTTTTTTTTTTATGTCATGGATGAAGAAAAGGTTGATTAGAACGTGCAAAGAGTTGCAACCAATTTTGCAAAAAGAAAAAGAAATATATATAAAGCATTAAGAGTGACATGTGTACACAAACCTATGCACACCACTCTCTTTAGACTTTACTATTAATTTGTTTGATAAAAGTATCACACTTTATCAGTTGGATCCTATTATTTTATTAATATGATGGTTTTATTCTTATTTCTTTTAGTATAATAACACATATGAGTAAAGTTTTCCACTTCTAACCTATTGAATAAGATAGATGTCGAAATTTTTAACATATGTGATAGTGACAATTCGAATATTTGACATTTTTTAAAAAAAAAATATACACCTCAACTTAGAGATTGATAATAATAATATAACAACTAATAAACTTTATTAGGTAATCATTTAATTTTTATAATTTTAAATTTGACATAAATTATAATCCCATCTCTATCCTAAAAATTGCCACAATAAAGTATTTGTTTTTAATAATTAATAAATTAATATTTAAAACGTAGAATGCTTTGATCTTTGACTAACCATCTTTGGTTTGTCTTAAAAAGGAATTCATGTTGCTTTCTTCTTGAGTTTGGTCTATAAGCAATTTATTGCTTTAAATAATGAAAACCCCAAATTACACCTTGATATAAATAAATAAAAATTCATGACATTAACATTAAAATTATTAACCATTTTAAATTAGAAAAAAATTTACAGATAGAAAGAATGTCAAACTATTTATAGAAATAACAAAAAAAAATTAGTTGGTATCTGTAATTTCCTTTACTTCTATTAGTGTCTATCACATAATATCAATGATAGACTTCTATCCGTTTCTATTACTAAAGACACTCATAGACTTCTATCAGTTTTGAATAAATTTTTCTATTTTATGTAAATAATTTTTCTTATTTTTCTATCGTTGAAAATAAAAAAAAATACTAAGAAAATAAATAAATTACATAAAATTTTTCTATTTTATCCGTTTCTTATTTTTCTTATGTAAATCATTTTTCTATTTTATCGTTGACTTCTATCCGTTGCTATTACTAAAGACACTCATAGACTTCTATCAGCTTTGAATAAATTTTTCTATTTTATGTAAATAATTTTTCTTATTTTTCTATCATTGAAAATTTAAAAAAAAAATACTAAGAAAATAAATAAATTACATAAAATTAAGCCATCATTGCCTAATCAAGCTATAAAATCGTTATAGATTTCAAATCATAAAAATTAAATGGATTAAATAATTACTTCAATGAAATTACAAATACCAACCAAAATTTTTTTAAAAAAACAAAGGGTGTTTTTTATCTTTAAATATATATATATATATATATATAATAAAGTAAACATATATAACAAAATCTCTATTTGTCCTAATGGTTAGAGTGCCTCCAAGTCCCTTGTGTTTACTTATAAATTCTTAGAATTATTTGTAAATTATTTTCACTAAATTTTAAGTAAAGTCTTCCAAAAAATTTAGATCTATCACTAACAAAACATTATTGTTTATCTAACTACTACTAGCACTAAAAGTTGTTCTAGATGTTTCAATGTTGTACATAAACGTTCAAAATTGAAAGAGATGAATTTGAGTTTTTTTTTTTAAGATAAAGTTCATCCATTAAAAAAAAAATCAAAAGAATTTGTCTTACTACATATATATTTGAATAAAAAATTAGTAAAATAGATAATGAATTTTTTGCAACGATTTCATAATATAAAATCACATCGAAAATAAATATAATGATAATTAATAGTTTAGTTTATCTATGAATTTTTATAAATTCTTAAAATTTCACAAACGATATCTAGATACCTAAGTATTAGGTCAACTAAAAAATTTCCTAAATATTTCAATATTGTACATAAAAATTCACAAACGATATACATAGATTTCAGTAATTTTTTCTTAAATATAAAGTTCTTCCATTAAAAATTTACAAAAATAAAATACTATTTTAGTCCTGAAATTTCAAATGTCTAAATTTAGTTTATTATGTTCAAAATTTTAAATTTTATCTTTACTATTTATTGCTTGTTTTATTAGCTGGTTTTTTAAAAAGTCTTTTCATATTTATTAGCATTTGCACGGTAAATTCTGAAAACATAATTCACATATTATATTTTATAAAAGTACAAGAACTTAAATTAAATAAAGACCAAACTAATATTTGAAAAAAAGAAAAAATTGATTTACTTAGGAACTTACCAATGAAAGGTGAGAAAATTCAATTAGTGAGAAAGAAGAAATAAAGTATAAGCAACAAAATGACAACACTCCAAGGAAACAGAAGCAAAAGCAGAAGAAATCCAACTCCCCATGGGAATCCCACGGCTGAATGGTTGTGGTTGTGGTTACTGTATCCTCCGCTCTGACTGAGCGATAGCCAGTGAACGGCGACGACCAAAAGCAGTGGTGAAATGACGACAAGCCTTTGGAACACCTCCGACGCCGAGGCAACGGCAGCATCGTAAACGGCATAAGCCAAGAATCCAAAGATTATAAGAGCAATGGTTGCGAGAAGCCATTGGTCTGAGAAGCTCAAGCTTGAAGAGTTTCTTGAACTGCTGCAAGTAGCCATAAGAAAAGGGAGAGAGAGGGGAAAAAACTAAAAGGGGTCTCTTGTTTTGGTGTTTCTTTTAGGAGTGGGAAATGATTTGTGTGCTTAAGAAGAGGTGAAGTGTGAAGAAATACAAAAATGGTTTGCTAGTTTTTGGCTTTATAGTGTGGGCTTTACTCGACAAAAAAAAACTTAGAATATACCCCAAACAGTGCTCAATAACGATGTGTCATGTGACAATTTTTTTAAATTGATCTTTTTAGTCCGTAAGAAAAGGAAAGCATTGAATTAGGTGAGCATCATTGTCCATAAATAATTGATTGTTCCATTGTTGCTCTCAATATAGATTTCCACACACACAAAGCATTGTTTAGGGGAAAAAATTGGGTGCAATTATCCATTATATAGGCCAAACTACACTCAATCATTGTTTTTGTTTGAGGCGTGAGTTGAATTATGAAATATGAAGTGAATATATTAGAATTAGAAAGTCTATATTTGGGGTATAGAGTTGTGAAGATTGAGCTTTTTGTTAAATGTGTCAAATTCAACACTCGACGCTTATTAAAGTTAGTGGAGTTAAGTCATTTAGTATCGACTTATGAAGTCGGTGGGCCAAACACCTCCTAAATTACACAAAATACCTTGAACTTTAGAGTTGGTTTTAATTATGTTTTTAACTTTAAAAAGTATCTTTGAAGAATTTCTTTTGTTAAAATAATATGAGAATTGACATGAGAGCTAATGTGTAAAAATTAAAAAGCATATGTGATATCATTTACAACATTATTCACGTAAATTTATGTGACAATTGGTATAATTGATTTTAATGATATAAGTTGTCACTATCACATCAATTTATGCCTTTTATTTTGAAAAACGTATATTTTTTAGATTAATTCTAAGGTTGATTGATATTTTTAGATTCAAAGTTTAGGGATAAAAAGCAAAAATTTTCAAAGTCTAAGGGCATTATTGAAAATTACTCTAAATTTGAGGGGTATCATGTATAATTTACCCTCAAACAAACATGATATATATGAGAGCAAATAATTGCACCAACTCTGTCTAAACAGTCCCTAAAATGGACCAAACTCACTTAGCCTTAGCTTACAACCTTAGAGAGAGAAATAGCTTTGAAGTTAAGAACCACAAGAGACTTCATAAAAATGGTTTACTCTTCTCACATTTCTATCTGCTTACTTCAAAGGGAATTAAAATGGAAAATTAAGAAATTGAAAATGTAATTCATGAGAATGAAAATCACATTTATTTTATTCTATTTTTTATAAATGTGGAGTAGCCAACAAACATAAACATAACTCGGTTTAAAATAAAATTTGAACTTTCGACCACTGAGTCAGAAATTTGAATCTCCCATATATAAAATTGGAAAGAAAATTATTCATGCTACAAACAATGGGAATAAATATCAAAATTCTAAAATGATATTAGTTGAAAATATATTTGTTATAGGTGATTTTAGACAGAATAGTATAATCGACCTAAAATAGAGACAGAAGCAACAAAACCATGAAAATAATAAGGTTCGGGCCAAACATAATATCCTAAGTCCAAAATGGGCCTAGGCAATGACAGAGCCAAGAATTTTATATAGGGGCACATATGTATAAGTCTAATAAAAAAATCTATAGATGAATATATATATATATAACTTCATATATTAATTAATTTATTAAATTACAATTTTCCTACACAAGTTTTCATGTTTTAAAATCGATCTTGACTTTTCACTTATTTTTTGTTTGAATAGATAGCAAGTTATATTAAATTGTTTTGACGTTGTACCAAAATTATTAATTGGAAAAATATGATTTCGAGGCTGATAAGGACCTTTTAGTAAATATGCTATCTGAACTTGATCTCGAATATTATAATTATAATCATAAATTTTGGTTCTTAGACTAGGATGTGCATGTAGTTTTTCTTGATTTATTTATGTATAAGATTGATCAGAATCTAAACATTTTTCTTCTTTAAGGATGATACCTCTATAATCTCTATTGTTATTTTTCTTTTATAATATCTCTTCATATTAATTTTGAATTAACTCTACAAAAGTACTAATAGTAAGAATGTTACATTCTATTATATATATTTAAAGGTATAAAAATTTAAAGTCTAAGAAGATTTTAAAACTTACTTGTCAAGTTTGTATATCTAAACGAGTGTCAGTAAATAATTCTCTTGCTTGAACTTTGAAATTAATTTAAAAAATTATATGAGCAAATGTGAATGTAAAAATAACATAAAAATAAAAAAATATATATGTAAAATGTAATGTGAATATAACAATTATGTGCAAAAAATGAATGATACTTTTTAATCGAATGTTCTTTAAGATTGAAAATGAATTTCGAAAAGAAGGAAAAAAAGTCTATAAATTGTCCAATCTTGTTGCTGATAAAAAATATTGTTTGATTATTTATTAAAAAAAAATAACATTATTATATTCTAAATGTCACATTGTTTGACCTATTTTTCTTTATTATTCTTTACATAACTTGGGCTTTAAAAGCCCGTTAGAGATGAAAATTTTGGATAAAAATTCGTACAAAAATCTAAAATAAAATGGTGCAAGTAGTAAAAATCAAACTTCTATTTGCTACCATCTAAACAACACCACATGCCAACAAGCCAACTACATTTTTGTTACTTATCTTGAACTTTTATATATATATTAATATATATTACTTTATAATTTATATTAAAAATATAAAAGATAGATAAATTGAGGGAGGGCCCGTTCCCTCCCTGGACCCTACGTGACTCCGCCCATTGGCCTAGGAGAGAGGGTTATCTAGGACTCTCTAACTTAAACCATTGAAGCATGTATGGCAAACATCACATTTGTGTACGAATCTTCCTATTTTGCTAGTTACGTTCTTCTCTCAATTAAATAAATTTATCGTTGCAGTTACATGAAAGTCATACCCTTTCTCCCGTTCTTATTTTGGCATCAACAATATTCACATGTATCTTTCACATATTATTATTAATATTATTATACCAATGTCAATTTAAAAAATATAATAATGATAGTCTTTATCAGTTGTCTCTCTATGAAAAAGTATATTTATCTAACACTTTCTCTTTAGTTTAATCCTACATTTCAATTTTCAATTTGGAATAAAAACAAAATTAACGTACAAAATTTTTTTTCATATTTTTCATCGTCTGCTCCCCAGTATCCAAAATATGTTTTAAGAAACGAATATACTAAAATACTAAAATCATTAATTTCAATATTTCTAAAGAAACAAAAAAAAAAAAAAAAAAAAAAAAAAAAAAAAAAAAAAAAAGAAAACGTTAAAGTTAAGAAGAGAGCTCGGCTATAGATGGCATGACTTTCTATTTGAAAGGTAGCAGGTTCGATCCTTCATTCTACAATTGTAGTGACCTAAGCTTCTGTTTATACGTAAGTGTTATACCTTCACATGTTTGGGTCACAAATGAAATAAATCCAACAATTTATAATGGTTAGTAAAGACATGATTAATGACTTCAGAAGTTAATTAGCAAATAATCGGTTCATGGCCAACAAGAGCGTAGCTCAACTAGCATAATTTCATACTATCAACAATACTTATTCAAAAAAAAAATCGGCTCATGATTTCAACACTACTCTTCTTCAAGATAATTTGTTCCTCAAATAGGAAAGTAGATCTATTTCTTTCGTTTCTACGAATAAAATAGAAGTGTTCAAATAGCTCAAATATTAATTCTTTTGACAAGATAATCCCCTTGTTGATTCATCGTTAGATATGGGTTAGAACCAGTAATTCATTATTTAATGAATTTAATAATTTTTTCCATTCTAATACTCCATTCTAAAGTTATAATTTAACAAAGGGTTGACATTGTTGAAAAAAAAGATGGTTTTTTTCCAAAAGTGGGTTTAGCTTGGCTTGCCATTGCATCGGTGGGTTTGCACCATATGATGAAAGATTGGTTGTCATTTTTTGTACTTGAATTAAGTGTTTAAAATCAACATGTTTATCTATAACTAATAAATGATATAATATTAAAATTTTCTTCATTCATTAGCTTAAACTTTTAAATCAACCGATGATTTAAGATAATATCAATAGAGTGTTAGATGATGTAATATTAAATTTACCTCACCCATTACCTTAAGCTTTGAAAGCCACAAAGAAGAAACTCCCAAACTAAATTAAGCACTTTTTTTCAAAATATATGAACTAAAAAAAGACATTTTAAAATATAAAGATCAAAATAAACCATTTATAAAGTAAATGAACCAAAATAATATTTAAATCTTATCGACCAAGATAATAAATATGCTTAAATTGAACCGTTAAATTTAGATTACATATAGGAATAATTTGATAGCTAATATTTGCTTTTACTAAGAAATTTAAATAATCTCTCTTTAAATTCATCATTTTGGCACATTTGTTGACATTTTATTTCACATTTATTTTGCTCAACACATGCTAAACACAATTTCTTCAAAGAATTAACAAAATTTTGGTAGTAAGAACCAAAATAAATACTTTTAAATTCAAAGACTAAAACAATTGTTTTAAAAAATTTAGAGACCAAAATAAAACAATGTTTAAAATCTAATTACCAAAATAGAATTTAAACCTTTTGACCTTTTAACTAAATATATATACCCAAATATCTTATCAAAACCATATTTTTCTTCAAAGTTATATATCTTATCAAAACCATATTTTTCTTCAAAG
>NC_052350.1:44783442-44984713 GCF_009727055.1 Benincasa hispida | reverse complement strand
TTTTTTTTTTTTTTTTTTATGTCATGGATGAAGAAAAGGTTGATTAGAACGTGCAAAGAGTTGCAACCAATTTTGCAAAAAGAAAAAGAAATATATATAAAGCATTAAGAGTGACATGTGTACACAAACCTATGCACACCACTCTCTTTAGACTTTACTATTAATTTGTTTGATAAAAGTATCACACTTTATCAGTTGGATCCTATTATTTTATTAATATGATGGTTTTATTCTTATTTCTTTTAGTATAATAACACATATGAGTAAAGTTTTCCACTTCTAACCTATTGAATAAGATAGATGTCGAAATTTTTAACATATGTGATAGTGACAATTCGAATATTTGACATTTTTTAAAAAAAAAATATACACCTCAACTTAGAGATTGATAATAATAATATAACAACTAATAAACTTTATTAGGTAATCATTTAATTTTTATAATTTTAAATTTGACATAAATTATAATCCCATCTCTATCCTAAAAATTGCCACAATAAAGTATTTGTTTTTAATAATTAATAAATTAATATTTAAAACGTAGAATGCTTTGATCTTTGACTAACCATCTTTGGTTTGTCTTAAAAAGGAATTCATGTTGCTTTCTTCTTGAGTTTGGTCTATAAGCAATTTATTGCTTTAAATAATGAAAACCCCAAATTACACCTTGATATAAATAAATAAAAATTCATGACATTAACATTAAAATTATTAACCATTTTAAATTAGAAAAAAATTTACAGATAGAAAGAATGTCAAACTATTTATAGAAATAACAAAAAAAAATTAGTTGGTATCTGTAATTTCCTTTACTTCTATTAGTGTCTATCACATAATATCAATGATAGACTTCTATCCGTTTCTATTACTAAAGACACTCATAGACTTCTATCAGTTTTGAATAAATTTTTCTATTTTATGTAAATAATTTTTCTTATTTTTCTATCGTTGAAAATAAAAAAAAATACTAAGAAAATAAATAAATTACATAAAATTTTTCTATTTTATCCGTTTCTTATTTTTCTTATGTAAATCATTTTTCTATTTTATCGTTGACTTCTATCCGTTGCTATTACTAAAGACACTCATAGACTTCTATCAGCTTTGAATAAATTTTTCTATTTTATGTAAATAATTTTTCTTATTTTTCTATCATTGAAAATTTAAAAAAAAAATACTAAGAAAATAAATAAATTACATAAAATTAAGCCATCATTGCCTAATCAAGCTATAAAATCGTTATAGATTTCAAATCATAAAAATTAAATGGATTAAATAATTACTTCAATGAAATTACAAATACCAACCAAAATTTTTTTAAAAAAACAAAGGGTGTTTTTTATCTTTAAATATATATATATATATATATATAATAAAGTAAACATATATAACAAAATCTCTATTTGTCCTAATGGTTAGAGTGCCTCCAAGTCCCTTGTGTTTACTTATAAATTCTTAGAATTATTTGTAAATTATTTTCACTAAATTTTAAGTAAAGTCTTCCAAAAAATTTAGATCTATCACTAACAAAACATTATTGTTTATCTAACTACTACTAGCACTAAAAGTTGTTCTAGATGTTTCAATGTTGTACATAAACGTTCAAAATTGAAAGAGATGAATTTGAGTTTTTTTTTTTAAGATAAAGTTCATCCATTAAAAAAAAAATCAAAAGAATTTGTCTTACTACATATATATTTGAATAAAAAATTAGTAAAATAGATAATGAATTTTTTGCAACGATTTCATAATATAAAATCACATCGAAAATAAATATAATGATAATTAATAGTTTAGTTTATCTATGAATTTTTATAAATTCTTAAAATTTCACAAACGATATCTAGATACCTAAGTATTAGGTCAACTAAAAAATTTCCTAAATATTTCAATATTGTACATAAAAATTCACAAACGATATACATAGATTTCAGTAATTTTTTCTTAAATATAAAGTTCTTCCATTAAAAATTTACAAAAATAAAATACTATTTTAGTCCTGAAATTTCAAATGTCTAAATTTAGTTTATTATGTTCAAAATTTTAAATTTTATCTTTACTATTTATTGCTTGTTTTATTAGCTGGTTTTTTAAAAAGTCTTTTCATATTTATTAGCATTTGCACGGTAAATTCTGAAAACATAATTCACATATTATATTTTATAAAAGTACAAGAACTTAAATTAAATAAAGACCAAACTAATATTTGAAAAAAAGAAAAAATTGATTTACTTAGGAACTTACCAATGAAAGGTGAGAAAATTCAATTAGTGAGAAAGAAGAAATAAAGTATAAGCAACAAAATGACAACACTCCAAGGAAACAGAAGCAAAAGCAGAAGAAATCCAACTCCCCATGGGAATCCCACGGCTGAATGGTTGTGGTTGTGGTTACTGTATCCTCCGCTCTGACTGAGCGATAGCCAGTGAACGGCGACGACCAAAAGCAGTGGTGAAATGACGACAAGCCTTTGGAACACCTCCGACGCCGAGGCAACGGCAGCATCGTAAACGGCATAAGCCAAGAATCCAAAGATTATAAGAGCAATGGTTGCGAGAAGCCATTGGTCTGAGAAGCTCAAGCTTGAAGAGTTTCTTGAACTGCTGCAAGTAGCCATAAGAAAAGGGAGAGAGAGGGGAAAAAACTAAAAGGGGTCTCTTGTTTTGGTGTTTCTTTTAGGAGTGGGAAATGATTTGTGTGCTTAAGAAGAGGTGAAGTGTGAAGAAATACAAAAATGGTTTGCTAGTTTTTGGCTTTATAGTGTGGGCTTTACTCGACAAAAAAAAACTTAGAATATACCCCAAACAGTGCTCAATAACGATGTGTCATGTGACAATTTTTTTAAATTGATCTTTTTAGTCCGTAAGAAAAGGAAAGCATTGAATTAGGTGAGCATCATTGTCCATAAATAATTGATTGTTCCATTGTTGCTCTCAATATAGATTTCCACACACACAAAGCATTGTTTAGGGGAAAAAATTGGGTGCAATTATCCATTATATAGGCCAAACTACACTCAATCATTGTTTTTGTTTGAGGCGTGAGTTGAATTATGAAATATGAAGTGAATATATTAGAATTAGAAAGTCTATATTTGGGGTATAGAGTTGTGAAGATTGAGCTTTTTGTTAAATGTGTCAAATTCAACACTCGACGCTTATTAAAGTTAGTGGAGTTAAGTCATTTAGTATCGACTTATGAAGTCGGTGGGCCAAACACCTCCTAAATTACACAAAATACCTTGAACTTTAGAGTTGGTTTTAATTATGTTTTTAACTTTAAAAAGTATCTTTGAAGAATTTCTTTTGTTAAAATAATATGAGAATTGACATGAGAGCTAATGTGTAAAAATTAAAAAGCATATGTGATATCATTTACAACATTATTCACGTAAATTTATGTGACAATTGGTATAATTGATTTTAATGATATAAGTTGTCACTATCACATCAATTTATGCCTTTTATTTTGAAAAACGTATATTTTTTAGATTAATTCTAAGGTTGATTGATATTTTTAGATTCAAAGTTTAGGGATAAAAAGCAAAAATTTTCAAAGTCTAAGGGCATTATTGAAAATTACTCTAAATTTGAGGGGTATCATGTATAATTTACCCTCAAACAAACATGATATATATGAGAGCAAATAATTGCACCAACTCTGTCTAAACAGTCCCTAAAATGGACCAAACTCACTTAGCCTTAGCTTACAACCTTAGAGAGAGAAATAGCTTTGAAGTTAAGAACCACAAGAGACTTCATAAAAATGGTTTACTCTTCTCACATTTCTATCTGCTTACTTCAAAGGGAATTAAAATGGAAAATTAAGAAATTGAAAATGTAATTCATGAGAATGAAAATCACATTTATTTTATTCTATTTTTTATAAATGTGGAGTAGCCAACAAACATAAACATAACTCGGTTTAAAATAAAATTTGAACTTTCGACCACTGAGTCAGAAATTTGAATCTCCCATATATAAAATTGGAAAGAAAATTATTCATGCTACAAACAATGGGAATAAATATCAAAATTCTAAAATGATATTAGTTGAAAATATATTTGTTATAGGTGATTTTAGACAGAATAGTATAATCGACCTAAAATAGAGACAGAAGCAACAAAACCATGAAAATAATAAGGTTCGGGCCAAACATAATATCCTAAGTCCAAAATGGGCCTAGGCAATGACAGAGCCAAGAATTTTATATAGGGGCACATATGTATAAGTCTAATAAAAAAATCTATAGATGAATATATATATATATAACTTCATATATTAATTAATTTATTAAATTACAATTTTCCTACACAAGTTTTCATGTTTTAAAATCGATCTTGACTTTTCACTTATTTTTTGTTTGAATAGATAGCAAGTTATATTAAATTGTTTTGACGTTGTACCAAAATTATTAATTGGAAAAATATGATTTCGAGGCTGATAAGGACCTTTTAGTAAATATGCTATCTGAACTTGATCTCGAATATTATAATTATAATCATAAATTTTGGTTCTTAGACTAGGATGTGCATGTAGTTTTTCTTGATTTATTTATGTATAAGATTGATCAGAATCTAAACATTTTTCTTCTTTAAGGATGATACCTCTATAATCTCTATTGTTATTTTTCTTTTATAATATCTCTTCATATTAATTTTGAATTAACTCTACAAAAGTACTAATAGTAAGAATGTTACATTCTATTATATATATTTAAAGGTATAAAAATTTAAAGTCTAAGAAGATTTTAAAACTTACTTGTCAAGTTTGTATATCTAAACGAGTGTCAGTAAATAATTCTCTTGCTTGAACTTTGAAATTAATTTAAAAAATTATATGAGCAAATGTGAATGTAAAAATAACATAAAAATAAAAAAATATATATGTAAAATGTAATGTGAATATAACAATTATGTGCAAAAAATGAATGATACTTTTTAATCGAATGTTCTTTAAGATTGAAAATGAATTTCGAAAAGAAGGAAAAAAAGTCTATAAATTGTCCAATCTTGTTGCTGATAAAAAATATTGTTTGATTATTTATTAAAAAAAAATAACATTATTATATTCTAAATGTCACATTGTTTGACCTATTTTTCTTTATTATTCTTTACATAACTTGGGCTTTAAAAGCCCGTTAGAGATGAAAATTTTGGATAAAAATTCGTACAAAAATCTAAAATAAAATGGTGCAAGTAGTAAAAATCAAACTTCTATTTGCTACCATCTAAACAACACCACATGCCAACAAGCCAACTACATTTTTGTTACTTATCTTGAACTTTTATATATATATTAATATATATTACTTTATAATTTATATTAAAAATATAAAAGATAGATAAATTGAGGGAGGGCCCGTTCCCTCCCTGGACCCTACGTGACTCCGCCCATTGGCCTAGGAGAGAGGGTTATCTAGGACTCTCTAACTTAAACCATTGAAGCATGTATGGCAAACATCACATTTGTGTACGAATCTTCCTATTTTGCTAGTTACGTTCTTCTCTCAATTAAATAAATTTATCGTTGCAGTTACATGAAAGTCATACCCTTTCTCCCGTTCTTATTTTGGCATCAACAATATTCACATGTATCTTTCACATATTATTATTAATATTATTATACCAATGTCAATTTAAAAAATATAATAATGATAGTCTTTATCAGTTGTCTCTCTATGAAAAAGTATATTTATCTAACACTTTCTCTTTAGTTTAATCCTACATTTCAATTTTCAATTTGGAATAAAAACAAAATTAACGTACAAAATTTTTTTTCATATTTTTCATCGTCTGCTCCCCAGTATCCAAAATATGTTTTAAGAAACGAATATACTAAAATACTAAAATCATTAATTTCAATATTTCTAAAGAAAAAAAAAAAAAAAAAAAAAAAAAAAAAGAAAGAAAGAAAGAAAGAAAACGTTAAAGTTAAGAAGAGAGCTCGGCTATAGATGGCATGACTTTCTATTTGAAAGGTAGCAGGTTCGATCCTTCATTCTACAATTGTAGTGACCTAAGCTTCTGTTTATACGTAAGTGTTATACCTTCACATGTTTGGGTCACAAATGAAATAAATCCAACAATTTATAATGGTTAGTAAAGACATGATTAATGACTTCAGAAGTTAATTAGCAAATAATCGGTTCATGGCCAACAAGAGCGTAGCTCAACTAGCATAATTTCATACTATCAACAATACTTATTCAAAAAAAAAATCGGCTCATGATTTCAACACTACTCTTCTTCAAGATAATTTGTTCCTCAAATAGGAAAGTAGATCTATTTCTTTCGTTTCTACGAATAAAATAGAAGTGTTCAAATAGCTCAAATATTAATTCTTTTGACAAGATAATCCCCTTGTTGATTCATCGTTAGATATGGGTTAGAACCAGTAATTCATTATTTAATGAATTTAATAATTTTTTCCATTCTAATACTCCATTCTAAAGTTATAATTTAACAAAGGGTTGACATTGTTGAAAAAAAAGATGGTTTTTTTCCAAAAGTGGGTTTAGCTTGGCTTGCCATTGCATCGGTGGGTTTGCACCATATGATGAAAGATTGGTTGTCATTTTTTGTACTTGAATTAAGTGTTTAAAATCAACATGTTTATCTATAACTAATAAATGATATAATATTAAAATTTTCTTCATTCATTAGCTTAAACTTTTAAATCAACCGATGATTTAAGATAATATCAATAGAGTGTTAGATGATGTAATATTAAATTTACCTCACCCATTACCTTAAGCTTTGAAAGCCACAAAGAAGAAACTCCCAAACTAAATTAAGCACTTTTTTTCAAAATATATGAACTAAAAAAAGACATTTTAAAATATAAAGATCAAAATAAACCATTTATAAAGTAAATGAACCAAAATAATATTTAAATCTTATCGACCAAGATAATAAATATGCTTAAATTGAACCGTTAAATTTAGATTACATATAGGAATAATTTGATAGCTAATATTTGCTTTTACTAAGAAATTTAAATAATCTCTCTTTAAATTCATCATTTTGGCACATTTGTTGACATTTTATTTCACATTTATTTTGCTCAACACATGCTAAACACAATTTCTTCAAAGAATTAACAAAATTTTGGTAGTAAGAACCAAAATAAATACTTTTAAATTCAAAGACTAAAACAATTGTTTTAAAAAATTTAGAGACCAAAATAAAACAATGTTTAAAATCTAATTACCAAAATAGAATTTAAACCTTTTGACCTTTTAACTAAATATATATACCCAAATATCTTATCAAAACCATATTTTTCTTCAAAGTTATATATCTTATCAAAACCATATTTTTCTTCAAAGTTATATATCTTATCAAAACCATATTTTTCTTCAAAGATAAAATATTTATATAAAAACTTTGCTAATTTCTATAGCTTCTTAAGAGAACCTATTTTGATAAAATGTCGAGAACTTCCAAGAACACATGAACAATATTGAGAAACTAGTGTATAGTCAAAACTGAAGCGTGAAACTAAATAATAATAACAAATTAAAAAAAAAATCCGATTTATAACTAACATGGACTTTACCATAATTGTCCATTTTGGGAACTCATGGTTAGTATCATGATTCCAACAAGTGCAATAGAAAAAATTTACAACGATCTCAAAAACTTAATAAAATAAGTAGAGATTATAATTATTGAATAGCCCAAACAATTCATTTCAGATATAATGCAAGATATAGAATAGGGACTGAATATGATAGATTAGTGGTAGTAAATGTCACATAGCCATGAAATTGGTTATGATATAAATATCAAGGTTATCTCTTAATTGTACATTTCCACGATACAATGAGATAAAGTGAATAATCCAACAAGTTAAATCAGCATACAACATAATTTAATATAATGATCTGTCAAAAGAATTACCACTTCAAGCGACTTCTTCTGAGGATGCAGAAGAATGTTGTTTGATAATGTTAGGAAATTTTTTGGGTAGACTAAATACAGGCGCGTCTCCAGCTAAACCTTGAAACGCCATGCCTAAGGAATATCCTAACGCTCGAGCAACCGGTACCGCAACTGCATTTCCTACTTGTATGTACCTGTTACATGGTCATTTTTTATATCGTTGATGTCTTGGAATAGGTACTTTGATCACTACTAATCTTCAAAAGAACATAGTATATTTATTTTGGGGATTCACTGGCTAGAACAAAGTAGAATGAATATGCTCAAGGACTGAGATCAGTAGAAAAAAATTGTTTTCTAAGGGACACGAAACAAGCTTATTTTAAAACAAGAAACAACTTATTGATAAATGAAAAGATATGAATGAAATGGGGAAAAGAAAACTAACAATAAAACTGGCCAAAACAAGTAACCACTGGAAGGGGGAAAGAAAACCAACAAGCTTGCCAAAAGGGCATACTAACCAAAAACTCCAAAACAACAGACTAACCAAAGACACAAAGCAAGTTATTGCAACCAAGACAGTTCAAACAAATTTCTCAAGGAATAATTACTTCAATTGAATTGGTAAAGTAATACATATAATGTTTCAAATGGTGAAATTCAGTCAGTTCTTCAATGCAAAGTTTCTAAAGCATACCTTTCTTTTACAGGCCCAAAGAGCTTGTAATAATCTGGAAAGCCTTGAAGTCTTGCATTTTCTCGAATCGTCAATACTCTATCTTGCTCTGGATGCACAATTGCCTGTAAATATTAGTGGACATCAAGGAAATGAGTTGGGTTGAATGCTTTAGGCTGGTTAATACTAGAAAATTAAGTAATTTCTCTTCTCCTAAGCAAAAAAAATAGAGGAGCACACGAGTAGAGTTAGAACCTGGTTGTGAGGCTCTGCCCGAGTAACAACTGTAGGCACTGTCTCATCCCACCATAAGCGAGCAAATGGCCTTTATCATTTCATGAAAATGGAAAATATAAGGTAAGGACAATAAAATGAATGAGATAACAAATCACACGTCATTGCTTACTTCGACGATGATCCATTTACAAAACTCATGGCATAATCAGGAACCTGAAATTGCAATGGCGTAAGATACAATAGGACAAGGAATGGAAAGAAACCAAATATGTCCCTAAGAACTTTTTAGCCGAAGTTCATACTGAAATGGATATAGATGATTAAATATAGATCCATGCAAGGAAGAAATTTGCAATGGTCATGTCTCAAATTTATAAATCTCTCTACAAATAATTGGAAGTCAATGGATATTTCAGAAAAAATGACAATATATCCCCACTATAGAAACTTGTAAATATGTTTAAATTGATGAATGGAACCTTATTGTTTTTACATTTATTTCTACGCATTATAACTTTTATATTTTGCTCAATATTAATGTTAAAACACATGTGAGAGACAAGCATCTTACCAAAGGCTTTCCAGATTCCAAATACACTCTCTTAATATCAGGATCCCATTCAACTTTATTATCAGGGCGAACACGAACACCAGGTAAATCTCTAAAGTTTGCTCCCTATGGAAAACGTAAAGGTTAGTTGAATGAATTTTAAAAATTAAAAAAGCACTCAAACACGTAACATTCTAGAAAACCTTTCTCTTTGGAATCTGACAAACACGTTGGTAGTCATCTGTATTTAGTGCAAGTGGCCGATGATCATATAGTTCATGCATGGCTGGCTTAGACGTTGTAGAAGAATCAAAGCTTTCTGTAAATAACAGTCCGCCAAAGATATTATAACGGGCAGAAACATAATCAAATAAATTAGAAGAAAACCCTACAAAAGTAGAATAACTCATTAAAGACTACCTTCAACATCGCTCCCAAAGAAAGACAGACACATATCAATAGTTATTTGGGGAAGAAATAAAGTAGCTAACCTTCCCTAGGTGATCTAATTAAATGCTGAAACTCAGTCTTGGGAGCTTCACCATAAGGCATTTCATCTCGCCGTTCATCATTTCCAACCTGCATATATAAAGCAAACAAAAAAGAATATAAGGACAAAATTAATACTGAAAACCAATCTGTTAAGACATGTGTAACATACAGCAGGAAGATCAGAAATTGCATCTTCCAAAAGAAGCTTCTTTTCCAACTGAACGCCATTAAGTTCATCATAAGCAACAACATTCATCTGCATTATTATCATATTCTAGTCAGATAAAATAACAAACTCACCACAAAAACTAACCACAATGCTTCAATAAGAATTCCATACCTCAAATTCTGTAGGAATTACACCCCTCACTACAACATCGTGAGTTGGAAGAGGATACTGTGGAAGCTTCTGAAAAAATGGAAAATGAATGTTATTACAAGTTACACAAGGTCCCCAATACCAAAATCAAAGTACTTAATGAATCGACCTCTGTTGGTTGGGCACCCCACATAAACATTCGCATACGAAATTGTGGAAGACCATATGCACCTGCTGCCATCATTCCCATGCGAACTTGATAATTCATTGATATTAAACGACCAAGAGCATACCGTCCCAAAAATCCATTGGCAAACTTTACTATATCAACTACATTCTCCATCAAAATGTATTTAGGCCTAAGATACTCCACTAAGTCCATATAGACAACAAGCTGTTTGTTTTTCTCATCTTCCAGTGGATTTTCTGTGTTCCTAAAGCGATTGAAGCCACTAATGCCCTGGCAGGGAGGCCCTCCACATATAACATCAACATCACCCTATCAACCCAAAAGTTCTAATTAGAATAATACTGAAAAACGAAAAAAGGACAAGTGATAAAAAATCAGAACAATACTTTACTTACCGGCAAAGGTAAGCTCTTTGATTTGTAACCACTTGTCACAAATTCTTTCAACTTTTCCTTGCAGTTGCTGTTTAATAGAATGTAACATTTAACTCGGTCATATGCTTGATCGTACACACATAGATCATACAACTATATCAGGCAAGACAACTACCCTAGAATATGTACCTCAACCCGTCAATTGGCTCCCATGTGTCTTCATCAGAGCCATAACCCTTCCAACGAACCTACATTTAAATAAAAATAATTAGAATAACTTAAGGGAAAATTTTATTTTTTAAAAAAAGTAATGATAAACAAATAAAAGGGTGAAAAGGTGGCCTGATTTATGTATTTAACCCATATCAGCTACCACTTGGCAGTATGAAACCATGCCACACAGCTAGAACTTACTTAGTGCTTCTAGAAAATCCAAGAGCATGCTATTGCTATCTTTCCACCTTCCCTTCCATCTTTCTGTTTTATGCTTCTCTTCCATTCTTCTTCCATTTCTTCTTTCAACTCTTCCTATTTTTTGTAACTGAAGAAAAGTGCCTATGTTGCCATAAACACGTCTAAAATACACAAATAGCAAACACCCTATTGAAGATGCTTGCATAGGATATCACTCATGCAATGGTTACGCACCTAACACCGCTCTCACCAAAGTCAATCATCTAAATGCAGCTTGAAAACGTTGATCATTGCTTTTCCTAGTAGGATGCACTATGTGCAAAACTTGTTGTCCCACTTTGATTGTTTCAAAAAATTTCCTTCATCCGTTTTCCAATAGCATCTTCTTTAGGCTAGAGCAAAATTTATTTCTTATGATAATGCTCTTGAGGCTGTATATTGATCAAATTGGCCAAATGATCCAAGATCCTCATTTGCTCTACATTCCCACATGCTTTAGTTAAAATAAATATCATTCTTAACACATAATTTCACAATATCATTCTTAACACATAATTTCACACTCCATATAAATATTACTTTAAAGTTTACCTATATCTCCTCATATCTTTTAGAAGCTTCCATAAGTTAAAGAATATAGCTAAGAACATCACTATTCTAGAACTCTATTATGATAAAAAATAGAAAAGATGAAAATGATCAAATATTAATTCACAATCATATCTACATCAAACTGATTTGGCAAATTGATAATTATGATTCAAGCTCAAATACCTTAAGAAACAATCCACGTTTCTTAGTTTCGTTGGGATCACCATAACATATTGCAAGTATCTTTTCTACTTCAAACACCTCTCCATCATCTTCCGTTTTTTCATTTTCCTCTTCATTTTCCCCTTCATCTTCATCTTCATCTTCATTAGCAAAAAGATCAATGTACTTTTGTTGTGGCTCTTTGCTTTTTATCAAAGAAAAATATTTGCAAAGCACTTCCCACTCTTTTAGCAACGATAAAAAATCTTCTGCCATTTCGTTTCTAACCTGCAATATTTTTTTTAAACAGAAATGAAACTTTTCATTAATGAAATGAAAAGTCTAATGCTCAAAATACAATGATACAAAAGAACTAGTTACAACTTAGAGAAGAGGAATACAATGATACAATATAGAAGAAGCTTAGAAAGCAGGATGCCCTATTATGGCAGAACATCAAGTTGAACTCAATCATAAAGTGTACCTGAGTCTCTGGATGATTGAACTTCAGACTTTCACAAGCATATTGATTTAAATCAACGGCCCATTTCTATTAAAAAAACAAAACATGTAACCATATGTTCCCAAAAAAAAGGCCAAATGGATAGAAAATAAAAAATCTTTGAAATAAATTTCTTTTGTTCAGTTGTTTAAGTATTAGCAACATACTGTGACTAGGTTCACCCCAGACAAATTCCCGCCTAAACATAATCCAGTTGACATGGCACCACATCCTGAATACAAATCTAGAAGTGCAACGTCAGGCTTACGACACTGCTGTGCTTGAGTAACATCCCCAATTTCTGAGTTCACTTCACATGCTCCGTTGGTATCAACCTCAGAGGAAATTGTTGATGATGTGTCACTGCCAACCTTTTTCTCACCTATATGTTAATATATACATGTAAGAACTATAAATTCTTGAGATTTGAGTTGCAATTGAAGAACGTGTTCCTAAAAATTAATTCTTTTACAAAATTACTTGCTGGCAGTTTAACAAATGAGGAATACGGTAGCAAGTATAACATGTCACAATGAAAGTCACAACCAGGAAGACGGTTTTTTTTCTTATCCATAGCCATCTGAAAAACAAAAACAAAATTAGCATCTCTAGTAAGAAAATCCTCAAACATTGACTATGTACAAATAACAAAATCATACAGTTAGAGGTATTCTAGCTATATTTAGCTTCTTAACAAGACAATCCAATGGATTATCATCCCGAACTTCTGAAAAGAATACACGCTTGTCATTGATGAGATGAGCATGGTCTTTCACAACCTAAAATGTAACAAACAAAATCTAATATCAGTTAATTATCAAGCTAAACACAGTTTTGAGTAAAACATAATGAAACTGCATAAATTCTATCTTACAGTATCTTTAGCTCTATAGTACCATTGTGCTGTGAAGTAGAGTTGCCCGTCAACAGCCTTAAACATTTCAACAATTTTGCATATATAATCATCCTCACCATCTTCAGCCTAATCAAAACATTCCATGTACAATTATAATAAGAATCTATGCAAAGAATTTAAAAAGGGATATACTATTCTACAAAAATTTAAAAATTTTCTTCTAAACTTGACTATGTAAATCACACCTTCACATGGGCATCATCAAAGAGATTGTATGTGATGTTGTCAACTACAGCCTGTGAGTAATGATGTAGGGCCTGGACTACCTCCCCCGAGTCATCCCTATAAGACATCAGAAACCAAAAAAAAAAAAAAAAAAGAAAAAGGGCACCAAAAAGGAAAAGAGAAAACTGTTAATCTAGAGAACACGTTGAATTTAAGAAAACCACTCTCTCTAAGAAAAATCTGCACTGTCATCCTCCTAACATTTCTTGCCAGATTATTCTGCTTTCATCAAACTATAATTAAAGGTCATAAAGCAAATGACTTGTAAACAAGCTACATCAGTCAATGATGAAAAAAGGGTTACTTCATCCCTTCTTGAGATAGGAGAGCAATTATAAGATATTTGACTTAGAAGAAAGAAATAATAGGATTGTTAGAGATGTGCCGAGCTCTTGGAAATAAGTTTAGACCTTGGCTAGGTTTATTGCCTTCTTTAGGTCTCAATCACAAAAAAGTGTAGTAATTATCCTTCGTCTCTCATTCTTATGAGTTGTAGGCCTTTTTCATTCTTATGAATTGTCTTTCAGGCTTGTTTTATTGCTTGTTTCTACCTTGCCATCTTCTTCTTTGAATTATCTTGTGAATTCTTTCATTTCTTTTGACGAGGCTAATTTTTAATTGAAAACAAAAATAAAAATGATAAGAACCAATGTAAAAGAATTTGCATGTCTTTACATATTCTACAAGCATATAGCTTATCAGCAAGAGTTGGATAGTTCATAAATTAGAGACGTTACCTTGAATTTTTCTCCCCAACAAGTTTCTCCTTCTGAACAAACAGATAAAGAAGAAAATGAGTAGATATGAGCAAATCTAGAACCAGATCTTAATCTGCCGTGCATAAACAAGCATAGTTGATAATAATATAGAGTGAAAAAGTCAACTTAAGATCAATATGAGAAAGAGCCTAAACAGCAACTGCATGGGAAGTTTGGAGATCAATGGCACATTAAGAGAAAATGAAAGATGTCAATTAAGTTGGAGATCAAAAATTGAAAACTTTACCTATTAGACACTTCTAAAGTTCAAGAACCCATTAAATAAAATTCAAAAATTTGAAACTAAACTTTTAATATTTTATGAGAACAAGATCTAATTTTAGAACAAGACAGAACTTCCAAGTTTTAAGAGAAAAATATGCTCCTGATTGAAAAGATGCTAAGTTTTAAGAGAAAAAATCTCCTCCTAATTGAAAAGATGTAACAAAACCCTCCAGATGGAGGTTACATGAAAAAAATAAAATCAAGCTCTCTATGATAACTCAATCATTCAATGCTGAATACTTAAATTATATAAAACGCTTCCTTTTTGTCCATCACTCCTAATTGGTGTCATCTACGAGCCTGAAAGCCTGACCATATCTTCCTCAATCACTATTATGGTGCAGATTTCTAGATTTCTATGCACTTCGTAGATGCCTCCCCCTAATATCTAAAAAAATTGGCCATCATTCACTAACAACATCAACAAGGTCAAGCACAAAAAGATGACTCTGTGGACCCACTTCACTAGATCAGCCTTTTCATACCTTTGGCTAGAAAAAAATAATAGCCCTTCACCAACAAAGAGAAACCCCTTTAATAGTTCTCTCTCATTGTTTCCCTCACTGGGTGTTAAGATAATTCCTCCATCACAATTATAGTATAAGACCTCTTTAAATCATAGAAGAAGTTTGTTTAACCTCCTTCCATTTGAAGCTTTACTCTCCCCTTCTTTCTTAATTTCATCTCATCAACAAAATTATTTGGAACGAGAAAAAGTGAGTGTATCACGAGACTTCCGACAACAAAGAGTCTAGTAAATCATAGACGCAGACTACAAAATCACACTACAAAAACTTGAAAATTAAACCCAAAACCGTCTGCAAAAAAAAAAAAAACAAAAACAAAACAAAGCATTGTACTCAATCGTGACCGCAAAATACCCACTAGAAGCTCGTACAATATCCCCAAAGACAAATAATCACCTCATTTCAACCCCACCCAAGAAACAAGAATGCCGAAATGGATTCATTTCCCTCTCAAGTGACACCAGCACAAAACCCCTAAATTCTTGCAGCTAAACCCCTCCAACAAAACCAACCACCAACATAATCTTGAAAACCCACCAACATGCAACAACACGACACTTCAAATACTTAAATAAAGCCCTTTCTACTCACAAAAACATCAAAATTACCAAAACCCCGTGCAATAAGATCCCATTTTTTTACCCAAAAAACAACCAACAACAACAACAATTCCAATTACCTTTCCCCTATACCGCAGAGGCCACCGTTCTCTCGCTTCACTATCCGGAAAATGAGGCTCCAAAAACCTAGCCGTAGTATCCTCCTCGTCGCCCACCAACTCCGCCTTCACTTTCCTGGTCTTAGCCGCACTTACTTTAGGAGGGGGATTGGAAATGGGAGTTTCATCACCCTTGAGCTCGGTTTTGAGCTTCTTGTTGGGGGAAGAAACATCAGGACCTGGCTTAGGAGAAATGGGAGTGGCGGATTTGGAGCGGCGCTTGGAAGGCATTGTGAAGGAACGGCGGGAAAAAGGAGAAAGAGCGGAAAAATTGGAGGAGAGGGAAATAAGTAAGGGAGAAGGCGTTTTTATAGTGTCGGGGAAAAGGGAAAATGGGAAAAAGAAGGGGGAAGATTTCGAAGTTGGGCGGGAAGTGAAATTTTTTCCTTTTTTTGGATTTTTTTTAAATATGAAAAATGAATTATTTATATATTTATTTATTTATTTATGTATGGTTCTGTATGGGTCGGACGGGTCGGGTTATAATTGAATTCAGACATTCAGGTGGGGTTAGACCCGGTTCGGATAGCAGATTTGTCCCCTTCTTTTTTTTAAAATGTTTTCTGGATCCTTCTAAGTGGAGGATCTTTTGGGTCTTTAATAGCGGGGAAAAAAATGAATGTGGTTTGAAAATTATTTTTGGTCTCTCGATCTTTTATGGGGATAATAATTTCTGATTGATAAATTGGATTATGTTTTTATGTTATTTATATAAAGTCTAAGGGTTTAATGTGTTTTTAAACCGAAGTAATTTATATCTTTAAATTGTTAGGGGTCGTTTGATCCATTTGAATGGAGTTAATAAATTTGAAATTAATATGTTAGAGTTAGTAAGTTCGTAGTTGGAAGGTAAAGTTGTCCGATGAAGTTTTTTTTATAAATGTAGAAAGTAAATAAAGAGGTGAAGGAAAAGTTATTTGATAAATGTAAAAAATAGAAAAATATTGAATTATTGAATTATTTAATTATTCGGTAGATGTGTAAATTAAGAAATTGATAGACCAAACGGACTTTTATCTTTCTGAGTAAATCAATTCATAACATGTACTAATTATTTGTGATGATTATCAATTTTTATCCATAAAAATTATCTGATGGAATTCCACTGTGCTAAGAATAAAAATTATTAGGTAATTCTTTTATAAACAAGTAAGGAATTATATGAGTACAAGAGAAGATGAAAATTTACTCAAATTAATTTATAAAAGAATGATTACTCTTCATTTGATTTCAAACCTATCTCCCTGTTTCATGTTAATTTATGCATTTAAAAATAATAATTTGTTAGAAATAGCTTCCTCGAGTTTTTATCTTTCAAAACTATCATATTTTTTGAAAATTCATTAAAATAATTTTTCTTGATCCATCTTGTCCAAGATCGACCACCGAGATTTACATAAAAAAATTAACTTTTTCTTAACTCATCCATTGTTTTGGACTTTCTCGATGAAATATCGGATAGTTAACATTGAGATTCCATCAATTTTTCTAAATATTATTTAATATTTTCAAATTTTATATCAAATTTTATCTAATTTTCCAAATCTTTGCCAAACATTAAATTTTGCCAAAAAAAATTAAGTAAAATTTGGGAGATATAAAAATCTTAGTGTATCTTGGGCAAGGGCAAAATTACCACTGAGTCTACTTATTTAAGGTTTTCCAGTGAAATCTCATGCGAATTAACATCGAGATTCTTTATATTTTCCAAATCTTAATTTTTTATTTGCAAAATTTGATCTTTTTGAAATTTAAAAATCATAATACACTTGAGATCCATCTGAAAAATTATAATTGGCAAATTTATTTGGAAATTTGGAAATTCATATAATCGTGGAAACAAAAATGAAGGTACATATTTAAAAAATCATGTAAAATTTTGATATGAGATTTAGTAGAAATTACTAAATTTGGAAAAATTTTGAAAACATATAAAATTTGGTATAAAAGTTAAAAGATTATATAACATTTGAAAAAATTAAAAGAATCCCAGTGTCAATATTGCCCAAAAGCCCAAAACAATCAATAAATTAGAAAAAAAATTATTATTTTTAACTAAATCTCAGTAGTCGATCTCACCTGATATAGACAAAGAAAAACTGATTTAATGAGTTTTCAAAAAAACGTACAAATTTGAAAAGTGAAAGCTTGTTAGTGTTATTTCAGACAATTTTCCTTTTAAAAGGTTATGTACACATTTGGAAACCATGTATTAAAAAAAAAAAAAAAAATCTCAGTGTTAATATTGTCCGAGAAGACCCAAAACCATCGATGAGTTATAAAAAAATAATTTTTTAACTAAATCTCAGTGGTCGATCTCGTCCGAGATGGACAAAGAAAAACTATTTTAACGAGTTTTAAAAAAAGTGCTAGTTTTAAGAAATGAAAGCTTGATAGTATTATTTTTTATAATTCAAGGTTGTGTACACATTTGGGAACCATGCATTGATGGCTTTAAAATGAAATTCTTGATAGAGTTTAGGGTATTGATACTTGGTTTTTTTATTTAATTCAATGTCAAAGTTTAAAAATATAAATTGTTTTTTTTCTATTTAAAATAACAACAATTTAATTTTTTTGTCAATATGGACATAACTCAACTAACATAATATTTATATTATCATAGTCAAGAATTAATAATAATAATTTGAGCATTTCATGATATAGGAATTAAGAAAGTGAAATCTAGAGAAAAACAATCGTGTCCTTTCAGGGTATGCTTATTGATCATTGCAGGTCTTCACTCTTATCGATCTTGTAGGTTCGTCCGTCCATCTCTTCCAGTCGTTCGTCCGTGTCCCTCTGACGTACTCTTCCAGCCGTCCATGTCATGTCCCTCCAGCATACTCCCCTTCTACTTTGTTACTTGCATCCCTCTCCCCTTTCTTCCTTCAGCTTATCTGATTTATAGTTTTTTTTCCCCATTTGCTCTTTTGGTCCATGGAGGAGTTTTTCAAAGTCCATCAAGTTTTTGTTTGTTTCTCTGGTTTGCATCCGTAGTTTTTTGCTCCCAATTTAATGGGGATTTTCTATCAACTCCTTTGGGGCTATATTCTTTTCGTGTTGTTTTATCCTTGGTTTGCAATTTTTGTGCTCTAAGCTGCATTCACTAGTTGCTCTTTAAGTTTAAGCTAGTTATTCGAGCTTAGACTATTTATATAGAGGTATTGTGTGTTCTGGACGGATTCCTTATTTCCTCATGTTTCATGCATAAGGGTATCTGAGTTTTTGTAAATACTTTAAGACTTGAGTTTTTGTAAGGCTGAAATACTTTGAGTTTTTGTGAATAGTGTGATACTGACGTCTGACATGGTGTGGTTCAGCTACATGGATTCAATGGATATGGAGTTTGATGGAACTGCAACTGATACTTCAAAAAATGAACGAGATGCAGAAACGGATGCCAATACAAATATGGTTGATGTTGATTATGCAAATGAGACATCAAATGTTCCAAATTCACAAAAAGAAGGAAGGTTGTGAAAAAAATCCATGGTTTTGGATCATTTTGAGAGGTTAAAAGGTGATTCTAAAGACCCTCATGCTCAATGTAAGTACTATGGAGTTATCTATGCATGTCATTCTAAACGTAATGGTATTGGGACTATGAAGAATCATTTGGAAAATTGTAAAAAATACCCTCACCAGAAAAAGAGAGATCCAACCCAAATGACATTAGTTTTCAAAACTAAAGACAGAGACAATATCGAAGATAATACTTCACGATTTGTATGTGAGTCATATAGTTTAGAGAGTTGTCAAGAAGCGTTGGTTGAAATGGTAATTGTTGACGAATTACCCTTAAAGTTTATGGAGGGCAAATGATTTAAGAAATTTGTCGATAGATTAAAATGTACAAGTCAACCTAAATTTGTTGTTCCGTCTCAGTTTACTATGGTTAGAGACGTGCTTAAGTTATATGTTAATAAGAAAAAGCATTTGAAAGACATGTTTATGAACAAGAAGTATAGAGTTTCTCTCACTACAGATTGTTGGACATCAGGACAAAATATAAATTACATGGTACTAACCGCCCATTTCATAGATTCTGATTGGATATTACATAAAAGGATACTTAGTTTTTGTCCAATTGATCATCATGAAGGTGATATTATTGGTAAAACCATTGAAAATAATTTGAAGGATTGTGGCATTGAAAGGGTAATGATTTTGACGGTTGATAAAACAAGTTCGAATGACACTGACATTGCTTATCTTCTGAAAAGATTCAATAAGAGATTATTGTTTGGTGGAGAATTTTTGTTCGTTGTTGTGCTCATATATCAAATCTCATAGTATGTGATGCTTTTAAGGAACATAATGATTGCATTGAAAGGGTTCGATATGCTATACGATTTATAAGATCTTCTGCCACACGTTTTTTGAAATTTATAAAATGCATAGAAATTGAAAAAATTTATTGTAAAAGTCATCTGTGTCTTAATGTTCCCACTAGATGACGAAGGAACTTAATAGGAGAGTTCCACGAGTGAGCTTAGATCGCTCCGATTTCACAATGACCGAAACATAAATGATACACATTCTATACTAACAGTTATGCATATTAAACTCATCAACAACATGCTCATAATACAATAAAATGTAGAGAAAGGGGTTCATACCAGAGGAAGACGGTCTTCGTTTATGTGAACCCACAATAGTGGAAAACTCCACCGATCTACCAGCACCTGACGAGTTTCTCGACTGTTACTACACGATTCGAATGGACACGAACAAGAATTCAGGGACAACACCACCACCAGGGAAACCCGGGTATCCTCGGCGTCAAAAACCCAAAGATGGGCTCTGGTGAGTTTGGTAGAGGACGAAGGAAAGGGTTTCGCGTAGATGACAAGCACGCACAAGAAGAACCCTACTATTGTATAGTGGGGACGCTTATCGTATAGTAGAACTACAGATCATTTAGGAAAAACTGGATGACCGTTTAGGAAGGTGGTGTATGATCGTTTAGGGAACGCGTGAACTAGACGATTGTTTAGACGAATGAGAATCTATCGTATAGGCTCTCGATAATCACTTTTTCACGGTTTCTTTTGGGGCGCGAGATGTCAAATGCACAAATGAATTAAATCTCAAAATGAAAACCATTTTCATACTTCAACCCGCCGATTACCTTAACCTTCGCGGCCCACGTTCAAACGTTTAATTGGTTAATTATTAAATAATTAATCAATTAATTTAATTAATAAATATAATCATATTATATTTATATCCTATAGTTTGATATCATATATCTACTATAGTATTTTTCTTCTACTTGATATAAATCATATTTATATCTAATTTCTTCCAAAATAATGTATCTCATACATTTAGCCAATTATATCATATATAATTAACCAGTCCAATTATATCATATATAATTGAACTTCCTCTTGTCAATTTGAACATTTTAAATTAACCCAAACACTGGTTCTCGACTTTATCCAAGCTACCCAGGTGACCTAATGGACCTGTGGCTCGAAGCTCCAACGATACGTAAATGGCTGACTAAACTCTCTAGCCACGAGATTCACCATCCGTTAACTGTCAGTGATTCCACTAAATACCAACAACTGAACTCTTCTTACCACAGATATATTTATGTGTCCATTGGATATAACCAATCGTGAGTACGATGACCCTTCACAAATGCTCGTAAGTACAGCTGGGCCAATTTACCGTTTTACCCCGTTACATCCCACTTCTTAAGTATCACTGATTCTTCTAATGAACAATACAATATAGTCCAACTATGTGTGAACACCTCTCGAGCCAAAAGAAGGAGTGTGGTGCCATATCGTTCAAGCCCCGGAATCAACCCTTAAGGGAGCCATCTATCTACTTACCTCTGCCTCAGGGAAGGAGTGAATTCCATCTTGTGTGGTTAAGTTCCTAGCTCCCAAATCAGACGTACCCCAAAATGGTAGGTTTGAATCAGCGACTTGGCCACTCGCACCCATACAAATCAAAGAACCGCCCTCAATGGCAGGAGTTCCCAACTCACTCAGGATTGAGGTCATATTACCTATGGTCATCCTAGTGAAGTGAAGTCTCTATCATGAACGATGTTATAGGAGTACATGTTGTCGATTCATCACGTTGTTCATTGGCTCCAAAAATAGTGTAGGCTCTCATTTGTACTCAAAATTGGCTAAATTCTGGTCCAATAGATCTTGAAGTTCAACATGACTTGGAAAAAGCTTCATTATTTAAAATTAACGTTAGTTTTTACATGAATCACATTCATATAATTAATATTGGAATCATATTCAAATATTTATTTGATTTAAAATAAAACTTAAAGTTCAAAAAGTATAAGCAACAAAGTATTCACAATCATATTCACATTCTGGTCCAACACCCCGGGATTAAGGCATCAAAGCAACAAAGTATAAGCAAAGATAGGGTAACAAGACCAAAACAAAGCCAACAAGATAAGACCAAAACAAAACTAACACATAAACGTAAACTCGCAAACTACCAGGGAGAAGGTCAAAGAAGAGAACCCAAAACCCCACAAACAAGGGACAATAGCAAAACAAAGAACAACGTAAAGTTCAAAAAGAAAAAACATCTGTAAACACACTAGATAAGACCAAAAAGATCAACCCGCCAGGAAGCAGCACGAGCACGAACCATAGAGATCATAAGGTGAATCAGAGTAGACACCAACTTTGGTCGACTTCCATGCAGCCGCTGATTATGCTCCTGCCAGATGTAGTATATGAAAGCACACCAGAAAACACGGAATAACTTACTACGCACCCCCTTACTCGACCCTATTTGGCACAACTAACTAAATTCTACATCCCAACCTGCCACCCGATGTGACGAACCCAACTGACGCAACACCCTAAAACACACCTCTCTCCCAAACCCACACTAAAAAAATAAATGATCCTGCGACTCCCCCCCCCCCCCCCCCCCCCCCCACACACACACAGAAGACACCCCTTATGACAGAACACCCCCAACTCCTCAACCAATTCTTGCGTACCCAATCTGTCCCTTACAGCTAACCACGTAGAGAAAGAGTGACGCGGAATACCACCCCCGCCCGCAAAATACCAGCCCAAGACACCCTAAGACAACGAGGACACAAACTCTCCTACACACTAGCGATAGAAAATCGACCACTAGTATCCGACACCCAAACCCAAAATCCTCCCCCCCCTTAGGCCCCACTGCCTTAATAATACCCCAGATTTCAAGTAGCTCTGAAGACACTGTGGGCCACCTCCAACCTCCTTCACCATCCATGAACTCCGACAACCATGCCTCCAAACTATTTCTTGCATCATAAATCACCGTAGACCCGTATGACTCCAAAATAACGCCCCCCGACAACCAAGGATCCCACCAAACAAAACAAGACCGTTCATCGTCGACCAACAAACGAACCAGATGCTTGAATCTTTTTCTACTTCGCAAGATAGTCCTCAAGCACCAAGACCTCCCAACCTCACTCCGAATAACTCACAAAGACCGTTTACGCAAAACATACGCCTTCAACCATGCCACCCATAAAGAACCCGATTAAATTAAGAGAAGCCATAGTAGCTTCATAATAGCAGCCCGGTTTCAATAGGCCACATACTTTACACCCAACCCCCTTCTCCCAATGGCAAGCACACCTTATCCCACGCCACCCGCGCACCACCCTGACTCACTGCACTACTATTCCATAAATAACTACGTAACAGACGATTGAACTCATGAGTTACACACGCATGCAACATAAAGATGCTACACCAAAACACCTAAAAGGACTGTAAAACAGACTTAACAAGCTGCAACGTCTGTATCAATGGCGCACAATCCACTGCACTTAACCGAACTGCCAATAAAGGTAAACCCAGATACCTAACAGGCAGCGAACCAAAAGAGAAACCCATAAACGCAGTTAGTTCCTCCGCCTCCCCAGACTCCACACCCCCAATAAACATGGAACTCTTCCCAACATTTGCAACTAACCCAGACAGTCCTGCAAAATCTGCCAAAACCTGCCTTACAAACTCCAAAGAGTCTCTCTCAGATGCACAGAAAATCATCAAATCGTATGCAAAAACCAAATGAGTCAGACCCACACGCTCACACCGATCATGGAACCTAAACCACATAGGAGGTTTATTCAATAACCTAGACAAGACCTCCATCACCATCACAAACAAAAAAGAAGACAACGGATCCCCCTGCCTCAACCCCTTCCCACCAGGAAAAAATCATTCAAGGGAACCACTAATCATCACAGATAATATAGGCGAAGTAACACAAGTCCTCGCCCAACTAACAAACTGAAGCGGCGTACTTATAGGCAACAACAAACCAAACAAAAAATCCCAATTGACCAAATCATATGCGTTTCGAAGGTCTATTTTCAACACACAACGCGACTTCCCTCTGCCCTCCTTATAGCCCCCCACAAGCTCCTGACACAATAAAATGTTATCGAAAATCGACCTACGCGGAACAAACGCAGACTGGTTACCACTAAATGAAAGCAAGCAACCACAACCACAATCTCTTAGCTAAAGATACTCGAGTTACACTTATACACAACATTGCAACAAGAAATTAGGACGAAACTTTTCCATACATTCAGCTCACCGCCTCTTTGGATAAGGGTAATGCTAGTAGAATTAACTCCACCAGGCAGGTAACAGGTAAAAAAAAAAAAAAAAAAATTCAGCACAACATCACAAAAAAATCGTCCCAACCACATCCAAGCAGCTGTTTAAAATTCCACCAAAAATCCATCAGGCCCAGGAGCCTTTCCACTTCATCGAGAATAAAGTCTTATGAAATCTGCTCCCGACTCACTTAGCCGACCCAAGTGCCTCCACCCCCTCCTCGCGACCAACTGAACTGTATAATTACCCCCAATTCGGGCCAGTAGAATCCCTATACCCCACAGGTTGAGACCTTTAAATTAACCCCGGAGGAATTCTACCGCCACCCCTGCCACCCTGTCATGCACCGTCTGGCAAGTCCCCCTAGCATCCCATGACCGTAAATAAACCACTGCAACTGCGACGAGAACGAACACAATGATGAAAAAAAGTTGTGTTCATATCACCTAACTCCAGCCACCTCACCCCTAGCCTTCTGTCAGAGTGATGCCTTCTCTAATCTTGCCACTAACCAGAACACCTCAGTGGTCTGAGCCACCTCCGCACACACCGACTCTGAGATAGGATCCCTTTCTACCTCAGCCTGAGCAGCCTCCATAACCTGCCTAGCCGTTCGCACCTCATCAGCTAACACAGAGATACGCCTACCAAACGATGCACGAAAAACCCGCTTCACTGCCTTCAAATTTCACACAAAGCTAACCATAAGAGACACATCCTCAGACATTCTCCACACTGACCTGATAGTATCAATAAAACCCTCAGCCTCCGCCCAATGAGAAAAATAATGAAACATAGGAGACAACCTACTCCTCGTCTCCCTTATAGAAACTAGAAGAGGGTTATCAGAAATCCCCTACTGACAAACCCTAAACTCCGAATACAGAAAAGCTACTTTCCACGCCTCATTAAACAAGCATCAATCCAACCGGCGCAAGATACCATTCCTCTTAAGTTTACTAGTCCAAGTAAACCAGTTACCTGTCACATCCCACTCAACCAGATCCGCCTCCAGTAACGCCCCATCAAACTTCTCTATCTCCCTCAAGAACCTTGCAAGAAATCACACCTACCACCTCCCACTGGGCCTTTGCCCGAACTCCCGAACATCCCATCCATAACAAATAACGGATCAGGATATGCCTACACTATTGCCAATGCCAACGAGTCTCCCTCATCATCACACAAAACATCAAACTTGTAACGACCCGACCCCCTAGGACCTAGGTAAGGCCGTTACTAAAATAAATGCATGGAAGGAATTTAAAACGACACTCAGTCATTTGAAGTAAATGCTAATTAAAAACAAGAGAAGTTCAAAAGACGTTTATTAAATGCAATTGTTAAAAACAATAATAGGGTACCCATAAATCATAAAGGTTAATAAGTACAAATGAAAAACAATTCTTAATAATAAGTTTCAAACATCAAAACTAAACATTAAGGGGAACATGAAAAGAACTCTAAATCTCATGATGCGGAAGCGTAAGAAAACTAGTCCCAGTGGCTCGATCATGAATTCCGCTGCGCCATCGCCGGTGCATCTCTATCCTTACCTCATACATCAACATAAGAAAGAATGAATATAAAATACTCAGTAAGTAAACCCACCACTGGGGTCAGGCTAGACATCTATGTCCTCTAGATACCCACATATGGCACATAAATACATGTAACATATAAGAGATTGAGTCCTATCCTATTTTCGTTAAGTATGCCTATAAAATTGGTGAATCCCGAAGGAAACACAAACTGGTGAGCATCTAACTAATCAATGAGGATAATCACACTGTCTTAACGTGCTAAGATTCAACATTGTACGGTTCTAAAGCATACATAAAAATCCTTAACCATGGCTACATCACATACCCATAATTCTTAACAACATATTATACATCATCCAGGTATAACTTATATCATAAATCCACAACATACAAGTATGCCTCGACGCCAGCAGATCAGACATCGACATATGAAAACACATACTATCACATACTAACGATCAAGCACTTAGGTGTGTATGTAAGTAAATCAGAATTTGTGCCAGAACATACTTTGATTGTAGTTATACTGTCAATCAACATGCTAACATTTACCATAACATACACTTATCATGCTAGCATACAACTAGAGCCTGGCCTGTGGGCAGTTCCAGTGATAAGATTACTTACCTCAAGTCGATACTCTACAAATAAAAAAAAAAAAATTAGACCACCAAACTATGACAACAATCCAAAGTAGCGGTCCTAACAACAAAACAACTCTCAAATTTCACTTGAAGCCATAATTGTAAAACTTCAGGTCCAAGTCCAAACCATCAAGAACTTACTCAAAGAAAGAAAAACACTTCCACCTTCCACGACGTTTCCTCCTTTGCCTTCCAAACTCCCTGACGACTTAAGCTTGAAACAAAATTCAATAAAGATGAGTCGTAACACTTAAACACAATATTAATGGCCAAGAGAACGAAACGAACCGACACAATCTTACCCCAATAGATCTAATGAAGACCAAAACGAACTCGACGTGGCAGGGCGACGACAGCCGGTAATGAAGTGGCTAGGGTGGCAGATGCGGGGGAGCTGAATTCGAGATGTCGATCGGAGGCGGCTTGACTTGACCGGTTGGCGAGAACCGTCATGAGCGAAAGGCAAGGAAAGCAGTGCGGTCAAATCCCTAGATCTGACACAGACGACTTTGGGGAGATGCACGATGCACGAGATAAAGCGGCACGCGCGCGGCTAGGTCTGAGACGTCGATTGGAGGTGGCCGACTTGACGGTCAGCAAGACAAGAGTTGAAGAACGAGGGTTGTCGAGAGAGAAAGAGACACGAGCGCTGAGATTCGTGGCTTGCGGCGGACGTTCAGTGTCCGATCGGAGCATTCGAGCGAGGCGGCTATGAGGGAGATGGGGGTTGCCCTTTTTATTTTTTATTTTTAAAAAAACTAATAATAATAATAATAATAAAGGAAAATAGTATATCTCTAATTAAATCATTCCCTTAACCCACCTTATACTATTTAATCCCTTTCCTTTTTTCAAAAATAATTTATTCCTGCCATAACTTTTTAAATTGAATAATTTTTTTAATAAATTCCACGACAACACTTAAATCCTCGCATTTATACTTTAAATTCAGAATTCCAAACATGCCCTTCAACTAAGGACAATTACTGAAAAGGGAAAAGTTTTACATTATTAATAAATAAATAAAAAGGTGTGGGATGTTACAAAACTGATTACGATCATCAACATGCATTACAAACCCCGTAATTCCAGGGGACCCATAAACTACTCTGCTCCTCAAGGGCATCGAATTCGGTGACCCACTGCCACCCCTATGCCCTACACCTCCTCTATCACGCCTACGACAACTAACCATAGTAAACTTGTCAACACTCCCCGCACCCTTATTTCCATCCACTGGGCTAACTCCCCTCACACCAATACCCAAATCCTGCCTCTTCCTCACACTCTCGATTCCCCCATTCTCCCCCAAACACCCTTTATTAACTGCCACAATACACAACTTCTGACCCTTTTCCACACCCTGTTTCTCACACACAGCCCCAGTATGCCCAAAGGAACCATAGCAAGTACACCTACGAGGTTTCCACTCATACACTACTGGAACAATAAACTCCTGACCCCGTATTCTAACAGTGACCGAAGAGGCATTAACGAATCACCATCCACCTGAACACATACCTTCACATACGATAACCATCGCCGCTCTCTTGTTGCAACATCAAAAGAGACAGGTTTACTCATGGCACTAGCTAACACTACTAAACCCCTACCCGTCCACAACTCTAGGGGAACACGCTCCAGTTTAATCCAGATAGGAACAGAATAAAAAAACAAAAGTTTCAGGAACAATACTTGGGGACCACTGACGTAATAAGAGGGCTTGCCACCCAAGTGCCACAGACCATTCTCTAGCACCCAATCCCGTGACTCTACCTTCTTAAATTTAAAGATAATCAAACCGTTCTCTAACAAGGTAATAGTTGACATCTCTACACGTCCACAAATTCTCTAAATAAGTCAACAAATAACAGAATACGGGAGTTTGGTATCCATAAACTGACCAACCAAAGATTTCTCCCACAAATAAACACCCTTATCAATAATCTTCTCACAAGGTTCAACAATAACTTTATCATTTTCAACCAATGAGGGGATGAACTCTAAATTACCCCTCAACTTAGACCCAAAAAGGGCGGCCCACGAATTTTCCCCTTTCATGCCGAAACTCGAACCACACCCCTCCTCTAACCGGTCCAACGCTGGAACAAACCCCCTAACTAAACTGATTTTAGGAATTGACTCATCCCAAAACCCATGTGTCCACCAAACTACCCTCACTTCCACAAAGTCTAGCCTGCGAAACCTCATCACTGCCTGACTTTTGCCCCTCTGAGCCCCCCAACTCCGACCCAACACCACGCGACCCACCCACCGACGCCCCCACGCCTTTCGTCTCTTTTCCCAACTTCCCCTACATCAGTCAACTCCCTTCACTAAGCCTCAGCCACTCCCAACAGGCCTGCTCACCTCAACTCCCTTAAGGCCCAACCCAACACCTCTCACAACCCGGTTTTCATTCTGGTCCCAACCACCCTCAAGGCTCTCAGACACACCCTTCACTTCCTGGGCCTCAACTCCAAATGAGCCCAAACTTCCCTGCCCAACAACTGACCCAATACCCAACCCACCCAAATTATCCCTCACAACCCGATTTTCTTTCGGTTCTAGGTCAGACGATAGAGGCTTCTTCAACCTAACACTCCTCATACCAGACCCTTCATCCTCATCAGAACGACCGTTAGACAACCCAAAATCCTTCACCTCCGAAGAGCGAGCACCCAATCCCAAATCTATCTCCGATTAAGCAGACGAAAGGGTTGACGAGCAACTCGGCCTCCATTCTTCTCCTTCAGTCTTAAAGGCGACCGCTTCCGCACCATCGACACCCACTTTCACCGTGGTTAAACCCACACCTCAATACCACAAAACTATCAATGCCTGAACCTCAGGTCAAAGTCGTGGCTGAAAACGTACTAAAAAATCACCTCGAACCTAAAATCGGCTGCCAACGTCACTGCTTGATAACGTAGAAATTAATAGACCACCAAATCAACACCTCAATGCATGAACCTCAGCGAACAAAAAACACGATAGTTGTACATAACAAGGGGACCTTAATTATATCTCATGTAATTCAAATTATATTATAATGTATCATATACATTATATTAATTATATCTCATGTAATTAACTTTATATTAATTATATCTTATGAATCTATAGATTTAAGCTCCAATGGTATTTGATTAATTAATTAAACTCTTTAATTAAATTAATCAAATTCCATTAACTTTTGATCACTCCATTAAAGATCAACAGTTGTACTCTTCGTACTATAGATATATTTTTGTATCCATAGGATATAACAATCAATGGAGCCTTGACCCTTCACAAATCGCCCTTAAGTATAGTTGGACCAAAATAACATTTTACCCATGTAGTTACATCTAATTCCTTAATTACCATCGGTTCCTCTAACGAACAATAAGTTATAGTTCAACTATAATTGAATCCCTCTTGGGCCAGGAGAGGGTGTGACTCCACATTGTTCAAGCCCCTGAATCAGCCGTTAAGGGAGCAATTTCTCTACTTACTATAACTATAGAGAATGAGTGAATTCCTTCTTGTTAAACTGCGTTCCTAAATCCCCAATCAGACGAATCCTTATATAGTAGGAATATTGAGTCGACGAAGCTGACCACTCTCACCCATGCAGATCAAAGAACTACCTTCATAGGTAGGATTTCACAACTCACTCAAGATTCGGGTCAAGTCACCTATGGTCACCCTGGTGAAATGTAAGTCTCTTCTAGTAATGGTACTATACAAAGAAGCTATTCATTTTATGGTCTGGTCTTATACAAACTATTTGTATAGAATACACCCACTCACATGTCTCCACATTAATGATCAAGATCAGATCACTTGTAGCACTTTACAACAATTGAAAAAACTACAAAGCGGGACATATTCGTAGTGTCACCAGGACAAGGTATCCAGCCTTATCCATCTACTATAGACCATTTAGGCTATCACTTAAATATAATCCACCTGTATGTCTCCACATACATGTTTATGTTACAATCGACAACATTAGATCTAACTTTATTGGTTTTTGTGGGTTAATGTAACTAAATGTCGAATAAAATATCGCTTATTTTATTAGATAAACAAAAAAGTTGTATAATACAATTACAAACTATAAGACCACGAGATTTAGGGCATCAAGCCGAAAATTTTTGACATAGTGAAGGGAGTAATTTGATCATTCTTTCACATAATTCTCTAAAAAAAAAAAAGAGGTAGAGGAGTGGTTAGGAGATCTCACTTCAACATGGAAACTTCTGCATACTCTCCCTCTTAACCTTGATCTCCTCTTCTCTACAAAATTATCTCAAGAAGAACTCTTCCTCTTTCACCCTTTTCACCAAAATTATCAAGGAAGCCCACCAAACTCTCCTCGTTTCTCACCTTGAGAATAAGAAGGTAACATTGTGGTGGTGTTCTCATTGCAATGTTTGAGATCTTGCTGTGTTGTTGAGTTTGCGAAGGAGATTCGTTCGTAGTCTCATCGGAAAGGAAACGTGAAGAATCGATTCTTCAAGAGTTAGTATTTAATTTCCCTTTTTCCTCTTTGAAATATATGTAAAAACATGCTTGGAGACTTATATGTTTATCTTGTTTGGGACCTCTATTTTATTGAGTTTTGTAAAAACAAAATTCTAAGATACGAGGCGATCACATGCTTTCGCTTCGGGAATTCAATTATTTCAATTGGTATCAAAGCCAAATTGTCTCTGAATTTTGTTTTATAACTTAATTTAAGAGATTTGGTGGGTTAATTAGCACTGCATTATGAATGTATGCTTGGGTTTGCATTTGGTTGTTTAAAAAATTGGCATTAGATTTACCGTTGTAAAGTGTTTAAAGTTGTAAGGACCGATGTTTTAGGCATTTATTTTTCTCTATTGAGGTCGTAAGTTTGTGTCATTGCATTTGTATAAGTTGCTGAAGAGTTTGTGACCACTGGAGCAAGATCGGGCTGAAGATTGAAGCAGAGGTAACAATTTTCCTTGGAGTGTAACGCACAATGTTACATCGTGTGTTATGTTGAAGGCAAAATGCCCAACGTAGCTACGCTCGATAACAGTGTTGCAACGTTGAAGCAGAGCGTAGCGTTACGCTACAACAAGCTCCAGACCAGCGTAACTACGCTCCTTTCAAGCGTTGTTACGCTTTGATGGTGAAGGCGCACACGTCAGGCGACTTCTAGATCGTGTGTTCGAGCATGGTAGTGGTTTCAAGGAGCTGTTCTTTTAGTTTTTTAAAAGTTATTTTTTTGTTTATTATTTTTTGGTTAACTGAATTAATAGAAGAGTTATATTAATTTAATTAATTATTTAGGATGCCAATTTTTTTTATCCAAAGTTGTTATTTATTAATTTATACATGTAATGTATGATATAATTTTATTATATTGCATAATTGTATGCCATATAGTTTAAAATTCCATCATAGGGTAAACATAAATTCATGCATCAATTTTTAATATAAGTGTTATAATATATGGTTGCACGATAAATTAAGCATGCTCATGCATCCTATTTAATATAAATATTATATTATATGATTGCATGTATGAATAACATATCCATGCATCACACTATATTATACTTGTTATATTATATAGTTTGGGTGATGGATATGTGTTTATTTTCCTTATTTTATAATATACAAATTATGTTATGTAATAAAAATGGGAATGCATGAAGCATGACACTACATAGAAATTATAATTGTTATATTTCATGTATGTCATTAGATGCATGTTTATAGGTTTTAATTGTTTCATTAAGTTTTATAAGTGTTATAAAATAATGAAATTAGAATTAAAATATATAATCAAGAGTTGCATGCAAACATAGACTAAAGTTAATTTTAAATGGTTTAAAATTGAATTCACATAGACCTATGTTAAAATATTTCTAATGAGATTAGAAATATGTTAATCTTTTATTTTCTCTTTAATAGGATTAAATTGGTTTAACAAAATATTAAATTTATATCATAATTATCTATAAGGGATCTTTATTTAAGGAAGGTTATGTTTAAGGCTAGGGTATTTAAGTTGACAGAAATAGAACACCCCTACCTGAGAATCGACCTGGAAGGTGAATTAGATAATTATGTTATAAGCATGCAATAAATGATTAGGTTTATTATAGTGTTTAATAAACAAAAATCATTATTGTTAATCTATCAAATATAAGAGTTATATTGGACAAATTTAACAATCACTTAGTTAAATTATTAGCCAAATTTACCAAAGTTAATAAACTAAAGGTTTAAAACACTCAGTAGGAGAAAAATGATGTTTATGATATGTCAATTTTATTTCACGTCTCTTCCTATTGAGATCTATGCTCGACCTGGAGGCACGTTTGCTTATGTACCCTTATAGATGGTGTTTGCATAAGTCAATACTAAGGTAAATGGAGAGAGTGTTTATAGTAAGTGAGAGAGGGACGTGTGTCAACACATCCCACGGTCTTCTTCATTGGTTTGTAGTAAAGTTTCATGTTCGGCCTCGAGGCACCTTTGCTTGTGTTCTCGTACGGAAGGCATTTTCATGAAATTTTACACAAACTCCAGAAATTGATAGGATTACTTTAGTTTTTTTTCCAATTGGTTTTTTTTCCTACGGTTGGCTCATTTGGGCAGAACTCTGAGTCAAATGAAGGGTTACATTTACAAGAAATTGTTGAGTAAGTTAATGATTTCTTGACCAAGCAATGTTGACTAATCGTTATAAGGATTAGAATTATTCTTGTATAATGGTGGGTTGAGATTGTCTCAATTCAATTAAGGGGTGACCATCCTATAGTGACTTTTATCCTAACTCACTGAAGCATCATTGCGAAATTAGATGTCACATAGAGTACATTAGATTTTTTCCAAAATTTGATTGGTTTCAATTGAGTAATGCCTTAATAACTAATATAAATAATTTGTATATTTTTCAGTAATTTCCGAAAATGATTAGCACTACATTAAACCTTCTAAGTGCTGAAAAATTAACTGGTGACAATTATACGACTTGGAAAAACACAATAAACACCATGCTTATTATTGACATGAGGTTTGTCCTTGTTGAGGAATGTCCTTAAGTACGTAATGCCGAAGCATCTCGAAATATTCAGAATGCATATGAAAAGTGGGTCAAGGCAAACGAAAAGGCCCAAGCATACATACTAGCCAACTTATCTGAAGCTTCGGCTAAAAAGCATGAGCCCATTATCACTGCATGTGAGATCATGGATTCGCTATGAGAGATGTTTGAACAACTGTCCACACAACTTAGACAGGACACTCTAAAGTTCATTTTCAATGCAAGCATGCAAGAGGGGACCTTTATGAGACATATTCTCAACATGATAGTTCATTTTAATGTTGCTGAAATGAACAGATCTGTCATCAATGAAACCAATTAGGTTGCCTTTATTTTGGAAACTTTATATGAGAGCTTCCATCAATTTTGTAGTAACGCTGTTATGAACTAGCTAGACTACAATCTAACCACCCTCCTTAATGAATTACAAACTTACCAATCCTAAATGAAAGTCAAGGAGCAGAAGGGAGAGACAAATGTTTCCATTTCCTCAAAGAAGTTCCATAGAGGTTCAACCTCTGGAACGAAACTTGTACCTTCTTCTTTTGGCACAAAAAAGTGGAAGAAGAATAAGAGAGGTCAGGGGAATAAAACTAACCCTGCTGTAGCCTAGAGGGGTAGGAAAGCCAAGGTAGCCAAAGGAATTTGCATCCATTGCAACCAAGAGGGGGCACTGGAAATGAAACTGTCCTAAGTATTTGGCAGACAAGAAGAAAGGCAAACAAGGTAAATGTGATTTACTAATTCTGGAAACCTACTTAGTGGACCTTCTCCGTACCCATCCCCACCCCCATATTTCATTCCCCGTCTCCGTGAAATTTTGGGCGGGGATTCCTCGCGAGAAATTCGCAAGGATCGGGTTCCCCATGGGGAAAATTTCTCCTTTTGTTTTTTTTAATATATATATTTTTAGCAATTTTCAACTAAATAAAATTATATATATTGAATGAGTTATTTTATTAAATTTTTCATTCAAAGAAAACAGTTTAAAAATTATTTATAAAAATAATACTATTATATGTGTAAAAATATAATTTAATCCTATAATTTATAAAAGTTAAAATTTAAATATTACAATATCATAGTCAAGTTTTCCATTCAAATACTACAACATTTATGGCTTAAGGTAGAGTGTCTTAAATGTTAAAACAATTTAGAAATGTATTAAAGTACGAAAAGATTAAAATGAAAATTAGAAAATAACTAACTTTTTATACCACGATTTTTGTAAAAAGTATATAGATAAAATAATAATAATTATTATTATTATAACCATTAAAATTGATTATAAAAGTAATTATTATTATAAACATATTCTGTTTATGTAAACAGAATATGAGTTAATAATAATAATAGTAGTAGTAATAATAAAATAATAAAATAATAATAAATAATAATAATGATGATGATGTGATGATAATGATAAATAATAATAATAATAATAATATAATTATTATTATTATTATTATTATTAGATAATATATTCATTGGGGCGAGGCGGGGAACTGGGGCAGGGATGGGGTTGGGGAATATAATCCTCGTCCTCGTCCCGCGTTTAGCCAACTAGGAATATAATCCCTCCCTCATTCCTGTCTAATCGTGGATTCCACGCCCTGTTCGGGGAGGCTCCGTGGGGTAAATGGACATCCCTTAATGGAGAATGATGATTATACTTAGATAATTGATTCAGACAACACCAACGATGTTCATTTTTCTTTTCGAGGAATCAGTTCCTGGCAGTAGCTTAGGACTAGCGAGATGAGGATGTGAGCTGGAATAGGGAATGTCGTCTCAACAGTGGCAATGAGAGACATTAAACTTCTATTTCATAAATCGTATTTATTATTGGGTAATGTATATGTGGCTCCTGATATGAAACAGAGCCATATTGATGTTAAAGCTTTGTTAGAACACAATTATTCTATAAAATTTATTGTAAATAAAACATTTATTTATAAGAATGGTGTGAATATTTGTCTGCAAACCTAGAAAGTAGTTTATATGTGCTAAGACCATTAGCATCTAAAGCACATCTAAATACTGAAATGTTCTGAACTGCGACAACCTAAAATAAAAGACAAAAGATTTCTCCTAATGAAAATGCCCATATTTGGCAGTTAAGATTATGACACAAAAATCTCATTAGGATTGAGAGATTGGTTAAGAAAGGACCTAAGCGAAATAGAAAAAGACTCTTTACTAGTATGTGAGTCATTCCTTGAAGACAAAATGACTAAAAAATCGTTTACTGGAAAAGGTTTTAAAGCCAAAGAACTCTTAGAACTTATACATTCGGACCTTTGTAGTCCTATAAATGTTAATGCAAGATAAGGGTTTGAATATTTCATTATTCTAGATATGAGTATTTATACCTAATGCAACATAAGTCTGAAGCCCTTGAAAAGTTCAGGGAGTACAAGACTGAAATTGAGAACACATTAGGTAAAACAATTAAGACACTTCGAATCGATCAAGGTGGAGAATATGTGGATTTAAAATTATAGGACTATTTGATAGAACATAGAATTGCATCCTAACTCTCAATACCTGGTACACCTCAGCAAAATTGTGTATTAGAAAGGAGAAATAGAACCTTGTTGGACATGTTTCGGTCTATGATGGATTATGCTCATTTATCTGATTCGTTTTGGGGTCATGCAGTACAGATTGCAATTTACATTTTGAATTGTGTTCCATCCAAGAGTTTTTATGAAACACCTTTGGAAGTATGAAATTGTCGTAAAGGTAGTTTACGCTACTTCAGGATATGGGGTTGCTCAATACACATGCTTGAGGCAAATCCTAAAAAATTGGAACCTCGCTCAAAATTATGCCTATTTGTAGGCTATCCTAAGAAAACGAGGAGTAGTTACTTATACAATTATAAACATAATAAAATATGTATGTCAATAAATGCTAAATTTTTAGAAGAATACCGCATAAGGGTGCATAAATCTTATAGTAAAATTGTGTTAAGTGAGCTTTCCAACGAAACAACTGAAACTTCAATAAGAATTGTTGAAGAAGATAGTATGTTAATAAGAGTTGTTAATGTAGGTTGATCTAGTCGAATACATCCACCTCCAATTTTGAGGGAACCTCGACGTAGTGGAAATGTTGCAAATCGACCTGTTCGTTATATGGGTTTAACAGAAACCCTGACCGTCATGTCAGCTGGTGACGTTGATGATCGATTGTCCTATAAATAAGTAATGGAAGATGTGGACAAAGATGAATGGGTCAAAGCTATGAATCTAAAAATGGAGCCAATGTACTTCAATTCAGTCTGGGATCTTGTAGATCAACCTGCTAGGGTCAAACCTATAGGTTGCAAGTGAATTCACAAGATGAAAATAGGTGCATATGATAAGGTGCAAACTTTTAAGGCTAGGCTGGTGGCAAAGGGTTATACCCAGATTGAGGGAGTGATCTATGAAGAAACTTTCTCACCGTTGCCATGTTAAGGTCAATCCGAATTCTCATGTTCATTGCCATATATTGACTATGAGATTTGGTAAATGGACTTCAAGAGTGCCATTCTGAATGGTAATCTTGAAGTGACCATCTTTATACGATGATAACGGGCAGAAATGCATGTTATTACAGTGCTAAGTTATTAAACAGTGAAGGTTTGCGTGGATAAAATATATAAGATTGCGTCCAAAAAGTATTAAGTTCATGACATTGCGGTCGCGTGCATTCATCGTATAAAAATAGTTAACTTTGGTATTTTTATGCAGAATATGTGTTGATGTAAGGTGGAAAGCGTGATCACAAGAAATCAACGGTCGAGCGCAGCGTTATCGTAAGGTTTTGCGATGATTTGTGCTCGCAAACATCTGCTCAAGAAGGATTGCTGCATAGAGCCGTCACAACTTGGTGGGCGCATCTGGGTGAAAAGCATAATTAATCACGATGAGACAGAAAGCTAATGACGGTCGAGTCCGAATTAAGTTGACAAACTGCTAACGGTCTACTGTAGCAATTACACTCAGCTTTTCGGTGACAAATATTCGGCACATCAGTCAGAGAATTAAAGCCATCCCATCTGTGCAATCATAAGAGATAGGCTGCCTTTCACCCCAAAGCTCTATAAATACCAAAGACAACCTTCAGCAAAAGAGTTCAGATAGTTCGGATACTTAGATAATTTTCTCTATAGTTAGAATAGCCTTATCTTAGATTTTCTTTTATTTTAAGGTGGAAGCGAGAGAAGCGAGATTGTGCCAAGAGATTGTTCCGGTGAACTTGAGAGAGTGTCGGAAGCGTCAAGATCAGAGAGAGGGCCAGCTCCAGCGGAAGCAGGATTATCTTTTAAACAGAATAAAGTTGATAGTGTAAAAGCCTTGGGTAGCAAGGGATTGCTACCAGGCTCTCTATCCTTATTTTCCATTGTCATTTTGTACTTAAACTCATATATAGAAATGGAATTTACTTCTTTATATCTGTTCACTCTCTGTTTATTACGCATGAGTAGCTAAACCTGTCGATGGGTTGAGAAGCACTTAGCTAGCACAACTAGGGATCTTCACTCTATGCGATTATCTTGTATTATGTATGCATCATTCGTCCATTAGAGATACTCAAGAGGGTAGTCTAAGGGCAGAATCTAGGCTTGGAAAAGTTAGGTTAGAATCTAGACTCGAGAGAGTCAGATTAGAACGCACAATCAAGAGGTAGAAGCTTAGGAATAAGCATTGTTTGCTATTAACGCAACATCCTAGAGATAGGATATGATTGTGTGCGGTCACCTTGTCTTTGTATGCATCTTGCATCATCGCATAGGAAAAGAGTAGAGACTTAGGAATAAGCTCTATGGACACTTTGCATTCAACACATACGTCCTAGAACTAGGAGCATTCCATTTGCATTGAAAAATGATTTGTTGTTGCATGAGTGTAGCATTATCGCATAGTTTGACGCATTCTCGGGAAACGCTAGCTAAAGACCTTCTCAACCCGTTCCTCCGCATACTTAGTGCATTTATCGCATAATCGATCTTTTCTCAAATCCGCCACATACATTTATTTTATACCACAAACAACAACACCAAACAACTATTTGATTTACCAGTTACTGTAAAGTCTTTTGGAAAATTATCACCGCATGCCATTTTCCCTCGTCCCTAAGTTTGACCCTAGACTTTCCAGGAAACTCAGTGGGGTTTATACTTGGATTCCACTGAGAAAAATTATTGCTCAACGCATTTCCATTACCGCATCTCATTCTGTAATTTCATCACATAAAATAACGCACCATGTGACAACCAGAGGGATTCATCTCCCAAGGTAAAAAAACAAATGGTTTTCAAACTTAATCGATCCATTTATATATTGAGGCAGACATCTCGATCTTATAATATAAGGTTTGATACTGTGATCAAATCTTATGACCTTAATCAGAACGTTGATGAGCTTTGTGTCTATAAGAAAATAATCAACAGTTCAGTAGCTTTCTTAATGTTGTATGTGGATCATATTCTACTCATTAGGAATGATGTAGGTCCATTGACTAATGTTAAACAGTAGTTAAAAGCCCAATTCCAAATGAAAGATTTGGGAGAGGCGTAGTTTGTTCTAGGGATCCAGATCTTCAGGGATCGTAAGAATAAAACGCCAGTCTTGTTTCAGGCATCATACATTGACAAGATGCTTGTCAAATATTCGATGCAGAATTCTAAGAGAGGTTTATTACCTTTCAGGCATGGAATTATCTTGTCTAAGAAATAGGACGGAACCCTTATGCATCGGCTGTTGTCAACCCAATGCTTGTAATGTTATGTACTAGACCTGACATTTTCTATATAGTGGGGATAGTTAGTAGATATTAGTTTATCCAAGATTAGATCATTGAACAGTCGTTAAAACCATCGTCAAGTATCTTTGGAGAACGAGGGACTACATGCTTATGTATGGGTCTAAGGATTTGATCTTTACAGGATACATTGACTATGATTTTCAGACTGATAGGGATTCTAGAAAATCCACTTCAGAATTAGTTTTCACTCTTACAAAGGAGTTGTGGTCTGGAGAAGCACAAAACAAGGTTTCATAACTGACTTTACCATGGAGGCAGAGTATGTAGCAACTTGTGAAGCTATTAAGGAGGTTGTATGGCTTAGAAAATTTTTTACTGATCGGAAAGTGGTTCTAAACACGTCAAAACTCATCACCTTTTATTGTGATAATAGTGGTGTTGTTGTGAATTTTAGAGAGCCTAAAAGCCATAAATGTGGGAAGAATATAGAGCGCAAATATCATCTTATCCGAGAGATTGTGCCTCGATGGTGATCGTCACGAAGATCGCTTCTGAGCATAATGTTGTTGATCTATTTACAAATGCTCTCACGGGTAAAGCGTTTGAGTGTCACTTGGAAAGTCTGGGTCTGCGAGCCATGTATCATCTAGTAGGGCAAATGGGAGATTTTTATTGGGCGCATAGTGTATGCCCTAGTTTATTGCTTCGTGTATTGTCCTTCGCTTCTGTACTTTGTATTTGTAAACCCTACTAGCTTTAAGATAAGTGGGAGATTGTTGGAGTTGATGCCTTAAATTTCATGATCTCGTAGTTTGTAAAATTTATTTGTACAAACAGATTATTTGTCTAATAAAATACGTGTTATTTTATTTGACATTTAGTAGCATCAACCCAAAACCAATAAACTAAAATTCAAGGTTATTCGATGTAGCTTAAACATGTATGTAGTGACTATTGGGGTTTATGCCCTAAATCTCGTAGGGTCTCGTAGTTTGTAAACCTTGTATGAACAAACATATATGTGATTTATAATATTTTATATTTGATTCACTTTATCTATAAAATATATGATATTTTAGTTGCATTAACCACAAACAAATAAACTAACATCTATGGTTATCATTGTAATTTAAACATGTATGTGGAGACATATAGGTGGATCATGTTTACGTGATAACTTAAATGGTATGTAGTATATGGATAAGGCTGGGTGCCTTATCCTGGTGACACTACGAGTATGGCCCGCTTTGTAGGTGTTACAAATGTTGTAAAGTGCTACAAATGATATGATCTTGATCATTCATGTATTATACATGCGAGCAGGGATATTCTATACAAAAGGGTTTGTATAAGACAAGACCACGAAATGTTTAGTCTCGTTATATAACGTCGTTCATAATAAGGACTTTCATTTCACTAGGATGACCATAGGTAACATGACCTTAATCCTGAGTGAGTTGTAAAGTCCTGCCTATGAGGGCGGTCTTTTGATTTACATGGATGAGAGTGGCCAGATCGCCGAATTAACAAGCCTACCATTTTGGGGATTCGTCTGATAGGGGAGCTGGGAACTCAACTACACAAGATGAAATTCACTCCTTCCTCAAAGCAGGGGTAAGTAGATAAATTGCCCCCTTAAGGGCTGATTCCGGGTCTTGGACAATATGACGTCACACCCTCTCTTGGCCCGAGAGGGGTTTAGTCATAGTGGGACACTATGATTTATTGTTCATTAGAGGAATCAATGGTACTTAAAGAGTTAGATGTAACTAAAGGGTCAAAACGGTAAATAGGCTCAGTTGTACTTACGAGCAATTTGTGAAAGGTCATCGTACTATTGATTGGTTATATCCAATTGACATAGAAATATATCTGTAGTGTGAAGAGTGCAGCTGTCCGTCTTTAGCGGAGTGCCCGAAAGTTAACAGATGATGGATAATGTGATTAAAGAGTTAAATCAGTTATTCACGTATTGTTTGAGCTTCAAGCTATAGGTCCATAAGGTCCCCTTGGTAGCTCAATGGATTAAGTTGAGAATCAGTTTTTGAGTTGATTTGAAATGTTCAAATTAATAAGAGGGAATTATATATATATAATTAAATTAATTCAATTATATATGATATAATTGATATAATGTATTTGATACATTACTGTTTAATTTGAGGAATAAATATTTGATTATTATTCAAATATATTTTCTACGAATAAGATTTATAGTTGTTAAATTTAAATAAATATAATTTATATTAAATGCCATAAAATAGAGAAAAAGAACTATGGTTTATATATTGTATATACAATATTAAAACTATAGGTTATAAACATAATATGATAAGTTGGTTATCATATTTATTTATAATTTATTAATTATTTCATAATTAACCATTTTTTCTCTCTAACCACCCCTTAGTGGGGAGTCATTTGGTTTTATGGAAAATGTGGGATGATTTTTTTAAAAAAATTATTCCATAAGATAAGTGTTACACGATTAGAGAACTACTACACAATTGTTTTTTAAGAGCCTATGCGATAGTCTCGTTTTCTCTAAACGACAGAGAGACTTTGCTATGCGATAGCTTTGCCTTCTACTTGATCGTCTTCCTCCTCCAACTCCAAACTTCCCTTTAACAAAAATTAGCCAGAGCCCACCACTCATGGATTCTCACACCAAGAATACCAATGTCACCAAGTGGTAGTGTCCCTTTTGGTTCGAGTTTTTTGTCACTGTTTGCTATTGTTCAAGGAGTGTTCATGACTTGTTTGATGCATTCGTGAACGAGTACGATCGAAGGATTAAATTGAGGAACAGTTCTTCAAAGGTATAATCTCTAAACACTTGCTTATTTATTCAATAGCATCCTGTAATTTAGTTTTATGCTAATCTGTTCTTGTTGACTGTAAATGTTTGCGTTCAATCAAAATAGGATTTGGACGATCCGCTTTCACTCAAAGGTTCTCTGTAAAACGAGTTCCGTTAGTGAGATACAAGTAGATCATGTTTAAGTAACAACTCGAATAGTCTGTAGTAAATAGATAAGGCTAGATACCTTGTCCTGGTGACACTATGGATAAGACGCACTTTGTTATTGTTACAATTGTTGTAAAGTGTTATAAATGATTTGATCATGATCATTCATGTGGAGACATGTAAGCGAGGGTCCTATACAAAGAGTTTGTATAAGATTAGACCACGAAATGATTGGTCTCTTTTTATAACATCGTTATTCAAAGAGACTTACATTTCACCAAGATGACCTTAAGTGACTTGACCTTAATCCTGAGTGAGTTGTGAACTCCTGTCTATGAGGGCGGTCTTTTGATTTTCATGGGTGAGAGTGGCCAGATTTGCTAACTTAATATGCCTACCATTTTGGAAATTCGTCTGATTGGAGAGCTAAAAACACAACTACACAAGAAGGAATTCACTCATTCTCGTTGTTAGGGAAAGTAGATAAATTATCCCCTTAAGGAATGATTTCAAATCTTTAACAATGTGACGCCACACCCTCTCCTCGATAATTTTGACCCAGCTGTACTTACAAGCAATATGTGAAGGGTCAACCCACTGTTGATTGTTACATCCAATGGACACAAAAATATATCTACAGTGCGAAGCGTGCAATTGTGAGTCTTTAATGGAGTGATCGACAATTAATGAATGTGGATTAATTTAATTAAGGAGTTTAATTAATTAATATCATATCATTGAAGTTTCAATCTGTAGGTCCATGAGGTCCCATTGTTAGCTCAATAAGGACTAATGAGAATCAAATTAATTTTAGATTAATTTGAATTGTTTAAATTAATTAAAGAAAATTAAACGTATGTGATATAATTAATATAATGTATGTTGATACATTATAATATAAAGTTTATTGAGAGAAATAAATATTTGAATATGATTCAAATATTAATTATATGAATATGATTAATATATAAACTATATATTAAAATTAATGTGAATTTGATTCTGATATTAATTCTATTAGTTATATGAGAGATAATAAACTATATGTTATATTATATGTGACATAATAAACTATAGATTATTTTCTCTCATATAACCTATAGAATTCATATCAAATTCACATTAATTTTAACCTATAGTTTATATATGAAGTAATATAATAAACTATAGGTTATATATTAAACTGTAGTTATAACTTATATGATCGTCTGCCTAGCACCTTGTGCTCAATATCTCGCTCTCTCCGCTCTCACTCACGCAGCCTAAATGCATGAGCAACTTGGGCAATGCCTCTTGCCAACGCTTCGGCCAATCATGCGTCCAACCTTACAACCGCATGGTTGCCCTTGGCCTCAATGCTTAATCTCTTTTAAGCCTCTACTAGGTTAGTCTCATCTCATGCGTTAATGTTTCCTAACACCCAACACATGGTTTCTTTTTACTTTACACTTAGCCAAATTTTCACTAGTTAAGGCCTATCTCCAAACCACTTAAGAAAAATCTATTCAACGCTTAGAAACTTCCTTTCCTTCATCATAGAATTTAACTTTCACTTAGTTAATTCCCTTAATTACCTACTTAAGTAGGAAAAATGGAAATCCGGGTTTCACATTTACTTCCCCCTTAAGAAAATTTCGTCCTCGAAATTTACTCAGACTCACTTTGGTTTAAGGTTTCACAATAACCACTGTTGTAAACTCTTATAACCTTGTCTATTACCACGCTTCCACTGTGCTACTTTGATATTAACTCCTTAGTTTTTGTCAACGATACCTCTTTTACCCACCTCTTAGCTAGTCGTCGAACTAAACTATCTACAATAACTTTTCAATCTCAAACTCTAAATGAGAATAACTTAAATTCATACTTACCTTCCTCGGTAGATCTTCAGGTAGCATTGTGAGTTCCAGCTCCGATTGCCTACTAGGTCTTACCACTTTCGCTATTCCTTTTAGTCTCACTTTGACTCATTTTTAGGTTTCTCTTTAACTTTGACTCTACCACACTTCCTCTGGTTTTACTGATCTCAAACCTCAGGTTTTCTAAACTCAACCCTCTGATTTCTAAGAAAACTTATGCTTTGATACCAAACTGGTATCAACTCAACTTTTATACTCAACCTTTCCCCAGGTTTTACGTAAACTTTTTCTCTGGTACTAGGCTAACTTTTCAATTTTCCCAAAAGCTTATGCTCTGATACCAAGCTATCACACCCTACCTCAAGCCCGCCTCCTGAGCCCAAGGAGAGGCATGAGGGACCATAGATACCACTCTTTTGTGATACCTACTGTCCATCTAAACCTTTTTGCTCTCAGTAAACTTTATGTTAAGGAGATAAACAACAACTGATTGAGTAGGCCCATTTTATTATAACAATGTAACGTTTATACAACTCTAAGACTTGACTTCAAAGTTTACAACAACAACTCTTAAAACCCCAGAAGTGTGACTGTGGCTTGTGGCTGACCTTGACCTTAACAGCACCATGAAACCTCTCACCTTTCACTATTTGGAAAGGAAAACATGAAAGAAAAGAATGAACTTCACAAAGCTTAATGAGTGGTAAACAACTTTTAGAGTCTATTTTAACTCATAATAATACAAGCATATCATATAAACGAAGTTAATACTCAAACCTCAGCCTTGAATGATTCTGATCTCAAACTCTACCTACACTTATGGTAGATAGTTGACTGATACTAATCATAAACGCTTACTCTTTTGCATTTCTTATGTTTCCTATGTCTCTTATGTGCACATAGCTCCCCGCTTATGGGCTCAGAAGTTAGGCTTGTCGGTCTTCTGATCGTCCCATATCTCCCACAGACTCAGGAACTAGACCTCTCGGTCCCCTGACCATCCCGCGAGGTCCTGCTCCGGGCTCAAGAACTAGGTCTATTGACCCCCTGACCATCCCGATCAAATAATCTCATTCTCATGTTAATTACTCATTCCTAACATAAGCATGTGCATTTACTCTAAAAGATATGCTTAAAACTTAGAGGAAAATAGCACTCACCTTGGTAAGATAGGAATCTTCCTCTCTAGAAGTTCCTTAGTCTTCTCGGGCTCCCTTTTGAACCCTAAATTCCAGATTCAACTTAAAGCTCAAATTACTCATAGTTATAAGCCCTATCTCGAGTAACTTCCTTCTACAAAAATGATCTAAAATGTCTCAGGAAGATTACCTTAAAATCTTAGCTCATAAACCTCGTAGTTTGGCTGGAATTATCAGATTACCAAAACTGGCCCAAGCTTACCTGACAGCTTGACCCTTTCGCCTTTTCCTCACTCTCTAGCCCGATTCCTTGGAGCTTTTTATTCGGAAGCCCTATCTTGAAAACTAGACTCTCAGTGCTTTCAGGTGGCTTTAAAATCACTCAAAACTCACGAGTATTTTGGGAGAACTCTTTATCCCAGGTTGATGCTACTTCCAGACTTCACTGTCCGATAACATCTCCTTCTCTTGGTGTAAGAGTTAAACAACATGCAACGGAAGTATCAAGGATTCATAAGCATTCTAATTCACTAAATTAGGCAAAAATAAAGCTTGCTCTTCATAAAAAATGGGTTTTCAGAACATACCTTTGATGAACTCTCCAAGAAAAACGTCTGTTCAGTTGCTGTCTTCACTTGATATCAACGTGAACCACCTCAAAGCCTTCCATACTATGCTCTTGGAGCTCTAGGTAGAGTTTCGGGACTCAAGAACAGCTTGAATATGTGAAGAAACAAGAAAAGCCCACAACAGCAAATTGAAGAAGACAGTTTCTTCTTCATCGATATTTTTCTCTCAAAATTCAGTATTCCTCACATTTTTCCAACAACTCTAATCTTCCTTATATATTTAGATGAACATGCAAAGTGATGGAGTGCATGGCTTGCAGCTCATGCTTGGAGAATCTTAGTAGAGAAGATAATGGTTTTTGTGTGAGCATAAAGATGATAGTAATGGAGAAAATCCATTTTCCATTTTGTGCAACCATGCAAATTGTTTTTCCATTTTCTTTTTAAAACACAAAAATTACTTTTAAATCATTTTAATTCAAAAATTAATTTTCTTAAATTAATTTCATAAATTAATTTAATATCAAATATTGGCACAATAATCATCTTTATATATTTAAATCATATTTAAATATTTGTTCTCTTGTTCTGTTTAATTTGAACGTTTCAAATTAATTTCTCAAGCTACCCTAAAGTTTACCCATTTACGAGCTAGTAGGAGACCTCGCGGACCTACAGATCATGGGCTCCAACGATCCGAGATTCATTGGCTAAACTCATTAGATCGATCTAACCCCTATTCGTTAACTAATGGGTGATTCCAATAAAGCCCATAGGGTGATTCCAATAAAGCCCATAGCTGAACTCCCCTCACTGTAGATATATTATGTCCACTCGATATAACCATGATTAGTAAGTTAACCCTTCACAGGTTGCTCGTAATAACGAATGGGTCGAATCTCTATTTTACCCCCGAAATTACCTCTTGTTCCTTAGTTCCATTGATCCCCTAATGAACAATTGATTTGTGATCCAATCAATAAATCGAATCCTTCTCAAGCCAATGAGAGGGTGAGGTCTCTTGTTCAAGACTCAAAATCAGCACTTGAAGGGAACAACCTCTCTACTAACCCTAATTGGGTAGGAGTGAATTCCCTCTTGCACCCTATGTTCCCAGCTATTCATCCAGTCTTATCCCCAAAATGGTAAGCTTATTGAGTAGAGGCAATTAGTCTACCCTCACCATTTGTAGATCAAAGGATAATCCCGAACAAACAGGAGTTCATAGTTAGCTCAAGATTAAGGTTAAGTTACCTAGTTCATCGCTTTGAAATAGTCAGTTTTAAACAGTAAACAACGTTATAAAGTAAAAGTGATAAGTTTCGTGGTCCGATCTTGCACATAACTCATTTGCACAGGATACCCCCACTCCTCATGTCTCAACATACACGAATTAGGATCACTTCGTGTGTAGCACTTTACAACACTTTGTAACAACTACAAAGTAGGCCGCATTCAATAGTGTTACCAGAATAAGGTACCCAACCTTATTCATATACTATAGATCATTTTAACTATTTACTCGAACATGTTCCACTTGTATGTCTCCACATAAAGTTCAAGTACTCATATAATAGTCAAGGGACTTAGGTTTATTGGATTTCTAAAAAACAATATATTCAACAACAACTTTATCAAATTCTCAGAATAAGTTTTAATGTTTTCAAATCACGAGTTTTAGGACATAAAATCCAACAAACTCCCACTTGGACTAAAACTCCAGTGGTAACTTATATATATGATATATAAGACTGAGTTTTTGAGTTTTATAGAGAAATACAATAAACTAGGGCATCCCATACCCATGGTTTTACCATTTGGTATCTCATACCTGATATTTCTCCCACTTACCCTAGGTTATTAAACTCTGGTAATTCTAGTCTTACTAGATGATTCTTAAACACTTTAGCCAAGAGAATCATTGTAAACATGTTAGTATACAAATAGGTTTCTTATTGGGGAATTCATTTAATTCTCAATAATGACTAAGAAACACATTTTCCTCCCACTACATCGAGGTACTCTCAACTCTTTGATTAAGATGATCTGACCTACCTTAACAACTCTTGTTAACAGTCAGAGTTAGAAATCTTAATTTCATTATACTTCAATCTTAGCCATTTAAATATCTGAATATTTGCTAATGACTATTAACAATTTGATTCTTAACAGAAGTTGCTATGAGATAGAACAAACATATTTCTTGAAAAAACATTTCATTCATAACAATATATATATATATGTACAAAAGGTTCATTGCAAGATTTAACAAAAACAGGTAATTTATATCTTCATCAGCAACTTCTCCTACTGGATGAGCTGAGCAAACTGTCTCTAGGATCCAAGCAGCCTGTTTTCCTTTCTCTGCTCTCTTCTCTTCAAGATATTTAAGGCAATTTCTCTTCCAGTGCCCTAGCTCATTGCAGCGGAAACATTTCCCTTTCTCTACAGCAGTTTTCTTGCTCTTCTTACTAGCAGGCTTTTTCCCTTTCCCTTTGTCTTTCTTCGTTGGCATACTCTTTGTCTGCGAAGACGAGGCAACTTCAGGCTTGGAGGACATTTTTCTCTTCTCAGCAGAAGCAACATTTACTTCAGGTACTAGTTCGAGACCCTTAGTTCTCAACATGGTCTGAAAAGTCTGCAGCTCATTAAGCAGAGTTGTAAAGTTGTATTCAATTTTATTCATCAAGGCATTGGTACAAAATTGCAGAAAACTCTTCGGAAGAGATTCTAGAATAATCCAACTTGATTTCTCTCATCCATCATAGACCGTTCACTTCAGCCACATTAAAGTGGACCATCATGTCCAGGACATGTTCACGAACATTGGTCCCTTCTTTCATGCGACTATTGTAAAAGTATTTAATAGCATCATACCTCATGGTAAAGGATGACTGTCCAAACATCTCTCTTAGAGATTCCATAATCTCTTTGGCAGTGTTCATACCCTTGTGTTTTTTCGCCAAAACGTCAGACAGTTGGCGAGAATATAAGCACTGGCTTTATCATTAGCCCTGATCCATTTATCAAACGCTTCCCGAACAGTTTGGTTGGTATTTGAGCTAGGAATGGGAGGAAATTCCTCCGTTAAGACAAATCTGAAATTGCCTATCGTGAGTATTGTATTCAAATTTGATTTCTAGTTTACATAATTGTCCCTAATCAGTTTATCCGAAGCCAACAATTGTATAATAGAACTCGTCATTCTGAATTTATAAGCAAATTTTATAAGTGAATTTCTTTTAAATCCAATCAAATTTTAGCAAAGTGATAATGTACCCATAATCATTACTTTTTGCAATGATACTTAAGTGATTTAGAACAAATGCGACAGTGGGGCAGCCAAGAATTCCTTCACAAAAGCAAGACAGTTCTTGACCAAATACTATTTCCAGAATAACTCATATTTCGATAGTTATTTAGCTATCGTTTTCGGTCAAGATCATTATTAACACTTAGTAAGTCTTGTAAGTGTAGACCTGCCATTTTCTGATCTTGTAGAACGATATGAGTATGCCTCCGAAAAAGAAGACAATACCGAAGACAGAACTATAAGACCCTATTCATTTTACCAAAGCCTGGGTTGTTCCGAATCCTATGTTGCAACCCTTCGTAGGGATCGCCGCAGTTAACGACTAGCTAGTGCCGCATGAAAAACAGTAGCAGGCGCAATATGAGAATCTCACGATTCAAACTAATAGACGAGACCGTAGGACAATGTTGACACATTTCCTTCACCCACTTACTATGAACGACTTCCCCCATTCACCTTGTTATTGACCCATGCAAACACTTTCCGTATAGAGCAGTCGAGGTAAAATCAACAATAAGCCGAGCATGGATCTCACGGTGTTAACTCTTAAGGACGTGAGAGCTAGTAACTTTTATTCTCCCACTAAAGTGTTCTAAATGTTTGGGTATTTTACTTAGGCAAGACGGCTAATTTCATACAACCTAAGTCTAAGTAGTTTATCCAAACATAACTCTTATAATTGGATTTAACTTACAATTTCTAGGTGATAAACCATTTTATTACCTCATATCGCTCACAAATGCTCATAAGACCGGTTACCAATGCTCAATTATTCGGCTATAATCCCTAGGTAGGAGGTGTTCTGTAGATTGTCAATTTCAATATCCCCAGCCTTCGACAGGATAATATATCGGTTGAGTTTGTATCCATAGTTTTACAAGTTTAACGACCTATTTTAACTATTAAAACAAGTGGTTTACCTAAGTGAGCATGCAGTTGTTCTTTGTTATGGATTTTAAACGTCTAACCAATTTTATAATAACTTACAAAATTTAGACATGCTTAACATCCATGACAAACACGAAGATATCTAATATAACTATTATATTAAACATAACCCTAACATGCATATTATATATCATAACAATTAAAACATACTGTCAATGCATGTAACATGCTTCCTACGGTGGGGTTTAAATCCACATGACATACTGTATGCATATAAATGAATTTATTTAATTATCACATACATCTCATGCATAAACAATTAAATACTAACTATTATGGTTTTCTTTTTGGCATAAACAAGCAAACAGATAGCTAACTATTACAAACAGCTTCATAACCGTCTTTGAACCGCTCGAACCGCTCCAAACCGAACCCAAAACAACTTGAACCGGGCTGGACGAGTCTGAACTGGACCAACAAAGCCTGAACTAAGACAACCACAACCATTTGAGGCTGAACCGGATTGAACCTTGAGTAAACCTGTCGAACCAGTTGCTCTCGGGTCCAACCTCAATATGCTACTAAGGTCGATCGTGTAACGCCTGGAGATAATAGTCTAGCATCGTCACCTTGGGTTGAGAGGAAGTACACGATCACATAGTGTTTTGCTGAAAGCTAGGCAATCGTTTTAGCTCAATTGCATAAGACCAGACAAATCGCTTATTCCATCGCAGTGCAATCGCTTAGCTCCATCGCATAGTACTAAACGATCACATAATACCATCAGATAGTGCATTTCAAGTCATCGTTTAGTATCCGCCGTAGCTAAATGATCGCATAGCTCCATCGTATAGAACATCATCGCGTCGCATAGCATTTATCTACACGATTGTTTAGCTCCACGACCAAATGATCGCTCAGTGCTATGCATAGCACTTATCACATCGCTTATGCGCATCGTTGCTAAACGATCGTATAGCACCATCATTTAGCAAAATCAACGTATCGTCTAGTTCCCACGACTAAAACTAAACGATCGTGTAATGCTATCGTATAGCAAATGAACGCATCACTTAGCTCCCGTAGGTACACGATCGTTTAACGTTCAACATCACAACGACCAACGCATATTACTAAACGATCGTTTAGCTTTTCTCCTCATCGTGTAATGTCTGGAGCTAAACGATCGTTTAGCAACTGGACCTCAGCAACAAATTTAAGCAGAAGCTGAAAACTCTGGAACAACAGCTCGACCTCTTTTGCTTGTTTCTTCAATCACATCTTAATTTCAACTCTAATGACTCCAAATAAATTACAAACTCTTGCTAACACATAAATTCTCATAAAAAAAGAGCCAATTAAAAATTTAATTGTGAAATTAAAGAGAATTAAGATGCCAAAATAGAGAAAACCATAGGAGTGCAACAGTTTCATATATCTCATGAAAAAACACCCACCTTGCCAAAATTAGACCGAATTGAAAGCTTAAAAGATGCTCTTATACCAATTGTATCCATAAGCATTCTAATTCACTAATTTTGGCAAAAACTAAAGCATGCTCTTTATAAAAAATGGGTTTTCAGAACATACCTTGGATGAACTCTCCAAGAAAAATGTCTATTCATTGCTGTCTTCACTTGATATCAATGTGAACCACCTCAAAGTTTTCCCTACTATGCTCTTGGAGCTCTAGACAGAGTTGTAGGACTCAAGAACAGCTTGAAGATATAAAGAAACAAGAAAAGCCCATAGCAGCAAATTGAAGAAGACAATTTCTTTTTCACCGATATTTTTCTCTCAAAATTATGTATTCCTCACCTTTTCCAACAACTCCAATCTTCTTTATATATTTAGATGAACATGTAAAGTGATGGAGTGAATGGCTTGCAGCTCATGCTTAGAGGATCAAAGTAGGGAAGATAATGGTTTTTGTGTGAGCATAAAGATGATAGTAATGGAGAAAATCCATTTTCCATTTTGTGCAACCATGCAAATTGTTTTACCATTTTCTTATTAAAACACAAAAATGACTTTTAAATCATTTTAATTCAAAATTTTATTTTCTTAAATTAATTTAATATCAAATTTTAAATTAATTTTTACACAATAATCATCTTTATATATTTAAATCATATTTAAATATTTATTCTCTTGTTCCGTTTAATTTGAACGTTTCAAATTAATTTCTCAAGCTACCCTAAGGCTTACCCATTTAGGAGCTAGTAGAGGGACCTCACGGGCCTACAGATCATAGGCTTCAACGATCTGAGATTAATCGGCTAAACTCATTAGACCGATCTAACCCCTATTCGTTAACTAATGGGTGATTCCAATAAAGCCTATAGCTGAACTCCCCTCACTGTAGATATATTATGTCTACTCGATATAACCATGATTAGTAAGTTAACCCTTCACAGTTGCTCGTAATAACGCCTGGGTCGAATCTCTATTTTACCCCCGAAATTACCTATTGTTCCTTAGTTCCACTAATCACCTAATGAACAATTGATTTGTAATCTAATCAACAAATCGAATCCCTCTCAGGCCAATGAGAGGGTGAGACCTCTTGTTCAAGACCCAGAATCAGCACTTGAAGGGAACAACCTCTCTATTAACCCTAATTGGGTAGGAGTGAATTCCCTCTTGCACCCTATGTTCCCAGCTATTCATCTAGTCTTATCCCCAAAATGGTAAGCTTATTGAGCAGTGGCAATTGGTCTACTCTCATCGTTTTCATATCAAAGGATAATCCCGAACAAACAGGAGTTCATAGTTAGTTCAAGATTAAGGTTAAGTTACCTAGGTCATCGCTTTGAAATAGTTAGTCTTAAACAGTAAACAACGTTATAAAGTAAGAGTGACAAGTTTCGTGGTCCGATCTTGCACAGAACTCATTTACACAGGACACCCCCACTCCTCATGTCTCAACATGCACGAATTAGGATCACTTTGTATGTAACACTTTACAACACTTTGTAACAACTACAGAGTAGGTCGCATCCAATAGTGTTACCAGAATAAGGTACTCAACCTTATTCATATACTATATATCATTTTGACTATTTACTCGAACTTGATCCACTTGTATGTCTCCACATAAAGTTCAAGTACTCATATAATAGTCAAGGGACTTGGGTTTATTGGATTTCTAAAAAACAATATATTCAACAACAACTTTATCGAATTCTTAGAATAAGTTCTAATATTTACAAACCATGATTTTTAGGACATAAAACCCAACACTTGGAACTTTGTAACCAATGCATGCCCTTCATGATCAACGCATTGTCTTCTTCAAATCTATTTTCTAACACTCTTCCTTACGCTCTTTGAAGAGTATTTTGCTTATGAATTGAAAAAAAATCTTGTGGTGGTATTTATAGGCTAAAAGAAATGATCCTTCTCATCTCTTAAGTCTTCCAATGCATGATACCTCCTACTCTTGAAGTGTTTGCACCATGCTTTGCCACCACCTGCTTCCATGCCATTCATCTACTCTCATGCCACACACCTACTTGAGTTGTCTTCCTCATGCATAAGACTTCATTTGCATGAAACTTTAATCATTCAGCTCCTACTAACTCAAGTCTAACCACCTCTCGGTATAGCCATTTGTCCAGATGAACTCATCAGCCTTGCGTAATGCAAGCCTCAGCACCACTCCATCGCTTGGTCCATCATGCAGCTCTTGAACATTATCGCTTAGCACCATCGTTTACTAAACATCTCGTTGTCGCTTAACATTCAGCCTTTTTGCTGTCTCTCGCTGTAATCGTCTAGTGCCTGCGTCCATCGCATAGTACTAATGCCCGATCGTGTAGCTCAATCGTTTAGCAATATCTCGCTTTCAAGGATCTCGCTCTCAATGATGTCGCGCATAGCCCTATCGCATAGCTACTGCGCCTATCATTTAGCTCCATCGTGTAGCGTCAATGCCTTATCGTTTAACACATCTTCCTATCGTCTAGTACCTATTGCCCAACGTCTGTGTCTAATGCACACACCCATCATCTAGCACTTGGCCTATCGTGCAGCTGATATGCTCATCATATAGTGCCATCGTATAGTGTATTGCTTAGCACCCATGCATCGTCTAGCGCTCAGCTTATCGTATAGCGTCCTCTTAACACTTAACACTATCGTTTAGTGCTATCGTCTAGCGCTATCATTTAGCTTCCATGCTTATCGTCTAGCGTTTACACTGATCGTGTAGTGTCGTCTCCTATCGTGTAACGCATCGCTTCACATCGTTAAGCGCTGCCTGATGCTACACGATCATCTAGCGCATCGTTCAGCACTGCTCATAGCTTATATGATCGTCTGCCTAGCGCCTTACGCTCAATATCTCGCTCTTTCCGCTCTTGCTCACGCAGCCTAAATGCATGAGTAACTTAAGCAATGCCTCTCGCCAATGCTTCAGCCAGTCATGCGTTCAACCTTACAATCGCATGGTTGCCCTTGGCTTCAATGCTTAATCTCTTTTAAGCCTCTACTAACTCAGCCTCATCTCATGCGTTAATATTTCCTAACACCCAATGCATGGTTTCTTTTGACTTCACACTTAGCCAAATTTTTAATAGTTAAGGCTTATCTCCAAACTACTATAGGAAAATCTATTAAACACTTAGAAACTTCCTTCCTTTCATCACAGAATTTAACTTTCACTTAGTTAATTCTCTTAATTACCTGCTTAAGTAGGAAAAATGGAAATTCGAGTTTCATATGGAACTCACAATTGAACTGAATTTGTGAAGGAATTGGTGTGAGTTTGAAGAGAAGGAAAAACAGTTCCCCCCCCAAAAAAAAAAAAAAAAATCTAGTTTTCAGAAGCCTCAATCTCCCTTAATCAACCAAAATTGAAGAGTTTTATCCTTCCTCTTCATGCAACTACTATGGAGACTAATGATACCACTTCAAATGGACAAGATGAAGTGGGTAAGGTGTGTGAATGAGGAATAATTCATCTCGTACTTAGAGAAGATTTGATGTTTCTACTAAGAACTCAATTTCCAATTTTAATTAAATCAAAATTAACTAAAATCTTACTTAATTAATTCAAAATTTCAAAAACCAATTTCTCAAATTGAATTAAAATTGAAAATTAATTTTACTTTAATTAATTAAATAATTATTTAATATCAAATATTCAATTAATCACACACCTAATTTTAAACATGAATCATATTCATGTAATTAATATTTAAATATTATAAATTTTTCAATTTCGTTTAATTTCGATAAATTAAATGTTAATTAATTATACTAAACATAATTATACAAACCCTAATATGAATTTGAATTATTCAAATTCAAACCTTAAATTCAATTTGAACACTTCAAATTGATATCATTCCAAATTCACTCAATTTACTAATTCAAGGTGTTCATGTTTTATGAGCTAGTAGAGGGACCTTATGGACCTACAGATCATGAGCTCCAACAATTTGAGATTAATTGGCTATAACTCTTTAGATCGAATTAATCAATATTGTTAGTTATTGAGTCACACTACTATAGCTCGGTAGTTGCACTCTCCTCACTATAGATATATTTGTGTCCACTTGATTTAACCATAATTAGTAAGTCGACCATTCACAGGTTGTTCATAATAACGACTGGGTTAAATGTTTTTTTACCCCCGAAATTACATCTTGCTCCTTAAGTTCCATTAATTTCTCTAATGAACAATTGGTTTGTGATCCACTCACTAAACTAGATTCCTCCCTGGCCAATGAGAGGGTGGGGCCCCTTGTTCAAGACCTGAATTCAGAACTTAAGAGAACAACCTTCCTCTTATCCCTAAATCGGGTAGGCGTGAATTCCATCTTGCACCCTATGTCCTCAGCTATCTACCTAGTCTTATCCCCAAAATGGGAGGTTTATTGAGCAGTGTTGTTGGACTACTTTCGCTTATGCAGATCAAAAGATAATCCTGAATAAACAGGAGTTCATAGTTAGCTCAGGATTAAGGTTAAGTTACTTAGATCATCGCTATGAAATAGTTAGTATTAAACAGTAAACAACGTTACAAAGTAAGAGTGACTTATTTCTTGGTCTGATCTTATGCAAACTCATTGCATAAGACGCCCCCACTCTTCATGTCAATACATGAACGAATCAGGATCACTTCATTTGTAGCACCTTACAACAGATTATAACAACTACAGAGTAGGTCACATCTGATAGTGTTACCAGAACGAGGCACCCAACCTTATTCATATACTATAGACCATTTTGGTTATTTACTCGAACTTGATACATCTTTATGTCTACACATAAAGTTCAAGTATTCATATAATAGTCACACATCTTAGTTTATTGAATTTAGTCTTTATAAGTGCAATTTACAAATTCAATAATAACTTTATTGAAGAAATGTTGAATAACATATTTATTGATAATAGAAAATGTTTAACTCTACAAACTGCGAGTTTTAGGACGTACAACCTAATAGGACATGGGTTTGAAGGTGGTTGTGGAGTACGTCTAGAGTAGACTCAAATAATCGGAGGGTCAAAAGGAAGAGATACAGAGGAAGGTGAAGAAAGATAAAGGAAGGCATTCTATTAATCAAGAATGCTTTGGAACATGCATTTGAAAGTAAGGAGTAGACACAACATGAACCCAAAAATGCTTTGGAACATGCATTTGAAAGAATAAGGCACGAGTTATTTCAAGAAGGTGTCTGTTCTTTCTTTCAGGAACCTCATTTTGAGATGGAGTGTCTGTACAAGAAGATTGATGAATAATGCCATGACCACACAGGTTTAGATCCAAGTACATGAGAGAAATATTCACCAGCATTATCAATTCGCAAGATTTTGATGAAGACATTAAATTGATTTCGAATCTCGACATGAAAAGCACAAAAACGGGATAATAACTCAGAACGATTTTTCATTAAGTATAACCAAGTTACACGAGAATAATCATCCAGAAAAGTAACAAAGTAACGAAAACTTGTTTGAGACACGACAGAACAAGGACCTCAAATATCTGAATGAAATAACTCAAAAGGAGTACTAGCTCGTTTATGAACCTTAGGACTAGAACTAAGACGATGAAATTTAGAAAACTAACATGAATCAAAATTCAAAGACGATAAGGAACGAAATTATGGATAAAGTTTCTTCAACACAAACAACGATGGATGACCCAAACGACAATGAAAGTCAAACGGAGATGTAACTCTAGAATAAGCCACAACTCTCGATATCTAATTGTAAAAAATGTAAAGATCTCCCGACTCATGTCCTCTACCAATAATCTTTTTCGCCATACAATCCTAAAACAAGCAATAACCAGGAAAAAAGAGACAAAACAATTAAGGTCACGAGTAAGTTGGCTAATAGAAATTAAATTAAAAGACAATTGAGGCAAATATAAGACGGAGGACAAAGAAAGTGATGGAGTGAGAGAAATGGTGCCAGATCCAAGAACAAAAGAGGTTGATTAAGTGACAAACGGAGATGAGACAGGAGACAAAGTCATAGAAAATAGGTTAGAATTACTTGTCATATAAGCGGTAGCCTCAGTCTATGACCCATTTGGTAGATGATGTAAGAAGACATTTCGTATTACCTATCTAGGCAATGGTGGCAATAGGATTTGATGAAGAAGATGCCTGCAAGGATTCCTGGAATACTTGAAATTTAGCAAAGTCGTCAGCAGTGGTGGTAATGGACTTTTCAGCCATATCACTGGTGGAATCTATCTGAGCATGTTGAGATCGTTGAGTCTTATACAACAATTTTCGAAAATCACTTTTCATATGTCCTGGCTTATGACAATAGTGACATACGATCGCCGGAGAATCTGATCTTCACTTATCATGACTAGGCTTCTGAAAATCGGTAGTCATCCATGAAGTACCACGGGAGGTATTATTATTCTTACACATAAGAGAACTGTTCAGTTGAGAACCATGCAAACTGGACTAAGAACTCTCAATACGAAGAACACACCTGAAGGCTTCCTCTAATGAAGGAATTTCATAATCAGAAAGAATCTATGTTTTAGTCATTCCAAACTCAGGTGAAAGTCCATTAAAAAAATATCATAATAGCCATCTTTTCTCGTTGAGCTTGTTGACCTTTGACATCAGGACTAAATGGCAATAGTAAAGCAAGTTCAGCGGTTGTCTTCTTAAGTCTCACAAAATAACGTGTAACAGATTCCGCTTTTGTTCAGCTCGGAAGAATTGTATACAAACATCAAGCATTTTATGAATGTGTTCTTTCCCAAAGTACAAAAATTCTAAGAATTCTAAGAGTTCTTTCACATAATCACAATGATCTACCAAACCACAACCTCGTTTTCAATAGAATTCTTAATCTAAAGGTAAAGTTGAGCGTCATCATGAAGCCAAGCCTTTTTCTTTTCATCTTTTGGTGGCTCCTTAGTCACATGATCATCCATATTTGTACTAAGCAATAAATTGAATCGTTTGTTGCCAATCATAGTAATTTGATCCATTTAATTTGTGTTCAGTTATCTTCGATGCCAAGGGAATTACATTAGACACGATCATATGCTTTACTTCATCCATTATTAGCTAATAAATAGTTTGTAGGTCTCACGAGCGGAAAGAACAAACCAGAATCGAAAGCAAAGGCGAACCAAAAGAACAAAACTGCTCAAAATTGAACAAAACACTAACAAACCCTAAGCATAAAAAGGGTATTTTATCCAAATAACTCACAATTGAGCAGATTTCGATGAAAGCAAATGCATAGAATGATCAGGAACGATGAGCTGAGAAGAACCCAACTGGCAGAAAGAGGAAAGGAAGCTTCACGCATCGACGTGTGGAGTAGAAGGACGGGTGTTTCTGATGACGGATGGCTACAGACGTGATCGGACAGTGACGACGCTTCTCCTGAGATGGTTGGTGAGGAAAACGGCCACTCAAACTTGATGACTCAACTTAAACCCCAACTTTGTGAGAAGTGTAAACCCTAATGTAGCTGTTGAACGAATATTCTAAACCCTAAACTACTCTGATACCATGGACTCAATAGTTTTAGAGAGAATAATAATCTTATTCACTTAATTAGGTTGAAGATACATATATATAGGCAATTAAGAAACCCTAATTTAGAAAATATAAAATTACGATAAAGGATAACTAATTATAATTACAATATAAATACATATCAATAAATACATATCATAACAAGATCGTTATTGGTGAAGCTGGCGACCAACCTTGCAGGCTATATAGTCACCCACATAGGGAGGAATCATATCGCTGTTAGCAAAGCTGGTGATCACCCTTGTAGGCTACACAGTCACCCACCTAGGGGCTTTGTCTATAAAGAGTCAGATCGTTGTTGGTGAAGTTAGCAACCACTCATGTAGATTACATAGTCACCCACATAGGAGTTGTATCTAGGAGGAGTCAGATGGTTGTTGATGAAGCTGGCGACCACTCGTGCAGGTTACATAGTCACCCACATAAAGGTTGTGTCTTGCAAGAGCCAGATCATTGTTGGCAAAGTTGATGACCACCTCTGCAGGCTACACTGTCACCCACATAGGGGTTGGATCTAGTAGGAGTCAGATCATTGTTGGTGGAGTTGGCAACCACCCCTGCAGGCTACACAGTTGGCCACATAGATGTTGTGTCAGGAAACAGATCGTTGTTGATGGAGTTGGCGACTACCCCTGTAAGCTACACAATCACCCACTAGGGGCTGAGTAAGAATAAGATCATTGTTGGTGAAGCTGGCAACCACCCTTGCAGGCTACACAGTTCTAACAGGAGTCAGATCATTGTTGGTGGAGCTGGCCATATAATCACCCAGGGGGGAAGCATGTCAAACATTCAAGGATATATCCACTAGGGGTATACAAAAAATATGATTCTTTAATATATATTATATATATATAATATATAATATATATATATATATATATATTATATATATATATAAATATGGGGAAAAATAAAAAAAGAAGAAAAAAAGTAAACGGGGAAAAATGTGAAAAGAAGAACAAGAACAAAGGAAAAAAGCAAAAAAAAAAAAAAAAGAAGAGGAAAAGGACAAAATGTGGAAAAAAAAGAGAAAGAAATAACAAAAGGAAAAAAGAAGAAAGAAGAAATGAAGAAGAAAAAAGATAAAAGAAAATAGAAGAAAGAAAAAAAATAGGAGAATATAGTAGGAGTGGAAGATGAGAATGAAAAAGATGTATGTGGTGAACCCTATTTATAGAGGTCAAGATAGATTTTAAAAGATTTTGATAAGATTTGAATCAAAATATCTTATCTTTTAAATTTGAATTTAAGATTATTGGTGAGTTTGAATGGATTAGTCTTAAATCAAATGATATCAAAATGAGTTATTTTCTAATATAGGAAAATGAACAGTAAAATATCACAGTCTATCCGTGATAGACCGAGATAGACAGCGACATATGGGGTTGTCAGAAAAATCCGCAGGGTCAAGTCCTCGTGGGGCCTCAATCCGATCGGGTCGGAAAATCTCTGGTTTGACTGAGGGATGTGGTCAAACCGAGGATATTATTCGTCCAGGTATATTATTGGGAGTTGTATCCTCATACCGTCCCTGACGCCAACCCCGACCTTGACCCCCATTTATTATATATATATAGTAATTTAGATACAACTCCCAATTAATTCTACCCAAAGCCCAAAATCCAAAATAAAACTCCCAATTAATAATTCTACCAAAAGTCCAAAGTTCGAGCCCAACTCTCAAGACCCAAGCTTTAAACCTAAAAACCCCAACAACCTAACACTATTTTTTTTCCTTTTCAGAATTCCAATCTCCTTAGCTTCACCTTCACGCCTTCCACTGCGTTGCGTTGGTTGATCTGCTCAGTTCACGTTCTCCTGTGCAACTGCGCCTCTGCCTCTTAGACTCAGTTCACGCCATCCTTTACGCTGACCGATCTGCTCAAGCCTCAAGACGTTGACTCCTCCCCATTTCCGTCAACTTTGTTTTGCCTGATCTACTCAAGCTTCAAGTCGGTTCTGTCTGTTGACTCCGTTCAAGATGTTCCCGTCATGTCGACGTCAGTTCAAGTCGATTCTAATCGTTCATGTTGAACCTGTTCACGTCTGTTCAAGTCGGGTCTGCCGTTCAATGTAAGTTACTAACACTTTTTTTTTTTTTTTTAATTAGATCTTTGTTTGTTAAAATGTTGAATTTATTTGTTGTTAAAATTCTTAAAATGTTGAAATTATCTGTCATTAAAATTGTTAAAATGTTGAAATTATTTATGGTTACATTTTTCTTAAAATGTTGAAATTATTTGTAGGCTTGTTAAATTTTTTGTTAAAATGTTGAAATTAATTGTCGTTGATATATATGGAATTTATTAAGTTTGCTACATTGGTGGTGGTTGTTAAAAATTCAAATGGTTAATTCTATAAAATTGAATACTAAAATAATTAAAAAAAATGCTACGAATTTGAGAGTTTAGGTCTTCAATTTATATAAATTTTAAAATTAGGTCCGAATATAGATAGTCTTTAAAATTAAATAGACTTTATAATTATGTCTTCAAATATAGATAGACTTTGTAATTTAATACAAAAATAGGTCACAAGCTTATTCTTGCTTTATTTTGTATAACTTGATAGGTTTCAAAGAACAATGTCTTCATCACCAACCCCAATTTTAACTTCATGCTCCTCAAATGACGATAATTTGAATGTTCATGATTATGTTATTTTTTGTGAAGAGGACATTAAGAAGGGGTCTTTAAAAAGGATATTGATATCGGTTGTTTGGAATCATTTGAAGAAACAAAAAATAAATGTAGTAGACAATGCTATTTGTAATTATTGCAAACAAAAATTAGGGGTGAAAGTAAAAATGGAACCAAACATTTACATGGCCATATCAAGATATGGCCCTATAAAGGGCAAAAGGACATACGACAATCCCTATTGAATCCTAACATAGTGAAGAACAATACATTGGGTTTATCTTTATATAACTTCGACCAGGAACTTGTAAAAAAAGCATTAGCTAGGATGATAGTCAAACATGAATATCCTCTCTTGAGCATGAAGGTTTTAGGGAATTTTGTAATGTCATCCAACCATTATTTAAGATGGTATCAAGAAACACAATGAAGGAGATCTTGAAAATTTACGAGATTGAGAAGTTAAAAACCATGACATTGTCGAATGAGATCAAAGGAAAAATTGCCCTTACAATGGACATGTGGACTTCCAACCACCAAATAAAAGGTTATATAGTTGTCGCTGCACATTTTGTTGATGATAGTTGGGTTTTGCGAAATAAAATAATCAGATTTATATATGTCCTTTCTCCACACACTTCTGAGATGCTTCATGAAGAAATAATGGAATGTCTGTTAGACTGGAATATTAACCGAAAATTGTCATATGTAACTGTAGATAATTGTAGTACAAATGACTCCATGGTTAATATGCTTGTTGATAGTCTGTGTGGAAACTTAATATTGGATTGGAGTTTATTCATATACAGTGTTGTGCTCATGTTCTAAATTTAATTGTGAAATATGGGTTGGCAGTGATGGAAGATGGGATTGAAAGAGTTCGTAGTAGTGTGTTTTTTGGTGCATACATAAAAAAAGAAAGGAGAAATTTTAGAAAAAATGAATGTTTATGATGGTTGGATGTTAAGTCTTGATTGTTGTATTAGGTGGAATTCTACATATTTTATTTTAGCCATTGCTTTGAAGTACAAGACTGTTTTTTATTGAATAGAACCAAAGTAAAATGTTTTGCCTTTGGATCAAGATTAAGTATTAACAAAAGAGATACGTGAGAAATCGAAAATATCTCATCACATGATTGAAATATTCTCTGGATTCAAATATCCTACTGCTAATCTTTTCTCCAAAAATTTGTAAACTGAAATTGGCTATTTCTGACTAGACGAATTCTGGCTTTCAAGAACATGTCTTCAAATATGATTTCAAAGTTTGATAAGTATTGAAAGAAAATTCATGGGGTTAGCTGCAGTTTTAGATCTATGTTACAACTGAGTTTTACTTTCCTAGAATTTATTAATATACTTTTTTTCTTGAAGTAGAAAAGATTAAAAAAACTTTGTTCAGATTTGAAAAAAGAATATCAGCTGAGCATGAAGGTGAAGGTGATGATACTCGCTCTAAACATTTAGATGGAATCACAGAATATAGAATTTGATGATTTTAATGATTATGACTTGTTTGTATCAAACTCCAATAATATAAATCAGAAGCAATAGTTTGATGCATATTTGGATGAACCTGTCTTACATCTGATTTTGACATTATGAGTTGGTGGAAATTGAATGTGGTCAAGTATCCCATTTTACAGGAAATTGCAAGTCATATTAACCATCCCGTTATCTACTGGATCTTTGATGTGCACTGACAATAGAATCTTTGATGTGCACTCAAAATTGAATTGCAACTGAAATTTTGACAGGTACGTCAATTTGTTTATTGTGTTTTACCTCTCTTTAGCATTTAATATATTAATAAATATTTTCTTTTATTATAAATATGTGACGACATAAGGTACTAGCACGGAAAAGAAATGGCTAAACATTTAGCAACTGTTTTAGAAAGATGCAGACGATTCTGATGCAGATGGAGTGGTAACTGAGGTATGCTCAATGATTAATATTATTTTTTTATGACACTTTTTAAACTTGTTGTCTAGTTATTTTTTTGTGATATTATTTATTGATTATATTTTAAATAACAATTAAGGATGGGGTGATACCAAGAAAGGAGAAAATTTTGAATGTAAAGTCATCAATGAAGAGAGAAAGACGAGCAATTTATGATTATGGTTGTTGTATTTGTAATTGTATAAGACATTGCCTTAAATTGACTTCCAACTTTTAGTCGAACTTTATTTAATTTAAATTGTAAACTTATTTAATGGATTTGTAAGGTTCTAAATTGTGTTTATTTCATGGATCAATCTACTAAATTTTGTTTATTTTTTTTGTAGACTATTGCAATTTTAAATAAAGTGACTCAAATTAAAAATATATATATATCAATAGGGAAATCCCCACAAGGAAATGGGGAATCCTCAGTCAGGGATGGGGTGAGGAGCCAGGGACGGGGGACCCCCCGTCCCGCCTCGAGCCCATTGTCGACCCTAGCAATAAACTACTATCTTAGTCTATCATCACACAGATAAATAGAGATGGTAGTCTATTACTGTCTATCGCAATTTATCACAGATAGACTGTGATACTTTGCTATTAGTTGTAAATATTTTTAACAGTTTTGTCATTTAAAATAATTTTCCTATAAAAAAACCATTTACATCAATTTTAAATTTGGGCATATTTCAAATTTTATCTCAAATTCATCTCAAATTAAAATTTGGTCATATTCCAAATTTTATCTCATTCAAATCAAATTTAGCTTTTATCCTCAAACCAAATCAAATTGAGAGTAAAATCTAAAATTTATTTCAAATTAAAATTGGTCATATTCCAAATTCTATCATAAATTCAAATCGTTCAACTTTGAGACTAAATTATGAATAAAATCTCAATTTAAAATTTGATCATATTTTAAATTTTATCTTAAGTCAAATCATCCAAATTTAGCCTTTTATCATTGAAGCAAAATTAAATTAGGGATAAAGTCTCAAATTTATCTCAAAATAAAATTTGGCCATATTCTAAATTTTATCTCAAATTCAAATCAAGTTTAGCTTTTATCCTCAATCCAAATCAAATTGGGAGGTAAAATCTCCAATTAAAATTTGGTAATATTCCAAAGTTTATCCTAAATTCTAGTTAAACTTATTTACTAAATTCATAATTTGATTGTCACATCAATTGAGATCAAATTCAAGAACAAATATATTTGAATTTCGATTCCAACCTTATATTTTTCAAGATTCATCCACCAATATATGCACATAAATCTCGAAAAATTGACATTTGTTAAATGAAAAATTTTGGATCAATTGCAAATTGCCATGTCATTTACTAAATTAATGACGAAATTCCAAATAATTGAATTTAAGACTAATTAAAAGTTGACATGTGTCCCAAATTGAAGTTGAAGATATAAATTGGCGAATTCCGACAATGCCACATGTTTCCTTCATGATCGATGGATTGAATACAATTAATTCGATCCAATTTGATATTATTTTTGGGCTAAAAGTTCACCTGGGCCCAAAAATAGGTTTAATTTGACCCAAATGTCAAATAAGACCCAAATCCAATTAGTTGGACCCAAGGGCCAGGCCCATGGACCAACCAAGCCCAAACCCACGAAGTCCACCGAGAACTCTAATGGAGGGAATAAACGGAAAGGCCCATGGACCAACCAAGTCCAAACCCACGAAGTCCACCGAGAACTCTAACGGAGAGAATAAACGGACTCTTCGAGGGCTACTTAAGACACTTTAGTGGAAACCTGTAGGACTGGAGCTGTTGGATGTTGCTCAGTGCTGCTATAACTTAACAACCAAAAAGCTCTGCGTCGAACTTCAGCCCCTTCGAGTTGGCCACGAGGCAACAGCCTCTGACGCCCCACACCATTGCGGCTGGAGGGGTCTTGCCCATCAGCCTACTTTGCCAGAAGGTAAATAGAGGAGTTCTCTTCATTTGTGGGGGTGAGAAATTTTAGACTCCAGAGACCTTAGAGAAAATTTTCTACAATCTGAAGACTATTTGACTCTTAAAACTGACCACACTTAAGACTGAAGTTAATTGGAGATATAAATATTCTTCCAATACTCAAACTTCAAGAATATCCATACGCTCTGCTTCCATATATCAAGCATACATGTTCAACCGAGAGAGAATAAGATGATTAAATATTAGAAATCGAAATACATCTGCATCAAATCTATCCACACAAGTTCAACTCCACAAATCAAGTTTATCCAAAAATCTCGTGTGAACAAATATAAACATAACATTTTTTTTGTAAATAGCAAAATTAATAAAGAAAATAAATAAAATATAAAACATGGAAATAAATGTAGAAGAAAAGAAAAACAAAACAAAAATGTTCATCTTGAGAGTTGAATGCATGACTAAGAGGTGAAAGGATAATGTGCGCATGTGTCTTCCAATAGATCAAGGTTGCATTTAGCAAATTAAAGAAACAGTATTATAAAATAGAAACAAAACATAGAGAAACTATTTTTTGTAGTTTCAATAATTCGACCCTATTTTTAGAAATGTTTCTCAAATTTTAGAAAGAAAAATCAGGAATAGTTATCAAACAAGTCTGCTCCTTAAAAAATGAAAAACGAAAACAAGAAATAAGAAACAGAAACGTTATCAAACGAGTTCGACGTGGCTTCGTCGATGTATATATGGCACACTGTGCCGTTGTTATCTTGAAGGAAATTTCTTAAAAGTTTATGATTTGTTTAGAAGGAAAAAGCTCACAATTTGTGTGCTTGTTTTTGTTAAAAAAAAAAGAGAAACAAAAAACAAAATAGCACTACTTATTAATAATAGATATCTAGTGATAGATGTCACTGATAAATATCTATCACAGTCTATCACGATTTATCCTTAATAGAAAATGACCTTTTACTATATTTAAAAATATTTTCAACAGTTTAATGATTTAAAATAATTACTCAATATTTTAATATATCAAAATATAACATGTTATTTTAAAATAACATTGGTCAGAATTATTAATTTTCGATCTTAGTAAAAAAATTTCACACGTACAAAATACTCCCAAACTATGAAATACTTTGGGATTGGTTTAAATTATGCTCGTAGGCTTTGAAAAGTTATACTCCAGGCTTTGAAAGTTTTATTCTTACAATTGGAAAAGTTTTATTCTTATCGCTGAACTATAAAATTTAGAGAGAGTTGCAAATATAGTAATCAAGTCCATGATATTAGTAGTTATAATACAATTCAAAGAGTTTTCATATATAAAAATTTAGATCTAACTTTTGAAATCTATTAGTAATAGATTGACTATCATAAAATGAATCTATCAACAATAGAATCTATCAATAGTAGATTTTACTATATTTGTAATTGTTTGAAAATATTGCTATAAGTATTAGCTTGATGAAATTGATATTAACAAAATCTTTTTAGATGAAATAAATGGCAACAATATTTTATATAATTGCAAATAGTTGGGATGCCAATTTCCAACTTTTATTTCAACGAAAATATATATTTGAAATACTTCAAAGTTTGAGAGTATTTTTTAAACCAAAATTTAAAGTTCAAACATAACAATACAATTTTTCAAAATTAAGAACATAATTGAATCGTACCACAAAGTTCTTGGCTACTTTAGGTTAAAAAACACTTTTGGTCCTTAGACTTTCATGGAAGTAACAATTTAATTCATGTACTTTCGTAAACAATTTAGTCCATAAACTTCAATAAGTAACGATTTAGTCCCTAACGTGAAAAATTTTATACGATTTAATAAAAACACATCATATATGTAGAACAATAAACTGATCAAAGTTTTTTTTTTTTACAAATTGTAAGTAATAAGAAAATTATCATGATAGGGCCTAAATTGTTAATCAAACGTATTTCTTTAAAAACTCAAAGACATGGTTGTACAACCTATAGAACAAATCCTATTCAAGTAAGGTCGTATTTCTAAACCTACACTTTTGCACAAAAGAAGGAAAAGAAAAAAAAGAAGAAGCACATCTAAAGGAAAGAATCCAAAATAAACTTGAAAGAAGGGAGAGATAATTTGATGTGATTGAAAATATACATGCAAAAACATGAGACAGAACATAACAAGTGAAGAGGGGATTTAAGGAACAAAATACTAAGAAAAGATCTTAGGGCTGAGTGTTTGGTAATCTGCTAAGGATGGAATGCTCTGGTTTATGCTCACATTCAAAGTCAAGATGAACAAATGCCCTTTCAACTTCTGGAAGCTTTTCAATCTTTATCTGCAACGTCTCTCCAATGGCATGTGCTTCTTTCAATGGCAGCTCCTCCGGAAGTTCAATGTCCACCTGAATTGGTTCTCAGTATAAGCATATACATAATTCAGATTTTTTTTTTCGTTTACATTTTTCTTTAAATAATAATAACAATAACAAAGAATGTAGTGCAGTTGTGGAGGTGGGAATTTCAACGTTCCGGTTATAAGGTCATTCATATCTTAACCGTTGAAGTATGCAATTGTCATCACAAGTTACTAGAGTTATGAATTATGATGCAGGTGTTGGATTAGAAAGAGGGAACAATAGGGTTCATCAATTAGTCATGAATAGTAGGAGAAAAGTTAGTCAATGAGGTCACTGTAATTGCAATGTGGTTGCCTCTCAATAACTGTGCGAATTAAAAAAATATGTATGCTACTAATAACAGAACCGTAAAAAACAAATTTGAAGTAGTGAGATTAAAAAGAGAGAACAAACAACGGTGTTCAATTGGTCAATGAATGGCAAGAGAAAAGTTATATACAATGAGGCCACTACTACAATTGTAATGTGGTTGGCCTTTTAATAACAATTGGATGTGGATTCAGAAATATGCATGCCACTAATAACTACCAGATACAAATTTGAAGTCGTTTTACGATCTCTCTCCTACATCTAACCGTGTAAAGCTATCAAACGCTAGTCACATTGTGGTGATCATAGTGCCAATACATCCTAGGAAAAATGTATATGCAAGAGAGAAAAGTGACTCATGGAAGGTTATAGGGTATGGCTGACCTCAACGAAATAAAGAACACCGAAGGTGTAAGCACGAACTGTATCAACGCGCTTGACTTCAGGATGCCTAATGACAAGATACGTCAACATTTGCAAGACTTCAGGAGGGGCTGATTTCCCCACGAGTGAAACTACAACAAGAATTAATTATTAACCTAGTGTTAGTTGTAAACTGGAAGGAATACAAGTTAACATGAAGTGAGAGAAAGCCGCACAATTCAAAATCCAGAAACCAAAACTGCAGAAGTTACAAACATATACAACTGCTTCAGGTATATGACAAAAATATAGTTATTTCAAATCTTTTGGAACGATGAACAACGTTTTCATCTCAAGCCCTGTGTGCTAGCCCTACTATTATAAAACTCCATTCCAGACCTAGACGTTTTAGTATTTTGTTATACCAAGTAAGAGTTAAAAAACTAAATATGGGATATCCAAGAAACATCTTTTCAATTCGCATGTTGTTCAGAAATTTTCATTTTAAGAGAAAGGGAACAGGATGCGAGTAAAAAATATGTACCTGCATTTTCCCACACAGTTCCAGACCAATTTAAAATTGTATATATGGCTAGGGCAATAGCACCAACCGGATCTATCCACCAAAAGATCTTATCACCAAGAATAGCTGCAACTAATCCAACCACATTTGTTACCACATCGAAGTAATGATCCTGGGAATTAGCATTGAAAGGATTTATGCCATGTTTATAGAAGAATTATTTCTTTGAAAACAATTGCATGGTAATAAAATTAACCTTCGCGTAAGCGCGCACAATATCATTTCTTGAGTTTTTGCAGTATAACCAGAGGGCAAGTTTTACTACTGTGGCAAAGGTCATAATTGCACACAACCAGATGAATTGTTCTGACGATAGACTTTCAGATGGTTTATCTTGAATTAGTTGTTCTACTGCTTGAAGCAATACCTGAAAGCCTAAACAAGAAATCCAAACGTGTTAAAGGAACCCAAATCATATATAATCATGCTTTGCTATCAATAAAAGTAATATGAAATTTTGACGTAACCGAGTTGATCCAACAATTAAAGATCCTAGAATACAAATATGAAAAGAAAATTGCACAGACATGGTCTTTGCTAGTTACAAGACATCGGTGTAATATCCATCAATAGTGGATGTCAATCTTTTCACTTGTTATAATTGACAAAGGGGCCTTCATTTTTAGCAGGAATATGAGGTAGATAGGCAATAGAATTACTAGACTTTCCTACTCGATCATGGTTCAAATGACTGAATGAGAAAATCAATGCACTTTCAAACTGGTTTACAAAACAAGAGATACCTAGTGTAGCCATGACAGCAGCAAATACAATAATGCCTACTGGCTGTACCCTCAGCTTTCCAATCGGATATTTATAAATATTTACTTGCTTCATATACAAGTGAGTAAACCAAAGTATTCCGCCAGCCATGAGATCAAGTAAGGAATCCAATGTTGATGCAGCAATGGCTATGGATCCACTCCGAATGGTAGCATAAATCTGCAAACTGTCACTAGAGAGTGAGTTCAAGGTTTGGAATAAGGGACCAGAACAGAGCCTTTAATAAACCACGAAACAAACTTGACATTTATCGGTTTACTAATCAGCTCTTCAAGAGGAAATTTTTATATGCTCGATGTTAATTTGGGGCAATCAACAGTCTCAGCATTGAGACCATACTAATCTTAACAATTCCCTTTCTATCTAATTTTCTCTTCCTTAGAAGCAGTTGCTTTCGGGCTACAAAGTCTTCTGCTTTTGTTGTGTTATCATAATTAATGCTGCTCAGTATAAGCCATGGCAATGAAGTTCTTCATCTAGAGTAATAAATTCATGGTAACATAGACGACCTTCAATAAAAGAAGTACTATATTCGCATAATTTGAGATCTTCATGGCCCTCTCTTGCTGAGCTCGTTCTTCCATGTCTTCCTCATCAATGCAGTCAGATGTTACCAATGAGTCAACGTCCTCAAATGATTTTAAGGTAGCAAGTTGCCTCTCATAGTAGTCCTTTTCCCCTATAACAAACCAATACGTCAGTAATATCCATTCTCCTTCCCTTAGAACATTGAATATGGCGATTACTCAGAAGACGGCAACCTCAATGAAAAAAAAAAAAAATGAAATGAACATTTCGCATCACAACCATTTTAGGTTAAATCAGATTTCATTCTAATATACAGAGGATAGAAAACAGAGTCAGTCTAGCTTCATCACCACTTTCACATGTACGCTATAGAACAATCGAAAGAAGAAGAAGCAAATAACCATAAAAAACAACAAGAATTCTCCTCGTCTATCGTCTCCAATCTCTCATCAACCAAACAGAAATTGGACAACAAAAAAGCGAAAGAGATTGAGACCGATAAACAGGAAGAGAAAGAAAAGAACCTCTGCTGAATCCACTCGACTGCGAAAGATCAATATCGTATGGAGATTCAGCGTCTTGAATACGAGACCTGAGTTTTTCAGGCAATCTGGAAATGAACTCGCTCCGCAGAGAGTTCACCGAGTATCGCCGACTGAGTCGGCCGCGTCTACCGCTGCCGCCGTTCACCGAGCCTCCCAACAACGCAGCCTTGGGGCTGGAATCCGAACTTCCGTCCATTTGTTGTTATTTCCGGCGAGCTCCAACACCGAGAAGAATCGCCGTCCTCCTCTCTGCCAATCGAGAAACGAAGCTGCAAAACCAATGCAGCTGATCTCAGAGAAACGATCAGAAAGGCAGAGAAAGAGATGCGCCTTTTTAACTGCAAATTGAAAAGTTTTGGTGTCCTTCGCCGTTTAAATACAAAACCTTTTTTTAATAATAATAATGCAATATCACTTGACAAAATAAATTAATAACTTGATAGCGCTTGTCGTGCTTAATCAAACCTTTGACAATTCTTAAAAAAACAATTTCCCACTAATCAATTATTTAGTTTTTTTTAAATAAAAATTACCCATTAAAAAATACTTGGGTGCTTCCTCAATTGCACTAGAGAGTTGTCCAATAAAAAACTGCTACGTGCTAGTTTTATATTTCTTCAAAAATTGATTTTTTTTAATTATCAGTTGCAAAATATTTCGATACTAAGGTGTATAAATTAAAACTCCAAATTAATAAATTTAAACTCCTAAATTTTTGCAATATATTCATTGTACTCTCATTACATATTGTTTAGATATGACTTATAATTTTATTAATTAAATTAATAAACTTTCATAAATGAATCAATTTAAAATAAAAAATCGTTCATGCATCAATTCTAATAATTCATTTTCTTAATTCGGTATTTGAAAAAATCTACATGAGTAAAAGAATTGATGTATAGACAATCGTCAAGATCTAGATTGATTCATTTGTGATAATTTTAGAGTCTAATAGATAGAATTACAAGTAACAAAAAAAATAAAATAAATTTTGAAGGAGATTATAAATTGATATATTAGTAAAAATTAATAGCTTAAATTGATATAATCTAAAGCTTAAGAGTATAAATCGATCATAGATATATAGCTAATAAGATCATCCATTTGTTGTTGTTAATTAATTTAGTTTTTAACTTTATATGGTATTTGACTATATTGGAAAGGAAACGAATTCCAATAGAAATCTATATTTGCAAATCATTTATAATTCAATTTGTACTAACAATGATTTATTAATATATAGTAATTTTTATATGTATTTTAAATTCTTGGACGTATCAATTTTCTTTTATTTTAGAATATTGTTGGAGTCTATTGATATAGAAGGTGGCTATTTGAATTTACAACCTTAAAGTAAGTACAATAAAATGTTGATATCATAGGAGTGCTCATATTATATCTATTTTGTCCCTAAATCATAGTTACATTTTTATTAATAATATTTTTTTTCTATTATAAATTAATTTAATTTCGATTGATGACCGAGTGTTGAGTTAGTGTATAGTTCAAATAACTAATCAAAATAATTCAACGAATTTATGTTAACTTCTTATCTAACTTATACTATTCACTAATGCTCATGGCCTATTTGATAATATTTAATCAAAATCTGAACATTGACATTGTTAGCAAGATCTTTAGAGTAAATAACATGAGTTATGCTTGCACAATTCAATTTATCCACATTATTCGTCATATTCTATACAAATACTTGATAATTAATATGTTGGAGTTAGTAAATTTGTATTTAGGATGAAGGGTTGTAAGATAAATTTCCGAGGTAATTGTGAAAAGTAGATTAATAGGGGAAAACGAAATTGCTCGAGATAGAGGGAAAGATGATGTTTCTCAATAAATGTAAAAAGTAGAAAAAGATGGAAAGATGAAGTTATTTAATAAATGTGCAAACTTCAATAGTGTCTACTATTAAAGTTTAGTTGTCTACACCAACTTAGCCCAACGGCCCCAAGTGTGTAACATTAAAGCTATTAAGTGGGCGTAACCTATGAGAGACAAACTAGTTGAATGGTAGTGGACCAAATAATACGAAAAACTACTTAGTTCACGTTAGGCTCGTATTCCAACATTTAATTTGAAATAAACAAAACATAGCACGTAGTCCAAGAAGATTATATTAGACATTATCCAACCTTGATGTAATATGACCACATTCACTCGATTACATGCTAAGAGTCAACTTAACCTATGTGCTATCACCATCACAAAAAAATTGACAAACTCAAGCACTAGAGTGCATTTTAACAAGTAACATTTTCGTATCTAATACTTATCGTTTTTGCAACTAATCTCTTACTATCTTCTTTTTCATTACAACTCACAATTCGCAACATTATCTAATCATCTAGTTGATCATTTATCTAAACAATACAACCACCATCAAAAAAGAAAAAGTAAATAAATACAAAAATATAAAGGGGGAAAAGAGAGAAGAAGAAGGGTGTTCCAAAACTATTTGTGCAAAGAAGGGTCTTAAGTGATTTGGTTAAGTTTACAAGTAAAAATGGCCTCTCCTTTGGCGCGCAATGGCAGAGCAACACTTGCCATTTGGATGCATTTCCCTGCCACTGGCGCGGCGCCAAACGTGCCGTATATGGCATTGCACCATCACGAGTCAACCACTCCATTTGATTTTAGAGGCCTTGTTTGTTTTCATTTATTCAATTACTTGAGGTTAAATATTACTTTACTCCTTATACTTTTGATTTAATTTATTTTTCGATCAATCAATTACATACTTATTTTTTTACACACAAAGAAAATCTAAAAATAATTAATTTTTTATCATATAGTAAATTTTTATTAGACAACTATTTAGACTGTGTATCAAAGACCACCTTAGTTTTTTTTCTTTCTATTTTTTAGTTTTTATATTTTTAAAATATTTATTTTGGTATTCTATGAAGTACAGATACTTCATGTGAGGCAAAAAATCAGTATCAATCACGTATCAAATACCGATACTTCTCAGATACGTATCTGACACACGATTTGACGTATCTATTTCTACGCGAACTTTTTTTAAAAGAAAAAAGATACACAACTAATCTAATCTTTCTTAATCTAAAATTAGACAACCTATTTAAAAAAGCTCATTACTCGAGTCAAAAACTAAAAGAAAAAAAAAATAAATAACTGACCAAACCCTAGACTAGAATCATCTAATTTCCATCTTTACGTTTGAGTCCCTACAAAGTCCACCAAAATATAAACTATTTGGATATCTTCAACAATTCAATGAAGAAGTTTTTTGTTTATCTTCATACTTCTCCATCTAATCTTCTTCTTCTTCTTTGCAATATGAGTAACTTTTCTATTACATTTTATTAACTATTGTACTTCAACATCGTAGATATTATTTTTTTTTTGTATCGTATTTCAGTGTTTGTATTCTATTTTGTGCTATTGTTATTAACTTGTATGTTAAATTTATCTATATCTTAGATTTTTTTTTTAAAAAAAATGTAACTTCAACGTATCAGTATCTTTGTTTTTTAGATATATATATATATATATATAAAATATTAAAAAAATGACGCATCCTTAGACGTATCCGTATATTAGTTTTTTAGAAATTGACGAATCGTTGTATCCGACCGTATTCGTATGGTGTAGTCGTATTTGTGTCTGTGCTTCATAGTTGGTATCTATACTTTTAACTTTTATTCATTTTGATCTTTGTACTTTAAAAATGTTCATTTTCGTCGTTGTATTTTTAAAAAGTGACAATTTTGGCTATCTTAAATAGTAAAATAAAAAAGAATCATTATATAAATATCAATATAATATATATTTTGAAAGTATATGAATTAAAATAAATTAAAGTTAAAAATGTTAGAATAAATTTTTTTTATAAAAAAATCAAATTAAACGAAAGGAAAAAAAATACTGGAGGAACAACGAACCAAACTCATTAATTGTTCCCCAAACTTCACTCACGTCTTCATTGGAATTATTGGGCCAAGAGTATGATTATTTCATGAACGGGGTTCAAATTTGTTTGAATCTGAAATGAAACGGCATCTTTTTCACATTTATATAATCTATTTTGTTTTTTATAATCATTAAGTTTTGCTATTTCACAATCATATTCAGTCCCTTTTTCATTTTAAATTTGAAGTTTTCATAAATGGTAGAAAAATTCTAATAATTTGAATCACCGTGACTTTTATTATCAAGCACTCATTTGATAACGTTTTCATTTATTTTTTTATTTCTCATTTCTTGTTATCTATTTTTTATGCTTTAAAAAATAAAAAAAATAATATATTTAGTAATTATTTTCGTTTTTTGTTTGATTTTTTTTATAATCATTTCTCGTTTCTCGTCCCCTAATATTTCTCTTAAAATATAGTTAAAATATATTTAATTATGTAAAATAAAAAATACATAGCATATTAAAATATAAAATATAATTATAAAATATTTACATTATCAAATACACATGAGTTCCAATACAAAATCAATAATAAAATTGTTTCCATCATTCATATGTTGCTAAAATTCGATTCGTAGTATTATTTCTCACCCAAATCATTTGTTTTAAATAATGTTAACTCAAATCCAAATTAATTATATTATTATGTAAATGTCGCAATTGTAAAATGTTAAAGTAAATCTTAATGAATGTCTTGATAAACAAAATTTATATATTGTAAAATTCTAACCGATTTTGAATGTACTAAAAATAATAATTTTAAAATAAAGTAGAAATGAAATAAGAGAAACTACTTTTTGTAGTTTTTCAAATTCAGCTCTATTTGTAGAAACGTTTCTCAAATTTTAGAAACAAGAAACAGAAACGATTATCAAATGAGAACGTTATGCTAATTGTTATGAAGAAAAATTATTTGAGGAAGATTGAATTAAGGTGTATTTAAAGCTGATAGTTGGAGTGGTGATTTAAAAAAAAAAAAAAGATTTAGGTGCAATTGATTCTGTAAAATTAATTTTTAAACAATCAAATTTATGTTTAGTTCCAAACTTTTTAAAGTGATTTTCAAATATTTAAAAGTGATTGAATTATTATGGATGGTTCTAAAAGTGAACTTAGAGTTATCAAATTACTCAAAATTGTATTTTCTATTTGAGAAATTATTATTTGACTAAATAATTATGGAAAATATCTATTTCTATTTATTTTATTGTTAAATTGCATGATTGATATTTTGAGTAAGGTGAATGTTTATAATAAATATTGAAAGAAAATTAAAAATTTTAAAAATTTAATGATAGGCAATGCCTGTTATCTTTGTTCCAGCATTTAAAATTTAAAAAATAATTTCACAAATAGCTAATCAACAATATTTTAACAAAAATCGAATTAGATAGCCATTTTTAACAAAAATTGAATTAGATAGTCATTTTGGAACTGATTTCGATCAACCATTTAACAAAAATCATCTATCAACTAATTATTCCATAATCAATTTCAAATTATTTTAGATTTTTCTAAAATTAATTTTAGTTCATGCCAAACACCATCGTTTAAAAGAGAAGTAATTTTGACAAGAGAAAAAGTGATTTTGACCGTCTCAAAATCACTACAAAACATATCTTTAGGGTCTATTTGGGAGTGATTGTTGGAGTAGAGATTTTAGAAAAAGATATTTTGGAACAATTAATTTTATAAAATTGATTTTTAAACAATCAAATTTATGTTTGGTTTCAAAATTTTTAAAGTGATTTTCAAATATATATATGAGTGATTTTGAATTATTATGTTTGGTTCTAAAAGTGATTTGTTTGGTTCTAAAAATGATTTTAAAATTACTAAATTACTAAAAAAAGTATTTTATATTTGGACTTTTATTTTATAATAAATATTTAATTTTATTAATCTATTTTTCATTTTTTTTATTGTTTCATTACTACATACACTATTGATATATGAGGTAAGAAAAATATAAATAATAACAAAAGAAAATTCAAAACATATATCTCATCCAATCTAGAAGTATTTATATCTTTATAAAATATTTAAACTAGATATTATCTATTATACAAACTGTATAATAAAAACATTAACAAGATATAAGAAGTATTGCAATTTTCTCCCACTCCTCTTCCACCTCCCTTCCATGACAAGAAATTTCATTTTCTTCAACAATACTCAACTCGTTTCGGTCATCACTTGAGGGGAACAAATCTTTACCATCACCAAAAAACTTGAACTCAAAGTCAGTTGTAGAACGAGTTCTTATAAAATTATGAAGTGCCATTGATGCAACAACAATCTTCACTCGTTCATCAAAAGGAAAACTATGCATATGGTGTAACATTCGCCATCTGTTTTTCCAAACACCAAATGTCCTCTCGATTATACACTTTAAAGATGAATGTCTATGGTTAAATATTTCTTTCTTACCTCTTGGTTGACTCCCATGACGAAAATTAGGAAGATGAAATCTTTCCCCTTTATAAGGGCCTACATATCCTTTCATCTGTGGATATCCAGCATGAAGAAGATAATATTTACCTATAAAATACATAGTATTTTTTTAAATTATAAACTATGCAAAATTTAATATTAAAATTTTCAAGGCAAACCTTAGATGGATGAGGAAAATTTAAATGAGGTCTTCGTAAAACATCCATGAAGATACTCATGAGCAACATCTTCCCAACCAACCCAAATAAAAGTGAAGTACATATTGAAATCACAGACGGCCATAACATTTTGGGTAGTAATACCTTTTCTACCAATAAATGGTATTTATTTATCTTTAGGAGGAAAAATTGATATATGGATGTTATCAATTGCTCCTATGCAAATTTTAAAGTATGTCCAATATCTATTATCACTTCTAATTTATCACTTCTAACTTTACTTAGAGTTGCTCTAAATTGTGGATCATTTGGCTTAATGGTATCCACTGCTAAATGACAAACAACGTCTAATACCAAGCTAAACCATCTAGAAACAGTTTCGGCTGAGTGCTGAAACCTTTCTTGAATCATTTTATTGGTTAACCCATGCTCTAATGTGATAAATAACATGGCTAAAGCTTCTTCTTTTGGCGCATTTGAAATACTTTTGAGGCCATAACTTTGATTAAGTTCATCAACAATTGAGTAAACACATATTTTTCCATCCTAAATTGTTGATGACAGCTAACATCATGCCTATTTAAAACCTCTCGAGCAAACTCGAAATCGGTGTGAAACGAAGTCCTACATGGTTCTTTGTCAACATATTTTTCAAAACTCACAACTATTATACATCCAATTTCAACCAAATGGTCAAATTCTTCATCGTCACCATCGTCTAAAGAGCTATTAGTATCATCATTATCAATCATATCAAACAACATTTCTGTTAAAAGACACACAATTAACCATAAATGTCTTTCAATCATATTAGACGATATTCTAAACCATAAGCAATTTCAATAGTTCAAGAAAAAGAAACAACAAATGAAAATTAAAGTCTTTATCTAAGGAAGATTAGAAATTCACACCTAAAAGACCAAACACCAAAAAGTATCAATGTTAGACCTTTTTTTGCTTAAGCCATTCAATTTTTGTCTCGGGCTTCTTTATAGTAACAAACATTTCTCTATTTTCTCTTTTCGTAAAAATTCAGTCGCCTTCATATACAACTCTTCACCTTCTACAATCCTAGGCAAGCTCGTTAAAGTGTCCACTACTTCAAGAATATTGCAACTCGGCAAATCTCTTCTTCTGTACTCGATAACATTACACAGACGATCCAACTTGTTTGACATCTTAAAAAACCTAACTCCTGAACCAAAATTTCCCTCATTTTCTCTCTCCCTCGAGTATAAATTTCACTTGTATCAACATCATTGACCGTATTTTCAACATTTTCATTCTCATTGACCTCTGTCTCTCCTATTGTATCATCTATAAAATCTCCAACTCTATTAGTTATAGAATTAGATTAAAAAAAAAATTGAGATGGGGTTCATGCACTTTCTCCAGTTAGCATCTTTGAAAAGAATATCTAACTATTCTATATTTTGTAAGCCTTTTGCACAATATTTTGCTGCCTCGGAAACTACCTATAAAACAATAATAGTATGGTCACCACACTATTCACTCTAACATTGACTAAAATTGAAAATTATAATTTATTGAAAAAGTCAAAGATTACCTTTATTTATTCATCCCACCATTCATTAGGTGCATCAATAGTTTGTCTTTAAGGATCCCCTCCTAATCTTGTTGCAACTCCCACCAGTTTATTCCAAATTTACAAACCTTTCTTCAGTGATCTCCACTTGTTATTCAAGTGTTTGAAGTCATAATTTATTCTAGTCTTTTCATTAAAGTTCTTTACCAAATTTTTTCATCCAATTTTATTGAAATGACAGTTAGGTTTGTTTCCATTTAAAGTTTTGCCAACACACATATGTATGAATGTATTAAGAGTGGTATCGTCTCAAATAGCATTTCCATGCCTATCTTTTTTATCACCAAGTGTTATATCCTTAGACATTCTAAAAGAAAAATGGAGTAAATTCATTTTTCAAACAAAACTTTGACAGCAAACAACTTCAATTGAACAAATGAACAAATATAAAAGAAAAAAATATGCATTTTCCTATATTAGCAAGAGAATACAACACGAAATAAACTTAAAAATAATATGGAAAATAAATGGAGGTAGCCTGAGCTTATACATAATTAGCCAAAGCAATGACACAAAATTAAACTTAAAGAATCAAGCCACATTATACACTAGCTAGTGTGGTCTCCTATATGACACAAAATATTCAAAATAAAGGACTTGGAAAGTGCTCATAACTTCTAATTTACCTAAAAATCTACATTAATCAAAGCTTTATCAACTTTGAAATCTTATCTGCAAAACATGTGCCAAACACAGATTTTTGAAGAAGCTGATACAAAACATGACGGAAAGATCGACACAAAGGAGTGGTTTCCTCTAAAACAATAATATGTGAAGTATTTGGATCTCAAATCTTTCAATTTAATGCATTGTTTCAAGATTTCTTCAAGGTAAATGTGCAACAAAAAATGGGAGGAGAAAAAACAAGGGAAACCAGAAATCTCCACATTCTAATGTTCTCATGCTTTGCAACTGGCCACATTACTCCATCCCTCCCCATCTCCAACCAACTTGCTTCTAGAAATCATAGAATCACCTTCCTTTTACCCAATAAACCTAATTTTCCACTTTTTCGATCTCTTGATCTTTACCCTAATCGAACACATAAATCACAAAATAATTGAAAAACGTATCATCTCGCATTTTCTTTGTTCAAACATGGAAGATGAACCAACAATAAAATTGTTCATGAAATAGCACAGATGAATTCAAATATAGAGATATTAGAAAAATAATAAGAACCCAATTCCAGAGGATAACTTTGTTATTTAACAAATTATGGACTACAACAAAATTATCAACAAATTTTAAGAAGCATTTTATCAAATAGATTCTAATCAACAATCACAAATGGGTTCAGTAGTTCATTCGACCTCCAAAGCAAGTTCATAATGAAGAATAAAATATTAAGTATATTCCAAATCCAAAAACTAGAAGGACCCATGAAGCACATCAGTAAAGTATCTCAAATTTTCTGGTGCATCAAATTTTCAGAAACGTAACCATTATAAAACTCTATTTTCAAAATTATGTGAAACAGTGAGATTAGGGAAAATTGGAAGCTTGAGAACAGAGTTAGAGAAAGAGAGAGAATACCTAAGGTGAAGAGAATGTTTGGTGTCTGTTAATGGAAGAAATTGAAGAGCACGAGAGAGGGCAGTTGAGAGAAAATCTGGTGCTGGTTGAAAGAAAAGGACGAAATGAATTAGGACTGAATTCTATTCTTAAATATGAGGGATAAATTTTGTACTTCGAATTTTTGGATCTAATTCCCTCATAATCACCCCAAAAAATCATCAAGTGATACATCACAAATCAATTTTCAATGATTTGAAATGTTTAAAAATCAATTTTGTGTGATTATCAAATATCAAGTTTATGTAGAAAAATGATTTTGATAAGAGAAAAAGTAATTTTGATCGTTCCAAAATTACTCCCAAATATATCCTTAATTGTAATACGACAACTGATTTTATGTAGATATGTGTATGAGGAAGCTTCCAAGGATTAGTAAAGAGCTGGCACACTTTGAATATGAAGTTGAATGATTGATAGAGATAGTAATATTGTGAAGATCGAATAAAATAATTTCTCTTCTTTTTATAAAACTAATGCATTTAAAATATCTAGTCATTTTCACTTAAAAAATCAATTAAAATTATAACTTTACATTGTGGTCCCAATCCAGAGAAATTTTTAGTTTGGTGATCATATAATAAAAATAAACAAAAAATTAATGGGTTGGGAATTGTGAGAGCATCCCAACCTCTTAATACTTTGGGTTACATTATATCTACATTTGACTTTTGATAGTGTAGCATCCAACTAAAAGTTTCAATCTCTCAATCTTAGCTTTTAGGAAAATTTTAAAATGCAAAATAACATGTGACACAGGTTGTTTAAATCATCGATTGATCCAAAAGTTTAAACGAATGAGAATAACATTATAAGAGTTTGAACACAAAACTTCCTAAAATACCTATTTTAGTACTAAATTAAACTATCGATTGACCCAAAAACTTCTAATGGGTGAAAATAAATTTAATATCATATAATCTTACACGAGTTTTAATTTAGAGCAATACTTGGGTGCATTTGAGGATTTATCTATCTGTAGCATCCCAATCACATAAACAAAATATATAAAAAAAACCAAAAATATTTTAAAATAGAAGTGAGAAGAGTTTTCATCATCATGATCGGGATGCACAACGTGAAAGAATTGAATCTCTATGAAAGTGTTTTATCACTTTTGTCTTTGAATTGGAAGATTAAAACTTATAGAATTAAAGGAACTAACATATAGAACATCATATGCTGTATAAATAACTAGGCTAAACATGCATATAAAGTTGAGAATAATACCTTTGAAGACAATCTTCAATTATGGTCCCACTGTATTAAACTTACATCAAAATCTTCTTCTCTACAGGTTGGACACCTTCACCTGATCTTCCCTACTATTATCTGGCAATGACATATTTCTAGGAATCCTTTTTGAAGGAAAAGAAGGGAATGAAACTTTTTTGTGAGTTCAGAGAGGTTTTGAGATGGAGATTTTTTTCATATTGAAGCAACATCTCATCCATTGCAGAATCCTACGACTAAAGTGAAAGAGGGGGAGTTGTAGCTCCCCTCAACAATTCTCTACTCCCTTGCAACTACACGGAAGTTAATTTATTATTTAAATTAAATTAAATTAAACTAAATTAAATTAATAAATCAATAAATTAAATATTTTATATTTAGTTAAACATATATTTGAATGATATTTTAATATACTTCTTTTTTATACCAATAGTTTTAATATGAATCTCATTCACATTAACTTTTAACCTATAGTTTTAATATGAATCTCATCCATATTATTTAATCTATAGTTAGAATATGAATCTCATCCATATTATTTAATCTATATTTATAATATGAATCTCATGCATATTATTTAAATCTCTCATATTATATAGTTTAATTTTGAATCTCGTTCAAGATAAACTCTATATTATAATGTATCTCTATTCATTATATTAATTGTATAATAGACAACTTGATGGAATTAACATTCAACAAACGGAAGCTATTAAAGATCTAAGTACTCTAACTACCTCAATTTTAGTTAATTAGCATGGATGTTCATAGTTTTAGTAGATTAGGGTTTCAAGTGAATAGCTTTGATGATTCTCCCCAAATTGACTGGATTCACCACGAAATTCTTCTCCAATCTCTATAGTAGATCACCATAAGTGTCTTCTATACTAATCTTAGACCTTAGATTGGAGTGTGGTCTCCAAATTGAGAGGAATTTGAAGTGGTTTTTGAGAGTTGAAGTAGAGAGGAAAAACTGTTTTTCCTTTTTCTGATTTCAGGTTGAATGAGAGCTTAATCTGATCTAAAACTTCAACATATAGAAAAAGATCATGACCCTCAGATTAAACATGAGGAAGCCACTTCATCTTCTTTTCAACTTGAGTGGCTTGAGATATTATTCATAATGGAATAAGTGAGATTATCCCACTTTCATTAATTTCCAATTTCTTAATTCAATCAATTGAATTATTTGATATATATATATATAACTTATTTAAAAATTGAATTTCAAATTTAATTTAAATAAAATAAATTTTATAATTATAAATTTCATAAATCCAAAAATCAATTAATCCAATTTTATAATTTTGAATTACATAAATTCAAAATTTAATAATTACTAAGTTGAAAATTAATTAAACTAATTTAATTAATTTAATTTAATATCAAATATTAAACTAATATAACACCTCATTAAATACTTAAATCATATTTAAATATTGTCAACTCTCTAAAATCGTAACGTTTAATTCAATAATTAAACATCAATTAGATCAAATATAATAATCCAAACCCTAAACCGAGTTTGAACATTTCAAATTCTCTCAACACGCTATTCTAAGGTTTAATCCTTTTACGAGTTAATAGAGGATCTAATGGACTACAGATCATGAACTCCAATGATTTAAAATTAATTGCCTAAACTCTTTAGACCGAATTAATCAATATTCGTTAACTACTGAGACATACCACTATAGCTCAGTAGTTTCACTCTTCTCACTGTAGATATATTTCGGTCAACTTGATTTAGCCACAATCAATAAGTCAATCATTCACAGGTCATTCATATTTACATCTAGGTCAAAATTACCGTTTTACCTCTGTAACACATCTTGCTTCTTAAGTCTCCACTGATCCTCTATTGAATAATTGATTTATGGTCCAACCAATAAATCGAATCCCTCACAGCCATGAGAGGGCGGAGTCCCTTTGTTAAAGACTAGGAGTCAGTACTTAAGGGAACAACCTATCTTCTAACCCTAAAATGGATAGGAGTGAATTTCGTCTTGTAGAATGATGTCCCCAACTATGTATTCGGTCTGACCCCTAAAATGGAAGGCTTATTGAGTGGTGATGTTGAACCACTCTCACCTATAAAGATTAAAAAAATGAAATAATTAAAATCATTCAACATTGCCAGCTAGACATACATAAGTTATTTATAACTATTATAAATTAACCTAAAGTAGTGTCATGCTTCATGCAATGTTCATTCATTACTAATATATAACTTTTACTTGTACTAAATTATAGCTTACATTCCATACATACATATAACCTTATATTAAAACATTTATGATATAAATGATGCATGGATATGCTATAATGCATGCATTTATTATAACCCTTATATTATATGATGCATAAGCATGCTTTATGTAATTTAAATCATGCATACTAATATATTATAACACTTACAATATAAAATGATGCATAAAAAAAATGTATAACCTATGGCGGGTTTTAAAACTATATGACATACATTATGACATATATAATAAACATACATCACATGCATATTTAATAAAGTTGATGGACCGGGATAGTAAATCTCAAAACAGGAAAAGAACAGGCTAATCTATTACAAAATTTTGAGTCCTCCGGTTCAGAACAGGTGAACCGAGTCTTGAACCGCTCATCTTGATCGTGTAGCAAACCTTTTGATCGTTGAGCAATGAGCGTCGAGTATAAATGATCGTGTAGCAACGATCGCATAGCTTTGGACTATGCGATGAGCATGAAAGTCCACGCGATCGTGTAGCATGCATCGAGTAGCGCATACCATGCAATCGTATAGCTAACGACTATGTGATGAGCATGAAAGTCTATACGATTGAGTAGCGTGTGCCGAGTATCGTATACTATGCGACCGTGTAGCTACTGACTATGTGATGAGCATGATAGTCTACACGATCGTTTAGCATGCATACCTTGCGTCGAGTATCAAATATTGCGCGATCGTTTACCCCTCGAGTGCCTACGCGATCATGCAACCAACATAACACGATCGAGTAGACAACTCTACATGATCGCATAGCATTAACTATGTGATCATTTAGCAGATGCTACACGATCGTGCAGAAAATCCTACACGAACGCATGGCCAAATCTAAATGATCGTCTAGCTCAAGCTACACGATGCGACCACTGTTTTGTCTTCTCCATTGAAACGAACTGCAACCTTTGCATTTGAAGCTTCATGAACAACTCAAAAAACAAAATGAATACATACTCGATTGTAAGAATTAACGCCCAAAAATGTAGGGGCCATTACAAATTAACTTTTGTAAATTAAACAAAAAGTATAAACAAAGACAACTATCCTGAAATTATCCATCAGCAAACATTCACATACATTTAACGATTAAACACAATGCAGAATTTAAAACCCACCAAACTGTAAACAATTTCAATACAGCAAATGGATTTGAAAATCAGAACTAAACCTGGCTCTGATACCAATTGAAGGAACTCGTTTTACAGAGAACCTATGAGCGGAAGCAGATCGTCTAAATCCCATTTCGATTGAAACAAACATTTATAGTAAGACAGTACAAATTATGCATAATAACATAAATTAAAACATGATTTTGAATAAATAATAGAGTTTAGAGATTATACCTTTGAAGAACTCTTCTTCGCATTAATTCGTCGAACTTTCACGAACACTTCGAACAAGCTATCACATAGAGTTTTCTTCAATCGTGTAGTATCTTGAGACTATCATATATTCTCTTCAAAATTCGTGTACAAGACTTAGGAAGAAGAAAAAAACTATTTTTCTTTTTATTCCATTTTCCATAAAAACCACTAACCTCCCACTAGGTGGTTAGAGAGAAAAAAAAGGATAATTATCAAATAATTAATTATAAAAATAAATATGATAACAAACTTATCATATTATATTTATAACCTATAGTTTTAATATTGCATCATATACAATATAAACTATAGTTATTTTTCTCTATTTTATAGCATTTGGTATAAATCATATTTATATTAAATTTAACAACTATGAATCTCATTATATCAATTATATCATATATAATTGAATCAATTAATTATATCATATATAATTAAATTCCCTCTTATTAATTTGAACATTTCAAATTAACCCAAAAACTGATTCACAAATAAATCCTTTTGAGCTACCAAGGGGACCTTATGGACCTGTAGCTTGAAGATTCAACGGTACGTGAATAATTAATTAAACTCTTTAATCATATTATCCACCATCTGTTAATTGTCGGGCATTCTACTAAAGACCGACGGCTGCACTTTTCACACTACAGATATATATTTGTGTCCATTGGATATAACCAATCAACGGTACGATGACCCTTCACAAATTGCTTGTAAGTATAGTTGTACCAAATTACCGTTTTGCCTCTATAGTTACATCTAACTTCTTAAGTTCCACTGATCTCAATAATGAACAATAGATCATAGTCCCATTATAACTAAACCCCTCTCTGGAAAAGAGAGGGTATGATGGGACATTGTTCAAGACCCGGATCAGCCCTTAAGGGAGGAATTTATCTACTTCCCCTACTTCGGGGAAGGAGTGAATTCATCTTGTATAGCTGAGTTCCTAGCTCCCCAATTAGACGAATCTCTAAAATGGTAGTCTTATTGAGTCGGCGATTTGGCCACTCTCATCCATACAAATCAAAGGACCGCTCTCATAGGCAGAAGTTCACCACTCACTCAGGATTAAGGTCATGTTACCTATGGTCATCCTAGTGAAATGAAAGTCTTTATTATGAACGATGTTATATAATAAGACAAAACATTTCGTAGTCTGGTCTTATATAAACTCCTTTGTATAGATTATCCCCGCTTGCATGTTTAATACATGAATGATCAGGATCAGATCATTTGTAGCACTTTACAACATTTGTAACACCTACAAAACGGGCCATACTCGTAGTGTCACCAAGATAAGGTACCCAAACTTATACACATACTACAAACCATTTAGATTATCACTTGAACAAGATCCACCTGTATCTCTTCACATATATGTTTAAGTTATTGGTTTGTGGTTAATGAAACTAAAATATCATATATTAGTTTATTGGTTTGTGGTTAATGAAACTAAAATATCATATATTTCATAGATAAAGTGAATAAAATATCAAATATTATTAATCATAGATATATTTGTTCATACAAGGTTTACAAACTATAGGACCCTACGAGATTTAGGACATCAACCCCAACAATATTTCTTCGTGCATTGGATATAACCAATCAACAGTGCGTTGACCCATCACAAATTGCTCGTAAGTACAGTTAGGCCAAAGTTACTGTTTTCCCTCTATATTATATCTCTTCTTAAGTACCACTGATCCCTCTAATGAACGATTGGTCATAGTCCAACTATAACTGAACCCCTCTCTAATCAAGAGAGGGTGTGGTACCACGTTATTCAAGCCGGAATCAACCTTTAAGGGAGAAATTTCTCTACTTACCCTATTAATAGGGAAGGAGTGAATTTTTTCTTGTGTAGCTACGTTCTCAGCTCCCCAATCAGATGAATCCCCAAAATGGTAGATATATTGAGTCGGCGAAACAGGTCACTCCCATCTATGCAAATCAAAGGACTACCCTCATAGGTAGGAGTTAACAACTCACTCAGGATTTAGATCAAGTTACTTATGATCATCCTAGTGAAATGTAAGTCTCTTCTAGCAACGGTGTTATAAAGAAAGACTATTTATTTCATGGTTCGGTCTTATACAAAATCTTTATATAGGATACTCCCACTCACACGTCTTCACATGAATGATCAAGATCAGATCATTTGTAGTACTTTACAACACTTGTAACAACTACAAAGAGGGTCGTATCCATTGTGTCACTAGGATAAGATACCCAACCTTATCCATCTACAACAGATCATTCATGTTATCATTTAAACATGATCTACCTATATGTCTCTACATACATGTTTAAATTACCTAAAATACTGGGATCATTTAAACATAAAAAGGCAGTCTTAATGTCCATTTTCCATATCTTATTGTCATAATATGTGGCTATGGACAAGATAATTCGAATAGACTTTAACATGACAACAGGTGAGAATGTTTCTTCATAGTCCACTCCCTTCGCCTGGGTATAACCCTTTACTATTAGTCTAACTTTAAAGATTTGTACCTTTCCAAATACACCCTTTTTTCCTCTTGTAGATCCACTTGCAACCTATAGGTTTTACCCCATCAGGTTGATCTACAAGCTCCCAGATAGAAATGGAGTACATAAACTTCATTTCTTGATTCATGTCCTTAATTCATTCATCCTTGTCAATATCTTATATTGTCTTCTTGTAAGATAATGGATCCTCAATACCATCATTAGATATGATGTTTTAGGCTTATGTTAAACCCACGAGCAAATATATGGGTTCACAGCCTTCCTACTACGTCGAGGCAATCTCAACTTTTGAGAGTGATTAACTTGACTGGATGAATCAACATCAAAAACTCTTGTTGATGTACTAGCCTTTTCAACGACTCTTGTTGAAGTCTCAGTATTATCATCAGGAATCATTCTTAAAACTATTTTGCTTCGTGGTTTTTAGTCCCTTATGTGGTTTTCGTCCAAGAAAGTAGCATTTGTTGATATAAATATTTTATTTTTCTTTAGATTAAAGAAGTACCCACCTCTCGTTTCCTTGGTGTAGCCTACAAACAGGCATGCTTTTGAACGAGGTTCCAGATTTTTGGGATTTGTCACAAACACATAGGCTGGACATCCCAAAATCTTAAAGTGGCGTAAATTACCTTTATGACCTCTTCACAACTCAAGAATTGTTCCAGAAAAACTTTTGGATGGAACATTGTTCAAAATATAAACAACAGTCTCCACTACAAATCCTCAAATTGAGTAAGAAGTTGAGCATAACTCATTCATAGACCGAACAATGTCTAATAGGGCTCTATTTCTCCTTTTCAATACACCATTCCACTAAGGTGTACTAGGGGCTGAAAGTTGGGACGTTATTCCATGTTCTATCATATAGTTTTAGAATCTTAAGTCCATATACTCTCCACTAGGATCAGATCGTAGTGTTTTTACCTTTTTATCTAACAAGTTTTCAACTTCAGCCTTATATTCATTGAACTTTTCAAGTACTTCAGACTTGTGTTGCATTAGGTAAATATACCTGTATATTGAATACTCATCTATGAAAGAGAAGAAATATTCATACCTTCATCTTTCTTATACATTCATCGGACTACTGAGATCTGAATGTATAAACTCCAAGGTCTTTTTGGTTTATAACCTTTTCCAGTAAAAGGTTTTTTCGTCATCTTTCCTTCAAGACATGATTCACATACAAGTAAAGAGTTTTCTTCTAAATCATTCAGAAGTCCACTTTTCACCAATCTCGCAATCCTATTGAGATTAATGTGACCTAACCTTAGATACCAAAGGTGGGCATTTTCTTTAGGAGAAATCCTTAGTCTATTCGCAGTTGTTGCCATTATGAATATTTCAGTATTTAGGATAACCTTTGTAACTAACGACCTTAATATATATAAGTTACTTTCTTGTGACGCAAATCTTATCTCCATTTCGTTCTTGAAAACAAACATTTTACTTCCAGAGAAGGAGAGAGAATAATTTTTCTCAATCAAACAAGAAACAAAGATAAAATTCCATTTCATATCAGGAACTACATATACGTTATCTAATAACATACATCGTTTCTTATCCATGAGTAACTTAAGCTTGCCTATGGCAATAGCTGGAATGGCCTCACCAATACTGTCTCGAAGAGTCATCTCTTTAGCTTTCAATTGTCTATAAGAATCAAATCCCTGGTGGGAAGAACACACGTGATTAATAGCCCCTGAATCAACTATTTAGTTGGAATCGGTATTCTCTACTAAGCACGACTCGAGGACAAGTAAATCAGATTTGCTATCATTGAGTCTCTTCCGATGCTGGAGAGTAGTGGGATCAGCTTGAACACCCTTATTTTGAACTCCAATTTTTTCTTTTGAGGTCAAACCTTTTTGATAAATTTCGCTAGAGTTAGAAACTTTTGCCTCTTCTATTAGTCCATTGACATTTAATATGAACCAGAGTTCAAATAAGAAGCTGACATTACTGGTTTCGTCTATACCAACCCCATCCTGCTGGAATTGTGAGGACATTCACTCAAATAATTCTCGCATTGATTGCATGATCGGAATTGCAATGACCATGCTATCAAATCTCTTGGCCAAAAAATCAAGTATGCTTGCCAAAATGTGAACTCGTGCCTCAAGATTGGCCTTTGTCCAACTTTTGTATGCATTACGAACACTTCGTGTTATCAAAGGTTGAGATTAAAGAACATTCCTCACTTAAGACGAAGTTAAGGTCATTTACCATGAACATAGTTTTAATCAATTCTTTCCAAGTTGCGTAATCGAATTTAGTCAACATTTTGGCTTTAAGAAGGTTCATAGAAGCATTGGACATGTTTGCTGATCCAAAATAAATATCTATTTTAGACACTTATGCAAAAATTCATTTTAGCCCAATTAATTTTAGCAAAACCTTTAATAATGAACCCTAGTCATTATTCCATTTTGCAATGTTGCTTCAGTGGTTTAGGACAAAAATCATTGAAGGGTGGTCAGTCACCCCTCCATTGAATTGAGACATTTCTCAACAATCATCACACCCGAACAACTCTTATTCCTATGACGAGTAATCACCATTGGTTTGATCAAGAATTCATTAACTCTCTTAAAAATTTCTTGTAATCATTTTAGACCCTACAGGTTCATCCCAATGAGCCAACCAAAAGGAAAAATCTAATTGGGGCAAAAACTAAAGCAATCCTATCCAGAAACCATTTCTGGAGTTTGCCCTAATATTGACCTAATGCATAAACCATCCGAATAGGGATGCTCTCAGGGCGCCACGAGGCCGTGCAAGAAGGTTTCACAATACAAACCAATGAAGGAGACCGTAGGGCATGTTGACACATATCCCTCTCACACACTATAAACAATCTCTCCATTAACATTGATATTGACCCATACAAATACCAACTAAAGGGGGACGTGATAACAGGCAGAAATGCATGTTATCATAGTGCTAAGTTCTTAAACAATGCTGGCGTGCATTGATAAAACATGTTAAATTGCATCCAAAAAGCATAAGATTAATATATTGTGGTCGCATGCGTTCATCGCATTAGAACCGTTGATTTTTGTATTTTTGTGCAGAATATGCGATGATGCAAGGTGGAAATTGCAATCATTGGAAATCATTGGTCGAACGCAGCATTAACGCAAGGCTTTGCGGTGATTGTGTTTACAAATATTCGCTTGAGGAGGATTGTAGCAACTTGGTCAGTGCAACATGGTGGGTGCATCTGGGTGAAATGCTAATTAATCGCGATGGGACAGAAAGCTGATGACAGTCGAATCCAAATTAAGTTGACAGCCGATAATGATCACAAGTACATTCAGCTTTTCAGTGATAACTATTCGGTGCATCAGTCAGAAATTAATGTCATCCCATCTGTACAATCATGAGAAAGAAGCCGCCTTTCATCCTGGATGCTCTATAAATACCAAGAGCATCCTTCAGAAAAGGGGTTGATCAGTTAATCAGTTCACTAGTTTACAAGTTTAAGAGCTCAGCTCGTCTTTGTGCATAGTTTTCCTTTCGTTTTAAGGCGAAGCAAGAGAAGAGTAGTGACGTCGGAGATTGTTCAGGGCAACTCGAGACAGAACTTTGAGGCAAAGAAGTAGAGAGTGGGCCGACTCTCGTGAGAGCGAGATAATCTTTTGAGCACGAGTAGAAAATAGTGTAAAAGCCTGGGCAGTAAGAGATTGCTACCAGACCCTTTATTCTATACTTGAATTATTATTTTGTACTTCATCTTTATATTTATACAATGGAATTTCTATTTCTACGTCTGTTTACTCTCTTAGCACGCATGAGTAGCTAAACTAGTCGAATGGATTGAGAAAAACTAAGCTAATATGACCTAGGAAGTTCATTGCTTGCGATTGTCTTGTTTTATGTTGTGCCAAATACCCTTTAGAGCTACTCGAGAGAGAGTCTAAAGAAAGAACCTAATGAATCGAGAGAGCTAGGTTAGAATCTAGACTCGAGAGAGCAAGATTAGAACTGCATAAACAAGAGATAGAGACTTAGAGATAAGCTCTGTTTGTCAACTTGCATCACATGCATCCTAGAGATAGGAATGATATTATGTGCTCGCCTTAATTGTGTGTGTGTCATTTTGTCATTGCATAAATAAGAATAAAGGCTTATGGTAGGTCCTATAGACTTAGCGCATATATCACATGCGTTCTAGCCTTAGAAGCCGTGGCATTCACACCGAAAGGTGATTTACTATTATATGCATGTTTCATGATCGCATAGTATGAACGCATCCTAGGAAGTGTTAGTCGAAACTTTTCTCAACCCGTTCACTGCATACTCATCGCATTTCCCATTTATCAACTCTTTTCAAACTCCGCCTCATTTGTTTATTTTTCATTAACGCAAACAGCAATCCTAACACTTTATTTATTTATCCGGTTACCGCAAAGTTTTCAAAAAAATTACCAACGCAACCTATTTTCACAACTCCCTGAGTTCGACCCTGGACTTACCAGGAAACTCAGTGGAATTTACACTTGGATTCTGTTGAGGAAACTTGAGTGCACAACGCGATTTCAACATCGCATATCATCCATAATTTCACTTCATAAAATCGAGCATCATGATTTTGGCGCGGTTGCCGGGGACTTCGGCAAAGTAGTGTGCTAATGGTAATTTTTCTGATTTCTTTGCAAACTCTCAATCTCTAGGGATTTACGACCCGGAGATTGAGAGAACATTTAGATGGAGACTGAGAGACTGCCAACAACAACCATAATCAGATAAAGAAGGGGTGGCAAAGCAGCCTGGAAATGGAGCACCAAATGATAACAATGTCATGGCGAATCCAATCCTTACGGAAAACGATCACAATAGACCCATTAGGGACTATGCATCACCAAACCTCTATGATCTCTCTCTAGGAATCATGTGGCCTGCCCTCGACGGAAGCTGATTCAAAATGAAGCCGGTGATGCTGCAAATGATCTAGACTACAGGATAATTCGGAGGAAGGCGTGGCGAAGACCCCCACGCCCTGAAGCTTTATTGAAATCTGCAATATTTTTGTGTTCTCGAACATCTCTACCGAAGAAGCTCGACTAACTTTGTTCCCATTTTCTCTCTGTGATTAGGCTAGGAAATGGGCATATTCTCTCGAGCCGAGAGAGATCACTTCTTGGGAACAGGTCATGGAGAAGTTTATGAAGAAATACTTTCCACCAACTGAGAATGCTAGACGAAGGAAACTCATTAAAAATTTTGAACAAGACATGGACGAATCGCTCAACGATGTCTGGGCGAGGTTTAAAAGGTTGGTCAGGGATTATCCATACAATGGTTTGCCAAATTGCCTCCAAATGAAATTTTTTTATCATGATTTGAATCCCGCTTCGCAGATCGCTGCCAATGCGGCAGCCGCTGGTGGTCTGCTTGATAAGACGTATGACGAGGCGAAGAATATCTTGGATCGCTTCTCCAAAAATCATGAAGATTGGAGGGAGAGTGACCAGATATTGAGAATCAAAGACAATGACGCAAGTAATGGTGCTATTACTTCACTACAAAATCAGATGACCGCAATGATGAATTTAATCTAGGGAATTTCGATCAGCAGCCCAACACCGCAAAATAGGCAAATCAACGTAATCAGTCAAAACACTGCAAGGTGTACAACTTACGGTGATGGGCACGCGATGGAAGATTGCCTACAAAATCCACAATCCGTTTACTTTGTAAAAAATAATCCTTTTTTGAATACCTACAACCCTGGGTAGAGAAACTACCCTAATTTTGCTTGGAAAAATCAGCAACAGAATTTTCAACCTGTGGCGCAGAAAGAAGGGCCACCAGAATTCTTCCCATGCAACAACGGTCAGACAAACAATCAAGCAAGTAGCTTACAACCACCGCAATGCTCTTCTTTGGAAAAATTATTGAAGCAATACATAGAGAAAATGAAACTGTGCTTCAAAGTCAGGCTACGTCTATTCACAATCTAGAATTACAGATGGGCCAGATTGCGAGTGAGCTGAAAAGTAAACTGTAAGGGGCTCTGCTGAGTTCAACAGAACTTCTACACAACACGGGGGGATCAGGTAAAGAAAAATGTTAGGTTGTGACATTGCAAAGTGGGAGGACTGTGGAGGGAGAAAAGAAGGAGCATAGTCGGATAGCTCCCATTGCGAATGAACCTAAAATTGCGGTGACGCAAGAAGATGAAGGAGAAAAAAAAGTAGTAGAACTAGAGGTTACGTCGACCTCAAAGCCAACTGAGACGGGAACCGTGAAAGTATAGTTACCCCCTTTCCCGCAGAGACTAAGGAAGAAAAAAAACGAAGAGTTATAGTACGAATGCTTTCTGTCTATGTTAAAGAAATTACATATTAATATTCCTTTCAGTGAAGCGATTGAGGAAATGCCTGCCTACGTAAAGTTTCTGAAGGATATGGTAACTAAAAAGAGGGGAGCTAGTAAGTTTGCCACGGTGGCGCTAACTCATAGTTCAAAATCAATCATTCCACCAAAGATGAGCGATCCTGGAAGCTTTGCTATTCCTTGCTTCATAGAAGAGCTGTACATCGGGCAAGCTCTGTGCGAGCTGGGAGCCAGCATAAATTTGATGCCTCTGTCAATCTTTAGGCAGCTGAATGTGGGGCAACTTGTACCCACAATGGTGACTCTCCAACTGGCCGATAGATCTCTGGTGCATCCAGAGGGAAAGGTGAATGACGTGCTGATAACCATTGACAAATTTATCCTACCAGCCTACTTCATCATTTTGGATTACGAGGCCGACAAAGATGTACCCATCATTCTAGGGCGACCATTTTTATTAATAGGTCATGCTCAGATTAATGTGCATAAAGGGGAAATCACCTTGAGTATCAACGGACAGAAGCTCAAGTTTAACATAATTCGTGCCATGAAGTTTCCAGATGAAGAAGACCTGCATGACTCAGATGATGACCAGAATTCGATTGAAGAAGAAAAGTTTGATGAAGAGAATGAAGAAAAGGATGTCAGCGCATCCGTTTCTGCCTGTAATGCGATCATGACAAAAAATAGCAAGGAAGAAGAAATGATCGCAAATCAAGAAGAAGAGCCAACAGAAAAAGAAGAAAGAAAAACAACGCAACCTTCCCTAGTAGAACCACCAACACTGGAATTAAAGACCCTACCGACCCATTTAAAGTACGCATTTTTGGGGCAGAACGAGAAGCTGCCTGTTATTATTTCCTCTGAGCTGAACGAAGACAAGAAGAATGCGTTGATGAGCATTCTAAGGAAGCATGTACGAGCAATTGGCTGGACGCTTGCTGACATAAGGGGAATTAGCCAATCGTACTGTATGCACCATATTTGTCTTGAAGAGAACCACAAGGCAACGATCGAACATCAACGCAGACTCAACCCTGCGATGAAAGAGGTTGTCAAGAAGAAGATCATTAAATGGCTAGATGCGGGCATTATCTATCCTATAGCAGATAGCACGTGGGTCAGCCCCGTGCAGCGTGTGCCAAAAAAAGGCGGCATGGCGATAGTCCCGAATGAAAACAATGAATTAATACCGCAAAGAACCATCACTGGGTGGCGCATTTGCATGGACTACCGCAAGCTGAATGTGGCCATAAAGAAAGATCATTTTCCTCTATCGTTCATTGATCAAATGCTAGATCATCTAGCTAGAAATGAATTTTATTGCTTTCTGGATGGTTATACTGGGTACAACCAGATTATGATAGCTCCAGAAGACTAAGACAAGACCACATTCACCTGCCCATATGGGACATTTGCTTTTCGCCGCATGCCGTTTGGCCTCTGCAATGCGTCAAGCACGTTCCAAAGGTGCATGATGGCCATCTTTTCAGACTATCTTGAGAACTCTGTTGAAATCTTTATGGACGACTTCTCTGTTTATGGGAACACCTATGAAGTCTGTCTAGCCAAGTTGGAGAAGATACTAAAGAGATGCGAAGAGACGAATCTAGTGCTTAACTGGGAAAAATGTCATTTCATGGTGAAAAAGGGCATAGTATTGGAACACAAGGTTTCCTAGGATGGGTTGGAGGTGGACAAAGCAAAAATCGAAGCAATTGAAAAACTTCCACCTCCAACAAGTGTGAAGGCTGTACGAAGCTTCTTGGGGCACGCTGGATTCTATAGACGCTTTGTTAAAGATTTTTCGAAAATAGCATGACCGTTAAGTGTGTTGCTAGAGGCTGACAGAAAAGTTGATTTTGACAACAACTGCCTCAACGCATTTCGAGTTTTATAGAATGTGCTAATTACCACACTCGTACTAGTTGCAACTGACTGGACACTTCCTTTTGAAATTATGTGCGATGCAAACGGGTATGCGATGGGAGCAACACTTACACAAAAGAGAAAAACAATCTTGCATCCCATCGCATATGCGAGTAAAACATTAAATCCTCCTCAGACAAATTATACCACCACAGAGAAAGAGTTTCTTGCGGTAATTTTTGCGTTGGAAAAATTTCGGACATATCTGTTGAGAACAAGGGTACTCATCCATACTGATCATTCGACAATAATATACTTAATGGCAAAGAAGGACATAAAGCCGAGGTTGATCAGATGGGTTCTTCTCCTTCAAGAATTTGATATAGAAATAATTGACCGGAAGGGGATAGAGAACCAAGTTGCAGATCACTTGTCTAGACTGGAAAATCCTGAGGTTGACCGCAATGAGTCTGAGGTGAGTGCGGTGTTCCCGGATGAGCAGTTGTTCCATATTGAAGAATTTCCCTGGTATGCAGACATAGTCAATTATCTGGTTTGTGAGCAATTTCCTGAAGATTACACCTACCACCAACAGAAGAAGCTCAAACATGAATGCATACATTATTATTGGGATGAGCCGAATCTGTATAAAAGAGGGGTAGACCAGATTTTTCGATTATGCGTACCAAATGCTGCTCAACAACGCATATTATCGCAATGTCACGACTCACCATATGGTGGGCACTTTGGAAGGCAGCGCATCACATCCAAAGTTTTACAGAGTGGATTCTTTTGGCTCACATTGTTTAAGGATGCAACTGACTACGCCATGAAGTGTGATTGGTGCTAACACACAGGTAACATTTCATGGAAACATGCAATGCCAATGAACACCATCTTGGAGCTTGAATTGTTTGACGTATGGGGGATTGATTTCATGGGACCATTCCCTCCCTCGAATGGTAAACATTATATTTTATTAGCCATCGATTATGTATCCAAGTGGGTAGAGGAAATGGCATGCACCGCAAGTGATGCGGCGGTCGTCCCTCAATTCCTGAAGAAACATATTTTCACTCGTTTTGGCACTCCCCGTGCCATCATAAGTGATGAAGGGTCCCACTTTATCAACCATAATATCAAGGAGCTGCTACGCAAATACAATATCCTCCACAAATTGGCCACCGCATACCATCCGCAGACGAATGGTCAGGTCGAGGTGTCCAATCGAGAAATTAAGTTGATACTTGAGAAGGTAGTAAGGCCTTCGCGAAAAGATTGGGCAACAAAGCTTACCGATGCATTGTGGGCATACCGGATTGCATTTAAAACATCCATAGGTATGTCCCCATATGCATTGTAATTTGGTAAGGTGTGTCATTTGCCTTTGGAGCTGGAGTATAAGGCATTGTGGGCAGCAAATAAGCTGAACTTTGATTTGAAGAAAGCAGAAGAACGCGAAAAATGCAACTGGTCAAGCTAGAAGAATAGAGGATTAACGTATATGAAAATGCGAAGATTTACAAATAGTGCACCAAGCGCTGGCATGACAAACACATATGCGGCAAAAACCTCCAATTTGGGCAGAAGGTCTTACTCTTCAACTCACGTCTGTGGCTCTTCCCGGGAAAACTAAATTCATGTTGGTCCGGACCATTCATAGTTAGACAAGTATTTCCGCATGGTGCGGTGGAATTATCAAATGATGATGGAACCAACATATTCAAAGTCAATGGGCAGCGAGTAAAGACATATCATGGAGAAACCTGGCATCGCCAAGTCGACTCCGTGGAACTAAATGTACTTTGAATAAAGAAGGAAGTAGGTGGTCCCTGCGTTATCAGACATTTGCAATCCATCAGGGACGCAAGTTTTGGGAAGCATGGAATCTTCAACTTTTCTCTACTATTCTGAATCTTCATTATACTATCTCTTTTAAGCTTTATTTGTTCTTATGCATCTAAAAAAAAAGAAGGGAGGGAGAGATTGCGATAACGAATTTTGTTTTGTTTAAAATAATTAGACCCTCTCTCTATGTTTCTTGCAATGATTAAAGGCACAGGATTGCAGAGATGTTACATGAAGCATCAAATTATCTCACTCCATCACTACAATCCAAAGAAGAGAGATCATCGCAAAGATGGATGCGTCAATACACAATACGGGCGACAGTGTAAATTTGGGGGTGTATTCTTCCTTATCTTTATTTCAAATTTTGCGCTATCGCATCGCATGTTAGTTTTAAAAGTTTTATCACCGCATCTTCTTTGATTACCGTAATCATTTGACATAGATAAATTTAGTAAGTCACCGCATGCTGTTTCTTTGCCAAGTATGATTTCAATGATAAAAAATATGCTTCTATGTCTTTCATATATACTAGAGTCAACTTAACTTTAAGATAGTCACCTCATGAAATATTTCTAGAAGTTAAGGGTCTGCTAGCTTTCTTTCAAACTCTCTTTACGAAGCTTTATAAGAACATCGCATGACTTCTTTCAATCTTCTGGAAATGAGGACATTACCGCATTTTTAATTTGGGGGTGAGGTATTTATTCTCGACCTTGCTATTTTGAAAAAAAAAAACAAGAAGGAAAAATTTTGAGAATAACAACTCCACTGTTAATGCAATGGGAAACCCATGTTGATAAGAGTTAAGTTGTGAAAGGCACTTACCTGTAATTGGATGTTCACACGACACACGTGGGGGCAAGCCAAAACGAAAGTAAGTCACCAGGATCAATGCATAAATAAATGACCTCAACTCCACTAGCAAGTAGGCATGAGTTTAGTCTGAGAAAGAACGCATTGCTCGTAGTTAGATGTCCATATGACATACGTGGGGGCAAACCAAAACGAAGGCAAGACACTTGGATCAGCGCAAGGTCAGAAAAAAATAACAATGACAAGAAATATGCAATGATAAAATCATTTGACACCCGGTGAAAAAATTGTCTTTTTGAAATAAATCATGCGATGTTCTGGAAATTAGTAAAGTCCTTTTAAAGGTTAAGCTTGCAGTCCCAAAGTCTTAGAAATATTTTAAGAAGAGACTTGAATAAGACTTAAGGAAACTTTGGTACATAGGATTTGAACGAAGTATCCTTGAGAAATCTAGGAAAAAGACATTGCGATTGACTTGCTAAAGAAAGTCTATAGCTTATGCTTGAGGACAAGCATTGTTTAAATTTGGGGGTGTGATAACGGACAGAAATGCACGTTATCATAGTGCGAAGTTCTTAAACAATGCTGATTTACGTTGATAAAACATGTTAAATTGCGTCCAAAAAGTATCAGATTCATAATATTGTGATCGCATGTGTTCATCGCATTAGAACAGTTGATTTTTGTATTTTTGTGTAGAATATACGATGATGCAAGGCGAAAATTGCGAAAATTGGAAATCATTGGTCGAGCGCAGCATTACCATAAGGATTTGCAATGATCGTGTTTCCAAATATTCGTCCGAGAAGGATTGCCGCAACTTGGTCAGCGCAACATGGTGGGTGCATCTGGGTGAAAGGCTAATTAATCGTGATGGGACAGAAAGCTAATGACAATCGAATTCATATTAAGTTGACAGCCGATAACGATCACAAGTACATTCAGATTTTCGGTGATATTTATTTGGTGCATCAATCAGGAATTAAAGCCGTCCCATCTGTACAATCATGAGAGATAAGTCGCCTTTCACCCTGGATGCTTTATAAATACCAAGGGCATCATTCAGAAAAGGGGTTGATCAGTTAATCAGTTCACCAGTTTACAAGTTTAAAAGCTCAGCTCGTCTTTGTGCATAGTTTTCCTTTCATTTTAAGGTGGAGCAAGAGAAGAGTTGTGACGCTGAAGATCGCTTATGGCAACTTGAGAGAGAACCTGGAGGAAAAAAAGTAGAGAGCAGGCTGACTCTCGCGAGAACATAATAAGGGAATGATATTATGTGGTCGCCTTATTTGTGTGTGTGTCATTTTGTCATTGCATAAATAAGAATAAAAGCTTATGGTAGGTCCTATAGACTTAGCGCATATATCACATGCATTCTAGCCTTAGAAGCCGTGGCATTCGCACCGAAAGGTGATTTACTTTTATATGCATGTTTCATGATCGCATAGCATGAACGCATCCTAGGAAGTGTTAGTCAAAACTTTTCTCAACCCGTTCACTGCATACTCATCGCATTTCCCATTTATCAACTCATTTCAAACTCTGCCTCATTTGTTTATTTTTCATTAACGCAAACAGCAATCCCAACACTTTATTTATTTATCCGGTTATCGCAAAGTTTTCAAAAAAACTACTAACGCAACCTGTTTTCACAAGCCCCTGAGTTTGACCCTGGACTTACCAGGAAACTCAGTGGAATTTACACTTGGATTCCGTTGAGGAAACTTGAGTGCACAACGCAATTTTACCGTCGCATATCATCCATAATTTCACTTCATAAAATCGAGCATCCGGACGCTCCCAAGACACCACGAGGCCAAACATGAGTCTCACGATGTGAACTTTTAGGGAGAACGTGAGTGAAAAAATTGACATATCGTATATATCTTTTTCCTCCCACTGAGTATTTTAAAAAATTAAGGCTTCATACTTAAGCAAATTCGGCTAATTCAATTTATCTAAGTCATTATTAATTTGCTCAATATAACACTTATATTGAATATTTTAACAATATGTGATCTCATTCATTAAACCCTTTAACGAAATTGATCACTGATTGCATGCTTATGAAATATTTGCCCAATTCACCTTCCAGGTTCGATCCCAGGTAGAGGTGTTTAGTTTTCATCAGCTTAAATACCTCAATCTCAATAGAACGTTCCTTAGACAAAAGTCTCTTCTGAACAATTATTTTATAAATTTAATCTTTTGACCAAGTTCATTTTAATTCTACTAAAACGAATTAAAAGATTAACCTATTTCTAATCTCATTAGAAACCTGTTTAACATAAGTCTAGGTGAATTAATTTTAAACCGTTTAAAATTAATTTTGACCTATGTTTGCATGCAACTCTTGATTATAGATTTTAATTCTAATTCATTGAGCTCATAACCTTTATAAAACAATGAATTTTTCAAAATCCTTTTTCGTTTGCATTATGACGACTTTGATTAAATATAACGTTTATATTAATCTAAGCAATGTCATGGTCAATGCAAAGTTCTTTTCCATTGTATAATATAACTCTTATATTAAACAATCATTAAGCATCATCAACCATCATGGCATCATACATTATAACAATTATAATATTACATGATGCATGAACATGCTTTATATAGCATACATCTAAATCATATAACCATTATATTAAGATGCATGAGCATGTTTATTTCATCATGCATCCAAAAATATAACATTTATATTTAGATATATGATGGATGAACATGTTTATCCTAGGTGGGATTTTAAAACTATATGACAAACATTATGCAACATATAAAACTTATAGTTAAATAATACATCACATGCATATAATATATAAAAACTATGATAGACCAAATATTGGCACCACAATTTTAACAGAATTAAAATTACAAAAGAAAGTTGTCATCCTTGAGTTGGAAGAAACTCCTGTGATCAGCTATCTGCCAAGTATCTTCCACGATGCACGAATCGAGAAAGACAAGGGATTTCTGCATTCAGCCTTGTAAGTGTCGATGCATGGTATTTGATGACACGTTTATCTTCAAACTCCTCTACCTTGCAAGGCCATCACCCCATCACATAGAATGCGTCCTGCCGCAAGCCATCATTGCACACCATCTCATTGCAGGCCATCATCGCACACTCGCTGTAAACCATCATAGCATGCTATCTTGCCACAAGGTAGCATCACATGCCTTCTCACCGCAAGGTAGCATCACATGCCATCTTGCCGCAAGGTAGCATCACATGACATCTCACCATAAGCTAGCATTGCATGCCATCTCGTCGCAAGCCATCACTGTATGCTATCTTGTCGCAAGCTAGCATCACATGCCATCTCACCGCAAGCCATCATCGCATGCTATCTTGTCGCAAGCCAGTATCACATGCCATCTTGCCGCAAGCCAGCATTGCATGCCATCACCACATGCCATCATCCTAGTCGCCACGAGACAGAAGCAAATCCTCTGTTTTTCTTTGAAAATCTGGGCTCAGATAGCAATGATTCTAACTCGAACGACCCAAAAAATATAGACTCGATTACAAAAATAAAATGCCTAAATAATAGGCCTTTACATTGATCAAATCAACCAAAAAATTTACAATCTATGGTGCCAATAAATGAAATTATCTATCATGCAAACCTCATATATTTTTAAGCAAAATTCAGAAAAATAACCCACCTCATGAACCAATTTTTGTTTCAAAAAATAGAAAATCAAAAAGCAAGAAAATATTGGCTTTGATACCAATTGTAGGAATTGAATTCTTGTAGAAGCGTGTGAACGTTTTACATTTAGACAATTGATTTTTTATGGAAATAAAAACAGTAAAATAAAACATGCATTTTTAGGATAAACATTCAAAGGAAACCATAAGCATGCTAGAAAAAAGGAAGAAGAGAAGAAATCAAAACTCACCTTTGTTGATTCTTCTAGCTTTCCTCTTCCACTGTTATCAACGATCTCGAATTTCTCCAATAAACAAGAACACAACCAACAAAGTTACATTGCTATTCTCTAGGATTCCAAAGAACTTGGAAGCATGGTCTCCAAGAACTTTGAGGAGGAAAAGAGTAGAGAATTTCTAGAGAGAAGGTGGAGGTTTTGGAGGCTAGGATTTGTGTGTAATAAAATTCCTTACCCTAATTAGGCTATAAGGATATATTTATATGGATAAGGGTTAATCCATTTTCCAAGTATTTTCCTTTATACCCTTAATGCTAATTAATTAAAGGGGAATTTTTAAAAATAGAAAAATAAGAAAAACTATTTACATAAAATAACAAAATTTTAATATTTTTTTTATAGAGATTGATGGAGTCTGATGAAAATCTATCAATGTCTATCCGTGATAGAAACAGATAGAAGTCTATCACTAATAGACGCTGATAGAAGTCTATCCGTGTCTTTTAGTATTTTTATTGCTATTTCTGTAAATAATTTGACATTTTTTCTATATGTAAAATTTTTAATTAATTAAATAACCCTTATTTAATTAATTGGAACATTAATTAAATGTCCATATATTAAATCCTATTTAATATACATTTAATTAATTATCATAAATATCATATATTAATACTAACCTCCAATCTCCATTATTTCTTAATAAATTAACCATTAATAAATCAATTAAATAATTATATTAAATCATATTTAATATAGAGTTAATTAACATATAAATATCACATATTTATAGGTATACATCTCTTTATGAATCTAATTCATATGAATATAATATTTGAATCTTATTCAAATATATTTCTCTTACAAAATTTGGATTATAGATCACATTATATATTATTCTTATTAATATAAAATTCCCTTATTTTATTTGAGCAATTCACGTAATTTCCCATTACTATCCTTTAGGGAGCTAATAAAGGGACCTTATGGACCTACAAATTAGTTGCTGTAATGATATGAGATTAATTGATTAAACTTTTTTAATCCAAATTAATCAATATTCATTAACTACCGATCACTCCACTAAAGACCGATAGTTGCACTCTTCACATTGTAGATATAATTGTAGATATATTTATGTGTCCATGGATATAACCAATCAATAGAGCGATGACTCTTCACAAATGCTCATAACTACAATTGGGTCAAAATATTATTTTACCCCTGTAGTTACATCTAATTCCTTAAGTTCCATTGATTTCTCTAATGAACAAATAGTTTAGATTCCAACTATAAACTAACACCTCTCGGGCCAGTGAGAGGTTGAGGCCTCATTGTTCAAGACCTGAAATCAACTATTAAGGAATCAATTTATCTACTTTCCCAAGAAATGGGAATGAGTGAATTTCATTTTGTGTAGTTGTGTTTCCAGCTCCCTAATCAGATAAATCCCTACAGATCAAAGGATTTCCGTCATAAATAGAAGTTCACAACTCACTAATGATTAAGGTCAAGTCTCCTATGGGCAACCTTATGAAATGTAAGCCTCTTCACAACTCACGGTGTTATATAGAGAGTCTATTCATTTCGTGGTCCAGTCTTATACAAACTTTTTGTATAGAATATCTCCACTCGTATGTCTCTACATGAACGATGAGGATTAGATCATTTGTAGCACTTTATAACAATTGTAACATCTACAAAGCGGGTCGTATTCATAGTGTTATCAGGATAAGGTACCCAACCTTATCCATCTACTACATACCATTTAGGATATTATGTAAACATGATCCACTTGAATGCCACCACATGCATGTTTAAGTTTCATAAAATAACATTGGATCTTAGTTTATTGGATTGAATTAATGTAGTCTAAACGTCAAATAAAATACCTCGGTTTTATGTTTGACTAGGGTGATGTTTTGGGTTGGGTTATATGTGCATGGGATATCCCAATTAGCTATTTCTCTAGAGTTGACCTTGGCCGAGCACATAAATTTAGGCTTTGACATGATCTAACCTTTTCCCTAGGCCCATTTTGGGCTTATTATGCTATTTTTGGCCAAACTTTTTCTTGCTTTTTTGACCTTGTTGCTTTTATTCTTATTTTCCATCAATTATGCTCTTCAGTCCAAAATCATCTATAACACATTTTAACCCTTGAAGTTTGAAGCTACGTCTAAAATAATAGCATGTTTGAGAGTGATTCTAAAATGTTGAAAATAACAATGAAATATGCTTTTAATGATTCAAAAAACAATTTTTGTTGATATGGAAATTGCATGAAAGCGTAAAAATAAATATTTAATTAATTTTGAGTGATTAAAAGTCTTGTTTCTAAGTGATTTTCTACCTGAGAAAAATGAACTTGACAATTTCAAAATCACTCCCAAACATGCACAAGATACAAAAGCATGAGCAAACACAAAGAAACATAATATAACAATCAACATCCACATAAAGTCATCATAAAAAAGCTCGAACAAAGGTGAGTGAAGCAAAGTTCAAAAATAGGAGGGTCAATCTTAATATAGAAAATAAATTCACTTTAAAATCGTCGTTAATAAAAAAACTATATTTAGATTGATAATTAAACAAATATGTTTATCAAGTACGATAAGAAAAAAGAAACCTAATTTTGTAAGCAAAACAATTTTACTGAAATATGCATTTTTCCTATAGTTATTGTATATTATGTAAAATACAAAAACAAGGGGAATATCAAACACTTCTTTCCATCACTAGAAACTTGATTTTTTTTTCTTCTAGTGAATTAAAAAAGAATTCTAAACATAGGCTTATATTTGAATTGTTCTAAAGAATTAATTATCTTATAGGTTGGCTTAGACTTGCACATTGGGGCGATATTTAGGTCTCCCGATGCATAATACAAGGTGTATAAAAGTCATCTTTTCGTTGATCAAGGAGTGGGTGTGAAAAGTGTTGCAAGATTGGAAGGAGAAGTTGTTTTTGGTTGAGGAGAAAGAGGTGTTGATCAAGGTGCCATTTCGACATACACTATGAGTTGTTTCCATTTCCCTTTTTCTTTATGTGATGAGATTAATTTTGATGGGGGTTGGAGGCTGGGCATAGGAAGGTTTATTGGCGAGGTTAGGAATGTTTATGTGTAGCTAAAGGAGATGGTGTGTGTGGGGGGGGGGGGGTGTTTGTTGGGGTTAAATCTATCTTTTGCTTGGATAAGCATCTTTTGGGGGAATGATTTGTTTATTAGGGGTTATTTGTGGGTGAAAAACGGTTTGTCTATTCGGTTTGAGGGGGATTCATGGCTTCCTATGTTAGGGAATAGTTTAGTGTGACGAGTGGAAGAAAATTTAAGGGGTAGGTTGGTTTCTTCTCTTTTAGCAGGTAATGGTGAGTCAAATGTTAAGAGAGTCCAGGATGACTTTTTGGAGGAAGAGGCGAAGTTGATTTTATCTATTCCTGTGAATGAGTTTCGAAGTGAGGATGAGATTTTCTGGGTGTTGGATAAGAAGGGATTTTCTCAGTGAGAAGTGTGTATAGGTTGGGTGTCAATTTGGCCTTGCTTGGGGTGGGTTCGTCTTCCTCTTCAAAGGCAACTACGAATATTCGAAATTATCTTTGGGAAAACATTCTTCTGGCGAGGGTTGAGATTTGTTGTTGAAGGATGTTGTTGGATATTTTTCCATTTAGGGGGATTTTGGTGGGTAGGATTATTGGACTTGGATCCTAGGTGTCCTTTGTGTTGGCAGAAGCCCGAGACGTTGATACATCTTTTTTGGAGATGTAAGAAGGTGAGGGATGCCTGACCTTATCTTTTTGCCTCTTATGTTATTTCTATTTCGTGTGACAATGGTTTTGAAACATTATTGGATCATTTGGCCTGGTTGCGGGAACATGGTGGTTCCATAGATGTTTGTTTGTTGTTCATGGCTTTGTGGCAGATATGGATATTCGAAATCAAATGGTGTTTCATGGTGGGGAGGTTTCCATTCCTTTGCTCGTGGATTCTATCAGAACTTTTACAGTGGAGTTCAAGGGGTTTGCGAATCCGATGGGGGTTGTTGTTACGGGGCATTGGGATGATCTTCTGAGGGTTGAGGATAATCCTCACCGGATCCCTCTTCCTTCTCTGGCCTTAACGTTGTCCTATGATGCGGGGTGGAGACAAAAGGGAAGGGTGTGGGCATTGGGATGGGTTCTGCGAGATGCTGCTAGATCGCTTCGCGGTCTGAGCTATAATTAAGGGGTTGAAGACTATTGTCTCCCAAGTTTATGCCCCAACATTGTTAAGTCTGGTAGTTCACCTATGATGCAGTTATTAACAAGTCGGGAGGTCAATTTGATCAGTGTTCATTCCTTGGTGGAGGAGATTTTGGAGGTGAATAAGGATGAAATGGTGGGTCAATTTCTTCATATAAGGTGTTCACAGAATCAAGTGGCAGACCATTTGGTTAAATGGTCAATGAGTGAGGCTTGTTCTCATGTTTGGTAGGAGGATTTCCTAATTTGGATCCGTCAATTTTCTTAGGCGGATTTTTCTTGTTCTTGTCTTGATAAATTCCTTTTGTATTGTTTTGTTTCAAATAATAATAATAAGAAGAAGAAGTTGTAGTATGCATTACTACATTACATTTGGAATAATTTTATTTGTTTTAACAATATTAAATATCACTAATATGAGTTGAGATATAAACTAAACTTAATGTTTGGGAGGGCAATTGGGTATGTCACGGATATTTTGTACCATGTCCATCAACAGTGCACTCAGTCCTCATCACCGCTGATGTTCCCGTTGCCACTCCGACCACCATCTCTGATGGCTTACTTTGGCGACCACCGTTGGTGGCCAATTTGGCCATATCAAACCACCACCGTTGACGACAGCCACCTCCACCAACTTCAACAATCATCATTTTAAATTATTAGTTCTTATATCTTATAATCGTTCTTTATAGTAATTTGACATTAATAAAAATACTTTTAGCATATAACAAATCAAATAAACTTGTATATAAAAACACCTTTGAGAAAAGTTGCCAAAAACATAGTGTTTTTATTTTAAACAGTTTTTATGAACAACGTTTAAATTAAAGTAACTTTTTAAGAAACATTTCTCCCAAGTTAATCCAAACAACCATTTGTTGACACATATCATATAATATATACATATAAATGGTTCGAAGAATGTGGCTTTTGTTACATATTTTTTATGTCAAAGTGTGGGGTGGGAGAATCGAACCTCACACCTCGAGGTCGATAGTACAAGCACTATGCTAGTGAGCTACACCTTGTTGGCCATTTTGAGGATATTTCACTAACAATATAGATCCAAATTTGTTTTGTTCCAATTAACTCAATATAATATTGTCCAATTTAACTAGAAATGTTGCATGCATAAATTTGTAGAACGATTGCTTAAATAAAAAAAAAAAAATCATGATGCAAAAGTAAACCGTAAACCCTATTTCCCAAAACTTCCAACAATATGCGTGTACTTTTCTTAAAAAATAAAATGAAGTGTAATCATAGATTATTAAGAAAATTATTTAAATTATTGAATAAAAAAAATTCCAAACAAAAATAATCACCATAAAAATATATTATTTGTGTAAAACAAATTGCACCAGATATCTATGGCATATAAACTCAGCTCAATACCTCAAACATGTAAAACACTGACATATGAACTGCACCAACATATAAACCCTATAGACATATGAACGCTAGACATTATATCTCATTTTAGTGCCTCATACACATTTATATGATGTTGACATGTGCATAGATTACATTGGTATGTTCTCAAGTGCCAATGTCGTCTAAAATGAAAAATTTTCCGTTGTTTATCCTATTTTTAAAAATAGAATGTAATTTACTAACACTAATGCAGCATCTAATAATATTATATTTATGAAGTCAAATCTAATGCGAAAAAAAGTATGATAATTCCACCGTATTAAAAATTTTCGAGTCCAAGATGATGATGTGAAGACGCCTTCCAGTTGAATGAATCGATTTGAAGAACAAAATGAATAAATGGACATATATTTTTTTAAAATTACTTTTTATAATATTGGGGAAGCAAATGAGTTGGGAAGTTCTGAAAATGAGATGACAAATGTTTTCCATTTAAGAAACTTTTGGTATTTTCCCATTAAAATGAAGTTCTGAAATTAAAATGACTTTTGCCCTATTTGAAATTCTATTTCGTTTTATTTTTTTTTTTAATATATCAGATTGATTGTAAAAGTTTCAATATAATTGAGTTCTAACATTCGTGTAAAAGTAGGACGACTGATAACATTTGCGTAAACTTTAAAAAATTTAGACATATATGAAAATGGATCTATTTTAAAAAATTTCCCAAGAAGAGAACAAAAGAAAACTAAGAAAGATTGGAATAAATGGCTAAAAATATAATTTGATTTTTAAAAAATTTAGACATATAAATCTATTGTATGGCCGATTACTGTTGTTAATAGAATGTTAGTCAACCTCATCAATGGTTTCGTCGAAATCCAAAAGTCAGCTAAACTCCTGTCTAAGTTTGATCTAAGTTCGGCCTAAAATCAATGTTTAACTGACCCAGTCTAGCCCAACTTATTTATTCATTGAATTAGATTTGAATCAACATTTGGATAATCAGGCTGGTCAATAGGTCGACTTATTTGAGTCATATTTGGATTCCATCCTACGGACCCAATGAAACTTATCATTAGTCCAACCCAAATATATATGTATAGTTCTTCATATATAATTTTATTTAAAATTCTTTTTTAAATATACTTAGATATGTCATAGTTTTAGTTAACCTTAATTTTTTTTAAAAAAAAGTGTTAAAATTAATAAAACTTTTTAAGATAATTAAATACTAAATAAAACTTTATAATATCAATAATTTTATTTAAAAAAATATTAAAATATAGAATAAACGAAATAAAATATAAATTTAATTGCTCTAATAGTATTTCCTTGATAAAATCTAAAATATACCTATATATTTTTAAATAATTAAATAATCAATATCAAATGGACTAATCCAATGGTTGGGTCATGGTTGTGTCGACCTGATCAAGTCCAAATAATACTTTAAACCCTTGAACTGGATCTAGATCGAACTTGGATCTTTAATTTTTAGGATCAAATTGGGTTGGACCGACCAACCTAACAATAGTTCTCACACTCTTTGTTTTTTCTTTTCCTCACGCATTTAAACTGCCATGCCTCCATTCACGGAGCTATGGTGGTAGTATTTGAAATTTATGTCATTTAAATTATTTTATTGATCTAATGTTTTATTTTCCTATGTTAATATAATGTATGTATAATCTATAATATATTAAAAGGTCCAAATCTTTTTAAAACATTTTTGGCTATTTTATTCATTTGTGAATTACAAATATTCCATACAATATTTACCTTAATTTTAAATATACAACAAAACTAATTAATTTACTTTGTAAATATACTAATGAATGACACATGTATAATATCTAAAAAAGACATATAGTACGGTTATAAAAGATAAAAAAATAAAATAAAATCATGTACTAAGTTATTTTATTATTATTTAAAAAACAATTACAATTTTATCTAAATATTTGTAATAGATAAAATAATGAAACAAAGTTAAAAATATAGTACATCTTTAAAATATTTACAAATATAAAAGTGTTGACTAGTCAACTTTTAAAATTTTTCTACTTTCCAATTTTGCCTTCTCTTTTTGTTGCATGCCTTCTTATTTCTTTTTATTTATATTTTTTATTTTCTTTCTTTTTCTCCGGTCCCCCCCCTTTTAATAATTTTCTTTAATTTTCTTTCTTTAGTTCCTTTATTTTTTTTAATTTTCTTTTCTTTCTTCAAATTTTTTTAATTTTTCAAATTTTTTTTTGTTTCTCCGATTTTTTTTCTTTCATTTCTTCGGTTTATTTTCATTTTTCTATTTTCTTTCCTTTGTCCAGTTTTTGCTTCCATATCCCCAATCTTCTCATCTCTCCAAATATTACCTAATACATAAATACTATTAGTGATATTCTTTACGTTGATAGCAATAGAAAATATCATTGGCAGTAGATATCTGATAGAGTATACTAACATTCAGCGGAAGAAACTCTAATTACACTTAATTTGAGTTTAGAACATGCATTGAAACAAAATTTCAGAAGGTTTCTAGAATACAATACCTTTAAAGATTCTTTTCAATTTCAGCTTCCCTCCACAAATTAAATCTTCAATTTAACAAAGGACCACCATAGAGACCTCTAACTTAGATTGAGAGGTAGAATCTTTGAACTTGAGCTGGATTTGAGTGTGTTCAAGGGAGGATTTGAGTTGGAGAGATTTTTCATAATTTTCAAAGAATTGAGTTTGCATGTCTCAATAATGTGAAAAATTGGACATTTTATATGTTCAATTCATGCAAGCACTTAACATTAATGCAATTTGACACTTCAAAATGCATTAATATTAATGCTTAAGCGTTCAGTTTAGTTGTTGGATTAATCCACTATCTAATTTTTTAAAAATAAAAAATATTTTCAAAAAAATAAATCAAATTAATTTTCACAAAATCAATTTTAAGTCAATTCTTAATTTCTAATTTTGAAAAATGGTTTATTAAATAATTAATTAAACAAATTTAATTACTTAATTTAAATAATAATAATTTAATATCAAATATTAAATCAATTAAACACCTAATTGATACATGAATCATATTCATGTAATTTAAAAATTAAATCAAATATTTAAATATTATAATATTTCTGATTACGTAAATTTCGATAAATTAAATGTATAATTGTATCGAATACAATCAAATAAACCCTAAATTGAATTTGAATACTTCGAATTCAAAATCCTAATTTGGAATTTGAACTTTTTCAAATCCGCTAATTCCTAATTTCGAATGCAATATAAACAACAATTTATTGAACAAAATGCTCAATAATACTTTTATTGATAAAGAGAATATGTTAACAATATTTATGAACTACGAGTTTAGGACATTCCCAACACTATCAATGATGTCCTTTATGACTATCAATGTAGAAGAATATCATTCTATACCTATATGCATCAATAACAACATACAAAGACACTACATGTATCAACAAATTAATCAAAAGAGTCTGATTATTTACAAACAAACATAACATGATATCAAATTCAAACAACAAAAAGCATCATAAAACATTACCGTTGATAGAAACATATCAACAATAGCCATTATTTGGCTATCATTGATAGAAACATATCAGTGATAGCAACTGATAGCCAATTTCTCAAATTGAAAGCTATAACTAATAGCAGCATCACTAATAACAACTATCAATGATAGCAACTGATAGCACATTTATCGAATTGAAAGCTATCACTGATAGCAACTATCAGTTGCTATCACTAATAGCAGGCAACAGTGATATTCATCGATAACAACATCACCAATAGCAACTGATAACATCTATTAGTCATAGCAACTGATAGCACATTTCTTAAATGGAAAGTTATCACTAATAGCAGTATCACTAATTGCAGTTATCAGCAATAACAACTAATAGCACACTTCTCATATTGAAAGTTGTCACTGATAGCAACTGATAGCATACTTTTCAAATAAAAAAGCTAGCATTGATAGTAACTATCAGTAATAGCTACTGATAGCAGCTACACCGATAGTACATTTCTCAAATTGAAAGCTATCAGTGACAACTTTCATTTTGAGAAAATCGGGAAGCAGCGTGCAAAATGGTGGTTGAACGTGGATTTTTTGGTCTTCTACCATTTTTTGTTCTATATATACAATTATTTTATCTTTGTACTACATATTCTATTATTTTGAGCTCGAATTTCATTTATGTAACTAGCCCATTTTATTAAACAAACCGTTACAAGTCATTTAATAATCCATCAATACCAAGTTTAATTTTTATAGTAATTGCTTTGAACTAAAACGTTTGTTAAAATTCTAATACATGAAATATATAAATTGGAGAATATTGCCATATGCTATTCAAATTCTTTCAACCTTTTCATAGCATCATTAGCGTATTGTTTGACGACATTCTCTACAGTAAAAGTCACTAGCTCATTTGCTGCCATAAACCCTATCCAAGAACAACCTCATGTGCGAACTCCATAAACAGAACGTGGGAAAGTTCATGCCGTGGAGATATTCTTTTTTAGTACAGTGAAAGGCTAAATAAGGGGATTCCAAGTTAGGCTTGGAGAGTTTTTTCTCTCTCTCTCTTTCCTTTATTTCTTTGTATTATTTTAAATTTTTCTACCATTTACTGGGGTTGGCAATGAGACGGGACGGAGTCGAGGATGTACTTCTCATCCCCGTCCCCACCCCATTTCCCATTTTGAGGAGTCGGGGTTGGGGTCGGGGTCGAGAAATCCCTATTCAGGGATTGAGTTCCCGTAGGAAAAAATTTTCCGCGCATTAATTTTTCTTTTTAATTTTTTATTTAAAATTAATAATTTTTTATATTTCTATTGAAATGATACACTTTTTAGGTAAAAAGTTACTATTATTATTGTTTTATTTATTTAACTTAATAATAAAAAAATATTTTAACATTTTTTTATTTTAAAATTTAATAAAAAGTAAAGTTAATTATCTTATCAAGTAAAATCTAAAAAAATTAAGAAAAAATAAAAACCGTAGCTTAAACATACTGTTTTTATTTTTTAAAATTTTATTTCATAACATATATATATATATATTCGGGGTAGGGTCGGGGTCGGGGACGGGGCAGGGATATACTCCTCGTCCCCACCCTGTCCTAGGCTTGGGGGACTCGTTTTGGGTCTCCGGTTTGATCCCGTCCCCGGTTAAATCGGGGATTCTCCACCCCGATCGGGGCAAGTACCTGCGGGGACCCGAACCTGTGGGGATTTTTTCCAACCCGTTCCTGTGAAGGTTTTTGCCAACCCTATTTATACAATACACATAGAGAGACATTGTAAAATTGTATAATAGAACGCGACAAATAGAAATAGATTGTGTAAATGGAGGTTAAGAACATGAAAAAAGAATGAGTATCGTTGACATACATGAATGGAGAAAACAACCTTATATATTTTAAGACAAAGACAGGTTTTAATTTTTCCTATTTTAAGAGATTCTTAATTTTAGATTTGTGATGTCTGATCTCTCATTATGTGGGAGTAGTAGTTCACTAATGCCTTGGTGATTTCATGATTTCTATATATGAAGAGTAAAGATACAAAGATCAAAGTGGGGTGAACTAACATAGCCGACATTATTAATAATTAATGTAAAATATTTAATGCAAATCATTATCACTCATTGGTACCAGAAGTGACACAACTTGAATAATTTCAAGTCTAATTTTCTATAACGTCTTCGTTATTGCCAGATTTAGAATTGAACTTTGATTCCTTTTATCAAATATTTTTTATATTAAATAACATTCAGGAAAAATACCTTTTTTGTCCCTAAGTTTTTAGAAGTGTATTTAGTTTCCTATGTCTTAAATTAGTCAGTTTAGTCATCGAGCTTTAGTTTAAAAGATCTCTATTAAAAAAATCATTAAATTTGAACAAAAAGTTGACTAATGTTGAAGTGACAAGATGAGTTGGAAAAAAATTATTTTTTAATCTTTTTCTCATCTCTATTCTTTCTCTATCCCCTCTTCGTCTTCACTCTTTCACTTATTCTCTTCTCTCTTATTCTCTCATCTCTCTCAATTGTTAGATTTCCATAAACATGAAAAGAAATGAAAATCTTTAATTCTCTTCTTTCGAAATTCTCTACTATCTCACCATGGATAAACCCAAAAAAAAAAGAAAGGACTCATAAAAAACAATTCGAAAATGTGTCCAATAATATACATCCACTAAACATATACTATAATGATAAGGATGTTCAATACAAAATAAATTAATATATACTCCAATAGAAATCAAGTACAGGAACAAATGAGTATCACCATATTTCTTTATCTATTATGTTTTCAGTAATGGCAGTGGCAAGGGCTCTGGTGAAATTGGGGTCTCTAATCAAAAGGGTGTTGAACTTGAAGCTTTTGGGTTGAACTATAAGCTTTGAACTAGAAGAAGAACAAACTTCTTTATTTACCATTTGTTGAACTAGAAGCTAAGCTTTCTTTATTTAATCTACCATATTTGTTTACCATTTGTTGAAATTGGGATCTTTGGTGAAGAAGAACGAGTTTCTTTATTGACCATTTGGTGAAATTTATGTATTTACCATTCGAAATTGATTGGAAACATTGGCAAATTATTTTATTAACCATTTGTTTGAGAGAAGAGAATTAAAGATTTTCATTTTTTTCCTTTCAATGTTTCTGAAAATCTAGCCGTGGTGAGGACGTGAGAGAATAAGAGAAGAGAATGAGAGGGAGAAAGAGGGAAGACTTGGGAGAAAGAATAGAGATGAGAAAATATTAAAAAAAAAATTCCAACTTACCTTGTCAGATTCTTGAAAATTCAGAGACTAAATTGGTCAATTTAAAATATGAGAGACTAAATGCACATATTCCTTAAAACTTATCACGTGTTGAATAATGGGAGACAATCTTATTAGAAAGGAAAAAATAACTCCACATACTTTAAATACAAGACTGAAGCCCTTTTATATGATAACTTATATGAGTAATTGTTGTCGGTAACAAACTACGCATAGCTACAATGAATATAACAAATTTACAACAACTATTTATTTATAAAGTCCTTAATACTCCCCTCTCAAGTTGGAAGATGAACATCAATAACGACCAATCAACTTGACTAATAATCAAGACAGAACAGAAGAAGATAAGGCCTTTGTAAACATATTAGCTAGCTGTAATCTCGAATGTATAGGCAAGATCTTGAGAAACCCATAAAAAATCTTGTCACTAGTGAAGTGGCAATCAATCTCTATGTGTTTAGTTCGCTCATGGAATGTGGGATAGACGCGCAATCGCAATTGCAGCCTGATTATCACAAAAAACAGTGGTTGGTAACAGACATGTAATATGTAAATCAACAAATAATTGAGAAACCCACATTAGTTCACTTGTTACTAAAGCCAATGCCTATATTCAACTTTTGCAGAAGATCTTGAAATCGTATTTAGCTTCTTTGACTTCCATGAGATCAAAGATTCTCTCAAGAAAATATGAAAACTAGAAATAGAGCGATGAGTATCCATACAAGCATCCTAATTAGCATCAACAAATGCCTTCAGTTGAAAATCAATAACATTTTTTTTTTATTAAGATGCCTTGTCCTGGTGATCACAACAAGTACTTTAGTAAATGATGAGCCACATTTAGGTGAGCTTTTGTTGGCTTTTGGAAGAACTGACTAAGATGATGAATTGCAAAACAAATGTCTGCCAGGGAGATTTGTAAATACAAAAGTCATCCAATCAGTCTTCTATAACAAGTGATATCTTCATCAAGCAACAAGATACCCATATCCTTTGAAAGCTTAAGATTGGGATTAATTGGTAACAAGGTTGGTTTTGCATCAAGATAACCAGTGTCTTCAAGTATTTGTAAGTAATACTTTATTCGAGAAAGAAGCAGACTTTGTTAAGAATGCGACAACTCCAATCCTAAAAGTATTTTTCTTGTCCCAAAATTTTTAGTTTGAAGTGACCTTTGAGAAGTTCTTTAATAGAATCAATCTCCTGAGATGATGGCCTAATCATTAATATGTCATCAACATATACTAATAGAGCAACAAAAGTTTCTCCATTGCCGCAAATAAAAAGTAAATGATCAAATTTAGATTGGATGAATCCATGCGTAGACAATGCAAAAGAGAATAAAAAGTGAATGATCAAATTTAGATTGGATGAATCCATGCATAGACAATGCAAAAGAGAATTTTACCAATCACTGTTGAGATGCTTGTTTTAGACCATAAATTGATCTAATTTAGACGAAAAACAAGTTTCTCCCCCTTTCATGGTACTTCTGAAGTCTTATAACCCATAGTAAGGACATGAAACTTCTTCAAACAAATCTTCATTCAAAAAGGCATTATTAATATCCATTTAAGCCAATTGAAAGAAGTTACTAATGTGAAAAAGACTTTGACAATAACTATTTTGGCAATTGGTGAGAAGGTGTTAAAAGAATTGGTGAGAAGGTGTTAAAGAAATCAATCTCTTCCGCCTGGTTGTATCCTTTTGCAACAAACCATGCTTTATATCGATCAACTGTACCATCTGGATTATATTTAACACGATAAAGCCATTTGTTGTCTATAGTATGATGATTTTTAGGCAATGACACCACAATCCATGTATTGTTACTTTTCATAGCATTGATTTCATTGGCCATAGCATCCCTCCAATTTTGATACTTGACAGCTTGGTGATAGAAGGATGGCTCATAAACAGAAACAACATTTAAGAAATAATATTTATGAGACTCGAAGTATGTATCATAGGAGAGATATTTACCAAAGAAGAAAGGAGCTGTGGAAACTGTAGGCTTATCAACAATGAGATTGTAATGGAAATCCTTCAAATATGAAGGTGGATAATGCCGTCTCAAAGATCTTCTAGGAGTAGTAGGTGCAACTTCATGAGTAATCTCAGGAACATCTTCAAGTATCATTTCTTAATCAACTTCAGGAACCTTTTCTGGTGCATTGTCAACACTATCAACATTAACATCTGTTCTTTAAATGCTCTCAGTACTATTATTGGTCAAAAAATCATATTGAAGTCCAGAAGTATCAAACAAAGGACATGGAAGAACAAACTGATCTAAAAAATCATGAGCAGTGACATCAATATCTCTACCCTAAGGAATTAAGTCTTCCAAAAACATAACATCCCGTGAAACAAAGAAAGTCTTCTTGGTTACCTTTGATCCCCAGTGGATATCCCATAATAGTGTAAGGATGAGCTCTTGGATAAAATTTGGGTCAGTTGACAGATAATGTTGAAGCATATGCAAGATAACCAAACACCTCTAGATATGAGGAATCAACATTTTTCCCAAACAAGACATCAAATGAAGTTGCATGAGAGAGTAAAACCATGGGTGTTCTATTGATCAAGTATGTGGCAGTCAAAATGCATTCTTCCCAAAAGGTTATAGGAACCTTAGATTGAAACATCAAGGCTCTTGCTATATTAAATAAGTTCTGATTTTCTTTTTCAACAACGGAGTTTTATTTATCGGAATTTGTGCCCTAAAGACTCTTAATTTATTAGTTGATTAATTTAATCATTATTTATGCAATAACAAATTCCATCAACAAAAAAAAAAAAAAAAAAAAAATCAAAGGTTATTGCATGAAGTCTTGAACATGTATATAGTTAACATACAGGTGGATCAATTTCAAGAAATAACCTATTCATAATCTTGATATTTAAATCTTATTTAAATATCTCCTATTTCCTCTCTCCTTATGTTTAAATTACAATTAAACATTAGGTTAAATATATCGTATACATTTAATGCTTTGCTCCAAAAACCGAATATTGTTATAAAGTTTCGTCCGATATGAGCTAGTAGGGGGACTTCATGGACCTAGAGATCATGGGCTCCAACAATCTACGATTAACCAGCTAAACCTTTTAACCTGATTAACCACCATTCGTTAACTACCAGTTCACTCCACTAAAGCCCAATAGTTGCACTCCTCTCATTTTAGATATATTATGTCCACTCGGTATAACCATGATTAGTAAGTTAACCATTTACAGGTTGTTCATAATAACGGCTGGGTTAAAAGTTGTTTTATCCCTGAGATTACATCTTGCTTCTTAAGTCCCACTGATCCTCTAATAAACAATTGGTTTGTGATCCAATCACTAAACCGAGTCCCTCTCGGGCCAATGAGAGGTTGGGGCCCCTTGTTCAAGACCCAGAGTCAGCACTTAAGGGAACAACCTCTCTAATATTCCTAAATGCGGGTAGGAGTGAACTCCATCTAATGGGAGGCTTATTGAGCTAGTGTTGTTGAGCCAACCCTTACCCATGCAAATCTAAGGATAATCCTGAATAAATAGAAGTTCATAGTTAGCTCAGGATTAAGGCCAAGTTACCTAGGTCATCGATTTGAAATAGTCAGTCTTAAATAGTAAACAACGTTATAAAGTAAGAATAATTTAATTATTGGTCCGATCTTATGCAAACTCATTGCGTAGGATGCCCCCTCTCCTCGTGTCTGAAGGAAATTTTCAGAAAAAATCCTTTGAGTGGAAGCAAAGATCGTCCAAATTCCATTTTTATTGAATATAAAATTTTACAGTAAAACAACAACAAGATATGCATTTACTTAAAAATTGGAGCATGCTTTAAAACAAATATAAAGGGTTTAAAAAAAACCTTACCTTTGAAGAACTCTTTCTTCAAGAAATCTCTCGTACAAGCCACGAACGGAACTCCTTCCACGCATATCTCCTTCTTCAAGAACAGACACCACCACTCGAGAACCCTCTGTATTCTCTTGGGATAAATGATTCAAGCAGAAGTTGTAGACTTTGCTTGAATCCTTGGAAGATGAAGGATATGGAGAGGAGGAGAGGGATGAGAAAAACTTTTCTTCTCTGTTTTTTTTTTCTTAGAGAGTTCTTCTCTTAGAGTGAATTGTGAAAGAAGATCATCTTTCTTCACAAGCAACTTCAATCCCACGTTTAATATCATTGAGAGAATAAGGAGAGAGGGTTATAACTCCTTCCCTTTTTTTTAATTAAATTAATAAAATAGAATATATATATAAAAAACAACATATATACTATATGTTATATCAAATATAACATATAGCCTATAGTTTTATATTGCATCAAATACAACATAAACTATAGGTTTTCTTCTCTCTCATCTATACATGGCATTTCATATAAATCACATATATATTAAATCCACTTATATGAATCTCATCCATATAAATGATATTTTGATCATATCTAAATATTTTATTCCTCTCAATATAAATCATATTTATATTTAATTACATGAATATCATTCATATAATTAATATTTGAATCATATTAAAATTCCTCTCATATTACCTTAAATTATAATGTATCAAATACATTATATTATCTATATCACATATACAATCAATTTAATTAATTATATCATATATAATTAATTCCCTCAATTAATTTGATCACTTTAAATTAATCCAAAGATTAAATCTCTGTTGAGCTATAAAAGAGACCTTATGGACATGTAGATTGAAGTTTCAACAGTACTCGGATAATTAATTAAATTTCTAACATCCATTATATCCATCCATTAAATTTCTAACAGTACTCCACTAAAGACCGACAGTTGCATTCTTTGCACTACAGAAATTTTTTTGAGTCTATTGGATATAACCAATCAACAGTGCGATGATCCTTCACAAATTGCTCATAAGTACAGTTGGACCAAAATACTGTTTTGTCCCCTGTAGTAACATCTAACTCCTTAAGTACCATTGATTCCTCTAATGAACAATAAGTCATAGTCCCACTATGACTAAGTCTCTCTCGGGCCAGGAGAGGGTGTGACCACTATGTTCAAGACCCGGAATCAGCCTTTAAGGGAGCAATTTATCTATTTACACGTGCATCGGGGAAGGAGTGAATTCCGTCTTGTGTAGCTGTGTTCCCAGCTTTCTAGTCAGACGAATCCTCAAAATGGTAGGTTTGCTGAGTTGGAAATCTGGCCACTCTTGCCCATACAAATCAAAGTACCGCCTTCATGAGTAGGAGTTCACAACTCACTTAGGATTCAGATCATGTCACCTATGGTAATCTTAGTGAAATGTAAGTCTCTATTATTAATGGTGTTATATAGAGAGACTAATCATTTTGTGGTCCGGTCTTATAAAAACTCTTTGTATAAGATATCCCACTCGCATGTGTCCACATGAATGATCAGGATTAGATCATTTGTAGCACTTTACAATACTTGTAACACCTACAAAGCGGCCCGTATCCGTAGTATCACCAGGATAAGGTACCCAGCCTTTCATACTTGTTTAAAATTACATGAAATAACCTCGAATCTTAGTTTATTTGATTGAGTATATGCTGATAAAATAACACTTATTTTATTAACAACTATATGTTTATACAAATTTACAAACTACGAGATTACAAAGAGATTTAGGACACCAATCTTAACAATGTCAATACATGAACAATCAGAATCACTTCGTTTGTAGCACTTTACAACAAATTGTAACAACTACAGAGTGAGTCGCATCGAATAGTGTAACAAGAATAAGGTACTCAACCTTATTCATATACTATAGATCATTTTGACTATTTACTCGAACCTGATCCACTCTTATATCTCCACATAAAGTTCAAGTACTCATGTAATAGTCTTAGATCTTTTAGTTTATTGGATTTATTTCTAAAACGAAATAAGCAATTCATATATTCAATAACAACTTTATCAATTTACAGAATAAGTTTATTGTTTACAAACCACGAGTTTTAGGACATGAAACCATACAATAATTTTTTTGGAATGTATTTAATGATGTAAAATGATTTCCACATGTTGGCACCGAGAAGTCCATCTTAATTAGTGTGTGTGGGAGACATTTGATGTCATAATTGTTACTTATGCTGAAAATTGTGCTTTTATCACCATAAGAGAAATTCAATCTCTCGAGACTTTATTACTAATTAATTCATAAGGTATGAATATTTTATGTAATAACGCATATTTTCAAAAGTTGTTTGAAAATATTTTCAAGCTTAAGTAAGTACAATTAGTATGTGTTAAAATATTTAACACAAACAAATACTGCACTAAGAAATTCAAGATTATTGAATCAAGAATGGAAAGACAAATTATTTTCTTCTAAAATAGTCTTTGGAAATTAAAGTGGATTATCATCAATTTTAATAAAATGACTAGTATAGGTAATTCTCTAAGAGTTAAAGTTAAATTACTTTACCTGTTTGAAGATCTTGCCTTTCATGCAGGATTGCCAGTGAACCTTATTGGATAAGGTCACAAAGACCAAAGAATACATTTGACTTACATACTTTGATCCAAGTGGTTAGGTAAATGTAAAAGCCAAACAAGCATCGTAAATATGTCATCAATCTGATTGATGAATATTTAGTGTATGAGTATCTTTATCTAATGAAACTTAAGTCTTTTTTTTTGAAGAGTGCAAAGAAGTTAGACTAAAACTCAAATCAATTTGGCAAGTCTATCAAGACGTATTATGATTAGATCATCAAAGTACAAAAATTTTAGTATTACGCCTAATTGATAGGAAATGAGATTAGATCTCAACTTTGATCCAATTTGAGTGAAATTGTGCTTTAGAAAGGAGAAAGATGACCTGGTTAGACTTGGTCACATTAATGATGAGTACTTTGTTAGACATAGTCACATCATTTATAAGTTACACATCATTGTCATGCTTTGGTTAGGACGTGCAATAGAGATTAGGACGTGCAATTGTTATGATTGCACTGTGAACATTATTCCCCTCCAAAATTGTCTTGGAGACAATTTTGGATTATAGAAATGTAGTAAACTAGTTTACAATATTATGGGTACGCTAAGATGTACATGTTGAAACAAATCCAAGAGAAATAAATATGTTCAAAGATTTGTATATGTGTAGGTTGTCCTTTAGGAGAAACAAAACGATCTTTTATGCAATCGTAAATAAAATATTGTATTTGTATGACAAATATTAATTTTATGAGGAATGTTGAATAAAAGACTACAAACCTTTATGAAGGTTGGATAGTGTTGATATTTTTTTTTCAAGTAAATCCATTAAATAGTTAGTAAGGGTTATTAACCATTTAATCACATTTGAATGTTAAATGAGTCCTAATCAAATAAAATAAGCCTCTATTATAGTGGAAGAGTTATGAGATAACTCAACTTTTACAATGACTTAATGAAGTCAAAGTTGTTATATTGGTTGACAAATTAAAGGCTTATTATCCTCAAAGTTGTGTTGAGGGATGTTGACAAGGATTGTTCGGTCAAAGTCATGAACTCGAGATAAAGTCTATGTACTTCATCTCAGTCCGGATTTGTAGACTACTTAATGGGGTAAAACCCATAGGATATAAATAAATCTACAAAAGAGACATCCATGTGTAGATAAAAAAATGCAGATCTTCAAAAATAAGACTCGTGGTCGAGGGTGAAACTATTGAGAGAAATTAGACCGTGGGTCAATTTTCTCACTCATCGCCATAGTGGAGTCTTTATAGATTGATTCACTATTGTATTTGAGATATGTAAAATGAATTTTTAGATTCTTTTATGAAAGAATTTAAAGGATGCATCTACACAAACAAATAGAAGAGTTCAACTTTTGAAGATCAAATGCAAAGAGTTCACAACATTGTATAGGTTCATTTGAGAAATGAATTAGACAATTAAATATTTGAATATAAGGTTTTATAAGAGTTATCATAACCTATGACTTTGAACAAATATTAATAATTTTGTACAGGCAAAATATTCATTAATTGTAAAGTGGATATTTCTCATGTTTCAAGTTAATGATGTATTACTATTACGCAAATTTTAGTTATATAAACTACAAGCAAGGTTTAAGTCCATGCGATACTACTTCTAGATATGCGTTAATAATGAACGTTCTTGTAGAATATTGTGCGTTGTCATAAGTTTCCTTGCGTTGGAACCAAGTATAATTTCACCACAAGTTTCTCGGTGTGATCCGAGGTCGAACACAGGGACTGTTTGAGGTTATTGCGTTATGTTTGTGATATGCGACCAGGGGTTTTTCAATTTATAAAAGAGTTTTGTGTACAAGTAATCAAACATGCGATAAAGTCAAGTAAAGTGGTAAAAATGCGATAATAAAATAAATTGCGATAAAGTAAACTTAAGCTAAGATGATACAAGATACAGGTTTCATGATACAAGATACCGAGGTTGAGGCTGACTGTGAAGAATCTACAAAGATTGTGTTATTCGGTGGAAAGTCTTATGTGTAAAGCAGAAACAGAAAAGATAATTAATACGAACATCGCAAGTTCCTTAATTGCGTTAAAGATATAGGTACAATTCTGCTTTTCCCCTGGCGTACACCTCTCGGTGATCGACCGCGTTCCCACATCTCTGTGGTGAAACAGAGACAAACGTAATGAACGCAAGGTTGCTTCCATTTCTGGAAGTACTACTCACTTTAGTTAACACATTTTTCTAACCTTCTCTTGACAGATAAGAATGACATCTTCACTTCTTCTCACAGGTGAAGATGCCATCTAGCATACCTTAGCTAAACGCATTTACCTCTTTATCACAGATTAAGTTACTCGTTTAATTCATATTAATTACCAAGGGATTATGAAAACTTCATGGAGAAAATGATTAATGGAGGAACAGAAATAGACAGAGAAGTAGAAATGGAAATGACCGAGACATTTAATAAAACTATTTAGCGTCTCATACATGATTTGTGAATGAATAGATTAAGAGAATGAAATACAATTGATGAAATAGAGTTAGAAACAAATACAAATAAGTGCCAATGTCTTGGCGCCGATCTGGATGGAGATTTGCTTGTCGGCGTGGATGGATCGTGCAGAAGGATGAACTTCCCTCTCAGGCTTGCTCAACTGGTAGTAGGGATCTAAGCACAGAGCTTCATGGTGAGGATTTGGCAGAATTGCACTGAGACTCACCTCTCGGCCTTGTCTCTTCCCTTCCCGGATTTCTTCCGATCAGTACTCATCTCAGCCTCTCTCTCAATAATCTAGCATCAGTTAGCCCTCGTACAAGTATATCTTCTCTGAATTCTATGGGGGTATTTATAGGTTAAAAGCTTTGACTCTTAGCTTGTGGACCTCACTTATTGTTATGGAAATTCCAAAGATAGAGGAATAAATATTCCTTCTATTATGCAATCAGACCGTCAAATCTGCACAACGGTTAGTTGTACACGTGTCACAATCCTCCGCGTTTGCGTTGCTCAGCTACTGTCTCTTATACACATCTAGATGTGTATAAGAGACAGCAACAGTTAGTTGTATACGTGTCGCAATCCTCCGCGTTTGCGTTGCTTAGCTACATCTTTCGATCGGGTGCTCGCATGCGGTGTTTTTTTTATTACCGCATGCGGTTGAAATTTAGCTCGGGATCGACTGTCGCATTGCACCATCATTGCGTTAATCGTCTCTTCATTGTTCAGTTTCTCGTTGAGCATTTATCGCAAGCGGTGACTTGGTTTCCTGCAAAACAGAGTAGAAATATCCTCTTCTACCATCTTAATGATGTTAGTGGGTGTATTTGCGATAAATCATAATTGTTGTATTTCTGAGCTAATTTTCATACAATTGATACATATTTACTCTCTTTTGGCCGCAATATCTGAATAAGGCAACGTAAATAACTTATATTTCTACAAGTTATCACACCCCCAAATTTAGATATATGCTTGTCCTTAAGTATATCTTCTACTAAGGCACTAATGCTTAATTCTTATCCTATATTTTTACGTCGATTGGTTGCTCCGAATGTTACACTTAGGCACATTTCTTAACAACGCAATTTCTTCCTATCCTTACTAATTCTTAACAAAGCCCTACTTTATTTTTATATATAACAAAATTCTGCTAAAAAATGCTTTTCTAGTTTTTATAAATAGAATGTTTACCTCTTCTTTGTCAAAACAACTTGATATGTCTACATGCGATGGTCAAATTTTGCGTCATTTATTAGAGACTGTTGGTCATGGTTACACCCTTCGTTTTGGTTTATTCCCACGGGTGTCAGGCGAACATCTAACTACGGTTGTGTGCGAATCTCAACTTTAACTCATGATATTCAGAGGAGTTATCTCCTGTATTCTTTTATTTTTCTTTTGCATTTTTCTCTTTTCATATTGCGTTGTTCTTGGAAACCCACCTTCATTTTGGCTTGCTCCTATGGGTGTCAAACGAACATCCAACTACGAGCAGACTCCTTTCACAACTAAACTCTTATCAGGTTGGGATTATTTTTGAGGTTTTCCCTTGCGCTGACATTGGAGTTTTGTATAATTTTTTTTTTGGAAATATGAATGCATTTTCTTGAAGATCGCATATTCTTGATCTTATTTGCTCAGAACTTCTCCACCCCCAAATTTAAAGATGAGCAAGGTCCTCATTGCGTTGTTTGGATAGACTAGACAAACACTAAGAATAAAAATTTCAAAAAGAAGGTTGGAACAGAACTTTGCAAGATAAAAGGTAAAGTACTGCTAAACTAAGAATTAACTAAGTGTTGGTCATAATTTACAAAGTATGGGAAATGTTTCTAAGTATAAACATATATTACATCATAGCAACGCAATGAATAACGCAGAAAATAAAAGATCAGAACATCGCAAATATTGTCAAAGGATGATAAAGAAAAAGGCACAGGCAAATGGAGTGAATATATACTCAATTGTATTGAATATTAACAAAGTCTACAAATAATTAAAAATTAACGCAATACAAAATTGTTGCCTGTACAAAGAATCAAAGAATTTAATTAAAAAATGAATTGAATAAAAAAAATATTGCAGAATAGCCGCATAAAAAAAATAGAATGTAAGGATTAGTACTAAGGAGCCGAAGGGTTAGGAGGAGGGTTTCGCGGTGATGCAAAAGAAGTCTCTTAAAAAAGCAAGTGTTGTCTGAGATGCGGGGGCACCAATGAACCATGAAGGTATGCTGTGAGAAAATTAAAGTATTCATGGTTGCGCTCCACGAGTTGTCTTTGGTGACGATTGATCGTATGAGTGTTGCGATGTATGTTGATCAGCGCCTCCCTTGATGTGGCAACACTGCGCTGAATATTATCAACTTGCTCCATTACTGCATCAAACCGCTGGTCGAAGTAGGCTTTTTGTTGGTTGAAGAGTTGCTACTGTTGGAAGAGAAGTTGTTGTTGTGTTAGAAGTGACCGCATTTCTATTAACTCAGCAGCCAGGGAGGTTATGGAGGGTTTTGCCTGCGATGTCTCGCCAGCATCTTTCTGGGGTTGGGCAGAGGNGAAGTTGTTGTTGTGTTAGAAGTGACCGCATTTCTATTAACTCAGCAGCCAGGGAGGTTATGGAGGGTTTTGCCTGCGATGTCTCGTCAGTATCGTTTTGGGGGTTGGACAGAGGTGCCTTCACGCAAATCGTGTGGGTCATCAACTTGCGAAAGTGGAATGGACGGCTGCGGTGATGAGGCTGAGGGTGAAGTCAGGGCTGCTGGGTGAACAGTTGGAGAATTGGGAACGAGGAGAAGATTGGTAAAGTGTTCATGGAGTGGAGAAAAAGGTTGTGCGGGTGGGCTTGGAGGGCTTAGAGAGCGAATTACAAAGGGCAAAGGGTCCAAAGATTCTGGATCATGTGTTGTTGACTCTTGGATCTTTTCTTTTCCCTAGTCTTCTCTGCGTGGTTTCTTAGGCTTTGGTTCCTGCAGCGCATTGAGGTCGATTGCAGGCCTTTTTAAGGGTAGCTCAGGGAAATGTGGGGAGTCTTTGAGGAGCAACCTCAAGATCTTTATGTTGATGAGGCCATAGACTTCTGGCATAGGCTCTTCATCAATGCCTACGCCCATTGACAGGCACAGACTTGAAACAGTCAACGGAAAGAAGTACTGTCCTCAAATATGCCCCACCAGTGCTTTGAGCTGTCTTGCGACCAGCCGCCCTACGTCAATCGGTATGTCGCGTGCGATGCAATATGCAGCCATGACTCGATCCCTTGATACAATCTTGTCACGTGTGGTTAGGATCAACCGCTTCTTGACCAAGTAGACCCAAAGCCTTCCCTCCGGAAGCAAAGACTTGGATGTCAGGGTGCAGATGCCCTTGAGTGAAGCCGACCACTTTGTGCCCAGTTGCGTTAATACTTGCAGCGCATCCTCCATCTGCTGCTTAGTGGTATCATCAATAATTTTGTTCCCCGGTGCATCCGGGTCATCCTTCATTTAGTATATCTCATTGATGTCCCTTGCGCTGAAGAACACTTCCTTTGAAGGTCACCACATCCCTGGTTTCGTATAGACGACCTCTGTAGAAGTCTCTCACCACCTACGGCACAATAATGGCTGGGCATTGGCAAATGTGTCCTAGCTGTTCCACAATCACACTTGTGATGAGGTCAGGTAGTGGCGTTGATGCAGGATAGAAGCCCATCTCTATCAGCATGTCATCATTCTCTTTTCTCTTCGATGGACGTTCCCTTGCCAACGCGGGCTTGCTACTTTCTGTGATTACTTTGCCCTTTTCTTTTGCCAATGAAAGGCAGGCTACTTGCTTTGTCTCTTCTCTCGCTCTCTGCGTTGTTCCTCACTCTCGCGTTCCGCGAGTTCTTTACCCTTCTTCTTCTGTAAGTGCCTCCTATTAGCTTCGCACTTATTCTCCTTCTCTTCTTTCAATCTCCTCTTCTCTTCTTCCTTCTTTTTTTTCTCTTCCTCTTCCTCTTCTCTTTCTTCTCTCTCAAATTCTTCTACAAATTGCTCAGAGGCCAGCAACAAACGTCGTTCCTCCTCGCACCTCCTTATCCCTTCAAGCCTTGCGAGCTCATTATTACTGCGCATTTCCTCATCTTGCAGTCTTCTTCTGCGATTTCCTTCAGCCATGATGAGTTTTGCGCGCTCCATTTTCTCCTGTTTCTCCTCCCCTTCTTTTCTCTTTCTTTCCTATTCTTTTAATGCGATGATTAATCTTTGAGGGTCAACAGTAGACCCTTGCGACGCATTCTCTCTACGACACCGCATTAGGGGGATATCTTCTCCTTTTTCGCCTTCCTTCGTCGCAACCATTTGCGTTGTTTCAAGTTGCGCCGGCTCCATCATTTGCATTGTTTCCCCCCTGTCCTCCCTTACAGATGTTGTTTCTCCATCCTTTTCCAGGATTGCAACCCTCTGCTTCTTTTCTTCCTCTTTTCGTAGGCGCATTTCTTCACGCTGGTGCATTCTTTTTTCTTCCTTCTCTTTCTTCTTCCTTTCCTTCTTCTCTTCCTCATCTTCGTCATCATCCTTCTTTTCTTTATTCTTTTTCTCCTTGCGATGATGAGAAGACTTCGCCTCTCCAGCCTTTCTCTCTTTGATTTTTCTTCTTCTTCTTTTTTGCTTCAACTATTTCTGGTTGCGTCTCCATTACAACCTCATCCATCACAACTTCAGCCACCATAACCTCCTCCAACGCAACTTTGGAGATTCCGTCATAGGTTTCTGCATTGGCAGTTACCTCAGGAGTCTCTATGGCCAGAGTGCCTCTTTCTATCTCTTCTTCATTCACCACTGCCTCCGACACCACCACTTCTTCATTCACCACCACCGCCATCTCCTTCGTAGACAGTGGTTGGTTTACAATCCTCTCCTCGGGTAATCCCCCTCCTTGTTCCAGATTGCTTAGAATGTTACCAAACACCTCCGTATCATCGCGTCTCTTCTTCTCACCCTTAGTTGAGGTGGTAGGAGTTGGAACTGGTGTGCTTTCAGTGCTTTGCTCCCTCTTAAACTAAGGAGGTGTGACAGCTAAGGGGTTTCTTTGGGTTTTACCGGAGATTCTTCGGATGGTGTGGGCTTGGGCAGCAAGTTTGCGACTGGCAGCGAGGAATGCTACCTCTCGCATGGTGATTTGGTCAGAGGAAGGGTTTGATGGTGAAACAGAGTGTTGGGAAGCATGGACGGCCATGGATGATAAGCTAGGGAGGACTGGAAAAATCATTAGGTTTCTGGGAAAAAGAAAGCTTCGTATGTTGGGCGCTAGGGTTTTCAGTTTGCAAAATAAGGTAAAGAATTCACAGGCGGGGAAAGGTTCCTATTTATAGGTTGAGCCGTAATGGGCCCAACACAGTTTTCGTGGTGACAGGTCTCGAGACACTCAAAAGACCCATCGCTCGAACTTTCCTCATTTATCAAATTTCAAAAAAACATCCTTTCATTTGCAAAATCATCATTGCTTTGGGATACGAAACGATTGGACTCCTCAAATGACAAAAAAAAAATTCTTTAATGTTTTATTCAAATTGACGCAAAGTAAATATTAACACAATGTGTTCACCAATGCATATGCATCTTCGCAGAGGACGGGCAACAACGCATGCATCCCCGCAACACACCCTTAACTAAACACATTTATGGAGGATCGGGCGCACGGTATTGCTACCAACGCAACACTACCTCAACATAGTGCATTTAGCCAAGGATGGGCAAAGGACATATACGTGCGCAACACACCCCTCGGTTTCAACGCATTTGAGTTGGATGAACGCAAAGCGTATCTTGCTTGGTTCAAGATGTGTCCATCATCATCTTGCATACTAGATGTTGATTTTTTCTTTTTATTTTATTTTATTTTTCATCAACGCTAGTTACTATGACTTGTGGCAATAAATTTCCTTTTATTTCTCAATCATTCACCAATTAAGGACTAACGCATTAATTACAAAAAAGTTAAGAGAATTAAGGCGGTACAGAAATAAATGCAAGGGAAATAAATGAATAATTAAATTCATAAAGTCAAGAAACGAATTAAATGAAGAAGTAAAGACAAAATTCAGTAAGACAGAAATTTAAAGAAAGCAATAAATATAGATATGAGATATGGACCGGAAGATGCATTTCTTTGAGTGAGGGCAATCCACATCTCTGTAGGCGGTCCGGCTTGCCTGCCCAATGTCTAGGGACATTGCTCCTTTCCATTGGATCCCGAGGCTTCTGAGTTACTGGGAAATGTTCCTGGTGCTCTATTTCTCAATTTAGATGCCAGCTGGCCCACTTGGATTTCTAAGTTTCGAATTGAAGACGCCTGCGATGGGCACATTTCTGCTACATGAGCCCCTCCATAATTAATGCAACTTATTGTTGCCACTTGAGCCGGTGCAACGGGTTGCGCTGATTGTTGGGGGATGGCTCCTTGATTGATTGCCATCGATTGGAGTATTGAGGTTACTGCGACCATCTGAGCGGCCAACGTGGTCATTGTCCTGTGTGGGATAATGGCAGTGTCATTCTTTCTTCGTTCGGCACCTCGGCCTCCGTAGCCATCATCAATCCAGTCATCCGTGTTCTGCGATATGCGGTCAAGGATGACTTTGGCCTCAGTATACATTTTGTCCATAAAACCTCCTGCCGCGGAGGCGTTAGCAACAACTTGCGTCGATCTATTCAGGCCGTTATAAAAGGTCTCCATCAAAACGCAATCGGGCATCCCGATATGCCGGCAGTTTTTCACCAATCTTCTAAATCGCACCCAGGCGGTGCTCAGGGTCTCATTCTCAATTTGTTCAAAGTTCAGCACATTCTTTTGTCATCTTGCATTAATGGCCGGCGGGAAGAACTTCTTCATGAATCGCTCCACCAGTTGATCCCATGATGTGATATCGTTTGGCTCTAGTGATTGAGCCCACCTCTTGGCTTCGTCCTTCAAGGTGTAAGGGAACAGATACAGTCTAATACTCTCCGGGGTTATGCCAGGTAGTGAGAAGTTACCGCACATTTCGACAAAGCTCGTTCGGCTCCAGTGAGTGAGCCCACCTCTTGGCTTCGTCCCTCAAGGTGTAAGGGAACAGATACAGTCTAATACTCTCCGGGGTTATGCCAGGTAGTGAGAAGTTACCGCACATTTCGACAAAGCTGGTTAAGTGGGCATGCGAGTCTTCACTTTGCAGACCCCCAAGTTGCCCTGCATTTTGGATCATTTGTAGCATGACTAGCTTTATTTCGAACCTTGCGTTCTCCTCAACAATAGGCCTCGAAATCCCAGGCGAAAAATCATACAGGTTGGGTGCCACATAATTCCTCATGGGGATGTTGCGATCAGCGGCCAGGAACACAGGATCCTGCGCTGGCCTAACAGCCCTTTGATTTACTACGGGAATCGAATTGTCTTTATTATCTGCCATGCTTGCTGCTTTCTTTCGCCTTATCCGATTCTGACGTGCCCGTGCGTGAAAGGTACGCTCGATCTCAGGGCCAGCTTTGTATTCTAGTTCAGTACCAGTACTCATAAACCGTCAAGCTGCTCTCCGCGTTGAACAACTAGTACAACGAGATATGTCCTGCAAAACACCACAAACATACTCAAAAAATAAACCGTTAACCAATCCTCAGCAACGGCGGCATAAACTTGTTACGCAAATTTTAGTTATATAAACTACAAGCAAGGTTCAAGTCCATGCGATACTACTTCTAAATATGCGTTAATAATGAACGTTCTTGAACTACAAGCAAGGTTCAAGTCCATGCGATACTACTTCTAGATATGCATTAATAATAAACGTTCTTGTAGTATGTTGTGCGTTGTCACAAGTTTCCTAATGTTGGAACCAAGTATAATTCCACCGCAAATTTCTCGGTGTGATCCGAGGTCGAACACATGGATTGTTTGAGGTTATTGCATTATGTTTGTGATACATGTGACCAGGGGTTTTTCAATTTATAAAAGAGTTTTGTGTACAAGTAATCAAACATGCGATAAAGTCAAGTAAAGCGGTAAAAATGCGATAATAAAATAAATTGCGATAAAGTAAACCTAAGCTAAGATGATACAAGATACAGGTTTCATGATACAAGATACCGAGGTTGAGGCTGACTATGAAGAATCTACAAAGATCGTGTTTTGCGGTGGCAAGTCTTATGTGTGAAGCAGAAACAGAAAAGATAATTAATACAAATATCGCAAGTTCCTTAATTGCGTTAAAGATATAGGTACGGTTCCGCTTTTCCCTTGGCATACACCTCTCGGTGATCGACCGCGTTCCCAAAACTCTGTGGTGAAACAGGGACGAACGTAATGAATGCAAGGTTGCTTCCATCTCTGGAAGTACTACTCACTTTAGTTAACGCATTCTTCTAACCTTCTGTTGACAGATCAGAATGGCATCTTCACTTCTTCTCTCACAGTGAAGATGCCGCTAGCATGCCTTAGCTCATCGCATTTATCTCTTTATGACAGATTAAGTTACTCGTTTAATTCATATTAATTACCAAGGGATTAAGAAAACTTCATGGAGAAAACGATTAATGGAGGAACGGAAATAGACAAAGAAATGGAAATGGAAATGATCGAGACATTTAATAAAACTATTTAGCATCTGATACATGATTTGTGAATGAATAGAATAAGAGAATGAAATACAATTGATGAAATAGAGTTAGAAAATAATACAAATAAGCGCCAACATCTTGGCACCGATCTAGATGGAGATTTGCTTGCCAGCGTGAATGGAACGTGTGGAAGGATGAGCTTCTCTCTTAGGCTTGCTCAACCGGTAGCAGGGATTTAAGCACAGAGCTTCACGGCGGGGATTTGGCAGAATTGCACTGAGACTCACCTCTCGGCATTTTTTCTTCTCTTCTTGGATTTCTTCCGATCAGTACTCAGCTCAGCCTCTCTCTCAATAATCTAGCATCAATTTGCCCTCGTATCAAGTATATCTTCTCTGAATTTTATGAGGGTATTTATAGGTTTAAAGCTTTAACTCTTGGCTTGTAGACCCCACTTATTGTTATGGAAATTCCAAAGATGGAGGAATAAATATTCCTTCTATTATGCAATCAGTTCGTCAAATCTACACAACGGTTAGTTGTACACGTGTCACAATCCTCCGCGTTTCCGTTGTTTAGTTGCATCTTTCGACCGGGTCTCGCATGCGGTGTTGTTTTTATTACCGCATGCGGTTGAAATTCAGCTTGGGATCAACTGTCGCATTGCGTTAATCGTCTCTTCATTATTGATTGGCAGGCGCAATGTGACAGAGATGCATTGTTCAGGTTCTCGTTAAGCCTTGATCGTAAGCGGGGACTTGGTTTCCTGCAAAATAGAGTAGAAATATCCTCTTCTACCATCTTAATGATGTTAGTGGGTGTTTTTGCGATAATTCATAATTATTGTATTTCTGAGCTAATTTTTATACAATTAACGCATATTTACTCTCTTTTGGCCACAATATCTGAATAAGGCAGTGTAAATAACTTGTATTTCTACAAGTTATCAATTACTCATTGTGAATGATGTAATATAAAATAAAAATTTGACTACCTAACCATTAATTTTGTAAGGTTTATCATGGTAACACTATCACAAAATATTATATTTATATTAGTGAAGAAATTGATCGCGAGGATTTCCATGAGCAGCAGAAAGATCATTCCAAATTACAATCATATATGAACTTTACAATTACAATTACAAACAGAAACAAACGGTTATGCATTCATTACAAAAAGTACAGCATGATAAATCAAGGAGAAATCTACATACATTTGTAACTCATCTCCACGCTCCTTGATCACGAACGCTCGAACACGGCAACACCCGAACGCTCGTCCAACACGACCGCTACATTGCACGAACATCGTGCATTTGAACTCAGCGATCGCTTGGTCACGAACATCTCAACAGCACGAACAACCTCCACAGAACCCCGACGGTATCGAGTTGAGTATGACACCACAAAGAAGGCTACCTTGGTATTCTCGGTGTGAGAATCCAGAGGGTGGGCTCTATGTGAACTTGGTTTGAAGCAGAAAAACAGAGGAATCAACAATGATGTAAACGATTGAGCAAGTAGGAGAAGACTAAACCTATCGTAAAAGTCGATGCTCAACCATTTAGTAAAAGATAAGAGATCGTCTAGCAAAAGCTAATCGATCGTTTAGCTCGTCGCTTAGTTCCGTGTCTGTCACCTACAAACATTACACGACCGTTTAGCTTGCTCCAAGTTGTCGCTTAGTAAATCCTATTTACTTGACAACTTTCGTGAGATTATTTTCCGAGAGAGTAAATTTCAAATTCACTTTTTCAAAAATTTTCTAGAATTAGAAAAACAATTTTCCTTTTATCTGATGGTTACCCTGAAACTACCAAGAATCTCCCACTCAATTGGTTATTAGAGAAAAAGAATTAATTATCTGATAATTAATATTATTATAAATATAAATGATAACCAACTTATCATACTATATTTATAACCTATAGTTTTAATATTTCCTCTCATCATATAAACCATAGCTTTTTTTCTATTCCACGGTACTTAATGTAAATATTATTTACATCAATCCTCCACTAGATGTATCTCATATATCATACCGATCATATCATATATAATCGAATTACCTCTTGTGAATTTGAACATTTCAAATTAACACCAAGAACTGATCCTCAACTGAATCTATTGGGCTACCAAGGGGACCTTATGGACCTGTAGCTTGAAGCTCCAACGGTACGTGAATAACTAACAAAACTCTGTAGTCACGGATCCACCATCTATTAACTGGCAGGCACTCCACTAAAGACTGACAGTTGAACTCTTCTTACCACAGATATATTATGTGTCCATCTTAACCAATCAGCAATACGACAAGCCTTCATAGATCGCTCGTAAGTATAGCTCGACCAATAACCGTTATGCCCCTGTAGTTACATCTAACTTCTTAAGTACCACTGATTCCTCTAATGAACATAAGTCACAGTCCTACTATGACTGAGTCATCTCTTCCAAAGAGAAGTTGTGGCCACTATGTTTAAGCCTCAGAATCAGCCCTTAAGGGAGCAATCTCTCTACTTATCCCTGCTTTGGGAAAGAAGTGAATTTCATCTTGTGAATTGAGTTTCGAGCTTTCAGATCAGACAAGTCCCCAAAAAGGTAGGCATGTTAAGTTGGCAATCTGGCCACTCTCACCCATACTAATCAAAGGACCGCCCTCAAAGGCAGAAGTTTCCAAAAGACTCAGGATTGAAATCGTGTCACCTATGGTCGTTTAGGTGAGATGTAAGTCTTTAGTATCAACGACGTTATATACAGAGTCTAGTGATCTCGTAGTTCGGTTTTATACAAACTCTTTGTATAGGACACCCCCGCTCGCATGTCTCCACATGAATGGTCAGGATATGCCATTTGTAGTAGTTTACAACACTTGTAGACCTCTACAAAGCGGGCTGTATCCGTAGTGTCACCAGGATCAGGTACCCAACCTTAATCCTTATACTACAGACCTATTTAGGTTATCACTTAAGGCATGATTCACTTGTATATCACATATGCATGCTTAAGCTCACGTAAAATAATCATGGACCTTTGTTTATTGGATATGAGTAAATTCCAGAATGAAATAACAATTATTTTATTCATCAAATAATGTGTATCATTACAAACAATGAAAATCTGGGATAATTAGGACACAAATCCCAATAATTTCCCACTTGTCCTAATGACTTGGAAGACTAATATACAATACAATATAAAACATGTACATTATACAATAATCTAGGGCATACCCTAGTATCATCACCCACTTGCCCTAGACAAGATGTCGCATGTCTCGTAGACCCAGACTCTCCAGGTCACCCTTGAACACTTTAGCCTTGAGGGTCTTTGTAAAGGGATCAGTAACGTTGTGCTCCGATGTGATCTTTGTGACTATCACATCACCATGATGCACAATCTCCCTAATCAGGTGATCTTTTCGTTCGATGTGCTTACCCCAACGATGACTCCGAGGCTCCTTTGAATTTTCCACAGCCCCGTTGTTATCACAATACAGAGTGATAAGCAAATCCATATTTGGAACAACTTCCAAATCTAAAAGGAATTTCCTCAGCCAAACAGCCTTCTTAGCTGCTTCACAAGGGGCTACATATTCGGCTTCCATAATGGAGTCTACGATGCATCCTTCCTTGATGCTTCGCCAGACTATAGCCCCTCAATTCAGGGTGAAAACTGACCCCGATGTCGATTTGCGAAAATCTCGATCGGTCTGAAAGTCAGAGTCCATGTATCTTGTAAGGATCATATCCTTATCTCCATACACGAGCATGTAGTCCCTCGTTCTCCGAAGATACTTGAGGATCGTCTTGGCCGCTGTCTAGTAACCAAATCTTAGATTGGACTGATACTAACTGACAATCACTACTGCATAACAAATGTCGGGTCTGGTACACAACATTGCATACATCAAGCTTCCTATAGCAGAAGCATAGGGAATCTATCTCATCTCCTCAACCTCTTGAGGTGTTTTAGGATATTGATCCTTAGACAAAACGATTTTATGCCTGAAGGGTAACAAACCCCTCTTGGAATCCTGCATTCTGTACCTGAACAACATTTGATCAATGTACGATGATTGAGACAGGGTTAACCATTTGTTCTTACGATCCCGAATGATCTGGATCCCTAGAACATACTGTGTCTCACTCAAGTCTTTCATTTGGGACTGGGTAACTAGCCAATTCTTAATCTCCGTCAGATACCCTACATCATTTCCAATGAGTAGGATATCATCTACATACAGTACCAAGAAAACAGCTAAGCTATTGATGATCTTCTTGTATACACAAGGTTCATGAACATTCTGATCAAAGCCAAACGACTTGATAACAGTGTCAAATCTAATGTTCGAAGATCTAGATGCTTGTTTCAGCCTATAAATGAACCTATTAAGCTTGCACGCTCTTTGCTCTTGATCTGGAACTGTGAATCCCTCTGGTTGAGTCATATAGATGGTCTCCTCAAGATTACCATTAAGAAAGGTAGTATTAACGTCTATTTGCCATATTTCATAATCATAAAATGTGGCTATGGACAGGAGAATCCTGATAGACTTGAGCATGACAACAGGTGAGAAAGTTTCTTTATAGTCAACTCCCTCAACCTGGGTATAACCCTTTGCCACGAGTCTAGCCTTAAAGGTTTGCACCTTTCCATCTATACCTCTCTTTCGCTTATAGATCCACTTATACCAGACAGGTCTTACCCCATCAGGTGGATCAACAAGCTCCCAGACGTTATTGAAATACATAGACTCCATTTCCTAGTTCATGGCCTTAACCCATTAATCTTTGTCAACATCCTCCATTGCTTTCTTAAAAGACAACAGATCCTCGACCCCATCATTCGCAATGAGTTTTGGGCTTCAGTCAAACCCATGTAACAATCCGGTGGGTCATAACCCTCTCACTACGTCGAGGTAGTCTCAACTCTTGAGCTGGTTGACTAGACGTTCTGACCTCAATAAGTCTTGTTGATCTGCCGGCCTGTTCAACAACTCTTATTGAACCTTTAGCAGTCTTAGCCTCACTAGAGATCTCATGCAAAACGAGCTTACTCCATGGCTTATGATCCCTCATGTGGTCTTCTTCCAAGAAGATAGCATTTGTAGAAACAAACACTTGTTCTCACTTGGATCATAGAAGTATCCACCTCTCGTTTCCTTGGGATAACTTACAAAGAGGTAAACGCTCGAACGCAGTTCCAACTTCTTTGAGTTAGTCGCTAGCACATATGCGGACATGCCCCAAAATCCTGAAGTGGCGTAAACTACCTTTATGGCCTCTCCATAACTCAAAAGGTGTTTCAGAAACACTTTTCGAGGGAACGTTGTTCAGGATATAACATGAAGTCTATACTGCATAACCCCAAAATGAGTCTAGAAGATGAGCATAACTCATCATAGACTGAACCATGTCCAACAAGGTTCTTTTTCTCTTTTCAGATACACCATTTTGCTGAGGTGTACCATGGGTCGAGTGTTGGGACGCAATCCCATGTTCTATCATATTGTTCTGGAATTGGAGGTTCATATACTCTCCACCACGATCAAATTGTAGTGTTTTTATCTTCTTACTTAACAAGTTTTCAACTTTAACCTTATACTCCTTGAACTTGTCAAGGACTTCATACTTACGTTGCATTAGGTAGAGATACCTGAACCTTGAATAATCATCTATGAAAGAGATGGAATATTAATACCCACCTCGAGCTCTAACATTCATCAAACTAGAGGTCTGAATGTATAAGCTCTAAGGCTTCTTTGACTCTGTAACCTTTTCCAGTAAAAGGTCGTTTGGTCATGTTGTCTTCGAGGCATGATTCACATATCAGTAAGGAGGTTTCTTCTAAACTCTTTAGAAGTTCACTTTTCACCAACTTCTCAATCCTATTGAGGTTGAGGTAACCTAACCTAAGATGCCAAAGATGGACGTTTTCCTTAGGATAAACCTTTGGTCTTTTAGCTGTTGTTGCCATACTGAACATTTCAATGTTAAACAAGGCTTTTATGACTAACGACCTTAATACATATAAGTTACCTTCCATTGAACCATAACCAATCTCCATTCCATTCTTGAAAATAAATACTTTATTCTTAGAAAAGGAGACTATTATTGAAAATAAACAAATGCTGGTTTCGTCCGACGCTCACTCAGACTTGGCGGCTCTGGTTCTTTCAAGTTCTCCTCTAACGTGAGAACCTGGGACACATGGGTCTCCTCTTCAGGCAACTCTAAACTGTTCAGCTGACAATCTTCACTATCTGGGAACTTTAATGCATTTAACACATTAAACTTCACCTCTTGATTATCTACGCGTATAGTTAATTCTCCTTTATGCACGTCAATTAAAACTTTCCCAGTAGCTAAGAAGGGGCATCTAAGGATAATTGGTACCTCCTTATCTACTTCATAGTCCAAGATGATAAAATCTGCTGGGAATATGAAGTTGTCAACCTTTACCAGAACGTCTTCAATCTTTCCTTCTAGGTACTTGATTGTTCTGCCAACAAGTTGAAGAGTAACAGAAGTGGGTTGTGCTTCACCAATTCCCAGTTTCTTAAAGATTGAGAGTGACATGAGATTAATGTTGGCTCCCAAATCGCACAACGTATGTCCCACATCCAACCGTCCTATTGAGCATGGAACTGTGAAGCTCCTAGGGTCCTCCTGTTTCTTGGGTAGACTATTGCTTACTAACGCGTTACACTCTTGTGTTAGCGCGATTACTTCTGTATCGCTAACTCTTCTTTTCTTTGTCAAAATGTCCTTCAAAAATTTTACATATTTTGGCATTTGCTCCAAGGCCTCTATAAGTGGAATATTGATATTCAATTGCTTCAGGAGCTCAAGAAAGTGCTTGAATTGTTGTTCATCATTCTTCTTTATCAGACGTCTAGGGAATGGTGCATTCAGCGGCGCCGTAGGTTTTCCCGCGTTAGACATACTTGGTTCTGAATGGCTTGTGGTCTCAGGCGTTCTTTCTTCTTGATCTTCTACTGCCATTGGACGTGTGTTGCGTTCTTTTGAAGGATTGCTATTTCTTGGATTCATTCTTCTTTCTTCAAGAGCTTTTCCACTTCGCAACGTCACCGCGTGACATTGCTCATTTCCATTGTTGTTCCCAGGAGTTTCAGTGTTGCTAGGAAAAACTCTAGGCTGCCTATTCTTCAATTCGCTCGCTATCTGCCCTACCTGTATTTCCAAGTTCTTGATAGACGATGCCTAGCTTTTCAGCAATGCATCATTCTGGGCTATGTACTTCTTTAATAAGTTCTCAAGCGGAGATCCTGAGTCAACGCATGTCCTTCTCTATTAAAGGACTGTTGATGTGGCTGATGCGTTGGTTGAAATGCAGGCGGCGATCCCTGCCTTTGCTGTTGGTTCGCCCTTGGGTGGTGCTCCTGATGATTTCCTCCTGTCCAATAAAAATTTGGATGGTTTCTCCATCCAGGATTATATTTATTGGAAAATGGGTTGTTTTTAATGAAGCATACTGACTGCGGGTTTTGTGGGCACTCAGCATAAGAATGAGGATCTCCACAACCCACACAGCTAACCATGGGCTGCCCGAATGCTTCTACCTGATTCACCTTCAGTTGATTTGATGCGTTTCCTAGTGATATGTTCTGTAAATGGCTGGTCATCGTAGCCACTTGTGCAGAAAGTATAGCTATTGCGTTGAAATCGATAGAATTAACATTCTGAGATCTCTTCTTCCTGTCAACTCTTCCGTCATATGTATCATCCACCCATTCCATGTTGTGTTTAGCAATGTGGTCTGATATCTCTTTAGCCTCAGTGTAAGATTTATCCATAATTCCACCAGCCGCCGCTGCATCGGCTGCCATCTACTATGCTCTATTCAATCCACCATAAAAAGTCTCCATTTGGATAGTCAGTGATAGTCCATGATTCAGGCAATTTTTTAAAAACCCTCCCATGCGGCGCTTAAGGTCTCAGCTTCTTCTTGTTCAAAGTTCATAATCTCTCAACGCCTCCTCGCGTTGGTGATAGGTGGGAAGTATTTTTGCATAAATTTCTCCACCAACTTCTCCCAGGTGGTGATTTCACCAGGTTCCAGTGAGCTTATCCATTATTTTGCGTCATCACGCAAAGAATAGGGGAACAAAGACAGCCTGATCACCTCTGGGGTGATTCCAGTAAACACGAATGAATTACACGTTTCCAGGAAACGCTTCATGTGGGCGTGAGGATCTTCACCACGACCACCCCCAAATTGTCCAGCAGTCTAGAGCATTTGAAGCATTATAGATTTCATCTCGAACCTCGTCCCATCTGGCATTAGGTATATGATTCCTGGAGAGAAATCATATAGTACAGGGGACACATATTCCCTCATGGGACGCGTGCTATTGTTTGCCATTAGGATCAGATTTTGCGCAGCATGAGCTAGTTGCTGAGTTAAGTTCTGATTTACCTGTTCTTCCGTCATTGTTCGTTGCCTGTTCTATTGTCTGAGAAGTTGCTGCCTCAACCTTCGACAACGATTAGATCGGTTTCTACGTCGAAAGGTCCTTTTAATCTTGGGGTCGTATATGAATTCAGGAGTCCTCTCCCTACTCATAAACGTTCACAAGCTTAGGCTTAGTTTATAATACTCTTTCAACTGAAGTGTTCCTACAAAAGATACAAACGAAATTTCTGGTTAGTTTGGTTTTTGAATCCCAGCAATGGCGCCAAAAACTTGTTCGTTGCTATCGTGATTTGCGCTAAGAATGTATTGTATAAAATAAATTGGAAAAATAAGTTCTAAGTATAAATGATGCGTTGATGCTTTGATGCGTTTATGTATGTGTAACGCGTTGGTGCGTTAGAGATGTACAACAGAACGCACGACACTCCTTCTATTTGACGTTCAAGTTTTCCTAAATTAGACCCAAGTATAAATCCAATTTAGGTTCCTGGTAAGTCCAGGGTCGAACTTAGGGATTCAGTTAAGCTAACGCAAACCTTGCGTTGTAGCTATTGCAGGGGTTTCTTAAATGTACGAGAGAAAAGTGTTATTTACACTAAGGTGTTATGCTTGTGCAAGAAGATACAAAAGGGTTGAGTAGTGAGTGATGGATCATGCGAAAATGGATTTTAATGTAATGGTATGCGTCGATCTAAGATGAATGTACACAAACCAGAATGTGATGTGGATGAGATGGGATGATTTGCTTATCTTTATTTATGTATTAGACTTTATTCAATACTTCTCAATGCGAATAACATACCAAAACCTATCTCTAGGATGCATGCATCGAACACAGAATGAAATAAACACTAGTAAGTTTATCTCTAGATGTACTAGGCGTTCTACTTGATGCGGCTTAGTTATTTTCTCAAATAATCTAAGTTAAAGATGTTGTTATCAATTGATCAAGATTCCGTAAGCGTTTGAAATGAGATTTTGCATAAAGTACAGATGCATTCAACATAAACAAGAAATAAACAATGAAAAAGTATGATGGATCAAATATATGAATTTATAAAGAAGCAGATTGTCTTTACAGAAGCAATATTTAATCAGATGAAATGAAAGCGATAAATGAGATGAAAGAAACTGAGTCAAGCCGTAGAGTACAATCTCTTGTATCTCTTTATCTCAATCTAGTTGTGTACAATCACTTGTATAGGAGTTGGACGAAGTGTCTTTCTTAAGCTCGCCTTCCTCCGCTCCCTGACCGACGGTAATGGTGGTTCTCAACCCTTCTGATTGTCTTGGCACCACAGCACAGCTTCTAAAGAACTAAAACTATGACTACGCTAATTATGAGAGTGAGGATCTTGAAAATTTCTATATATGTATATCTATATTTGAACTCTGGAGGGATTTCATCTATTTATAAGCGTTGGACATCTTCAGCTTGGTGATGGACAGTATTAAAGTCCATGCCCTAGTCAGCAGCCTTACACTCGGAAGCTTTTCAGACGCTGCCTGTTGCAGGTGCCCATACTTGCAAGTGGTGATTTGACACAATTAGCCTAAATCAATGAATATTCTTTACGTTGAATTCTCTCCGACGCATGGCCCATGCGTTAGAACTTTTGCCTACGACACTTTTTAATGATACATGGCCTATGCGTTACAAAACTAATATGAATCCCATGTGACATCTAATTTCGCAATGATGCTTCAAAGGTTTAAAACAAAAGCCGCCGAAGGGAGGTCAATTATCCCTCATCTGAACTGAGAAGTTTTGAACCAGTCATTAATACCATAACAACTCTTGCTCCTTTAATGACTAGCCATCATTGATTTGGCCAAGAGATCATTAACTTACTTAACAATCTCCCGTAAGTGTGACCCGCCATTTTAGGCCCTAGAGATCTGCCCCAAAAAGCCAATCCGAAGGGAAAAATTCGATTGGGGAAAAACCTAAAGCGACCCTATCCATTTCTGGAGTTCACCTTGATCTTGACCATCTGCACAAAACTCATCCGAAGGGGGACGCTTCCAGGGTGCCACGAGGGAGTATAGAATAATCTCACGGTGTGAACCAATGACAGAGACCATAGGACGTGTTGACACACACCTTTCACCCACTTACTATAAACATTTTCTCCCTCCACCTTGATATTGACTCATGCAAACACCATCCAAAGGGGGATGCTCCTAAGGCACCACGAGGCCAAGCATGAATCTCATGATGTGAACATTCAAGGAGAAATGTAAGTGGAATCATAGACATATCAGATACATCTCTTCCTCCCACTGAGTATTTTATAACCTAGGGTTTAACTTACTTAGAAAAAACACGACTAAGGATTTTAACTAAGTGAATTTTAGGTTTGCCCAAAAGTAACTTTTACCTTGGATAGTTAAACAACTTTTGATCATCATCCATTAAACTCTTTAACAAAGTCTTTGACAAAATAGTCGCATGCCTTTTGAAAATCTATCTAATTCACCTTTCCAAGTAGGTTCCCAGGTAAGGTATTACGTTCCATCAACTTAAGAACCCCAGCCTAGCCAAAACCAGCCTTAGACAAAAGGTCCTTTATAGATAGACTTAAAAAAAATTTAATCTTTTATGCCAACCAATTTAATCCTATTAAACCTATTTTAAAAGATTAATCTAGGTTACTAAACTCTTTAGAACCATTTGAACTTAGGTCTATCTCAATCCAATTTTAAAACCCTTTTAAAAAACTTGAGCTCACCCTAAGTCTGCATGCAACTCTTTCTTATTGATTTTAGGTTTAATTTCCTTTATAACACTTATAAACGAAAACCATAACCACAATGCTAAGCTAACACATGCAAGGCATTCATAATAATTATAAATAGCCTAAGTGTCATACTCAATGCATTGTCCATTCATTGCTACTTCTTTTATATAACACTTATACAAAACAACAATGAAACAAGCAAGACATGCTTCCATTCACCTTTAGACTATAACACTTATAATAAAAGGATGATACATGATAATGCTCATTGCATGCAAAATATAACTCTAATATTTCATGATGCATACGCATGCTTTCAAGTAATTTCTTCATGCTATATTATAACAATTATAATACATGATGCATGAATAATTGTACAACCTAAGATAGGTTTTAAACTATATATCAAACACTTTGGCGTATAAGCACCATACATCACATATATAATAAAGAAATGTTGATGAACCAGGTAAAATTGCCTTAAAATCACAAAATTAAAGCTAACTATTACAAAAACAATGAGTCTCCAGTTCAAACAGGAAAACCAGGTCTTGAACCGCTCGAGCGATGCATCGCATCTCCAACCATCGTGTACTAAACTCCCCGCGATCGTCTACACGATAAAAAAAACGCTTCATTTTATCGCTTACCAATGTTCCAAGAGCGAAACAATCGTTTAGCAAATACTACACGATTGTGTACCTTTTACTAAGCGATGAAGCTTGAGGTACATGATCGCATAACACGCATCGCACAACGCCCGACATACGCGATCGTTTAAACGACTATGGTGCGAAAAAGCACCATCGCCTAAGCAATCGTTTAGCTAATGCTTCCGTATCGTATACACGCGATCGTGTAGATAGTAACTAAATGATGATGCTTGCTAACTACACGATTGTCTAGTGCACGCCTTTTACTAAATGATGAGCATCACATGCTCCCAATACGATCGTCTACCTTCGGCGCCTACGCGATCGACGACCAACACTACACGATAGAGTAAACGATTTACCCCATCGCTTAGTATTTGCTAAATGATCGTTTAGTAAATACTACACGATCGTATAGAAAAATCTACATGAACGCTTAGTTAAATCCCAACGATCGTTTACCTTAGGCTACACGATACGACTAACGCTTGGTCTTCTTCCTCGTTGAGAACTACATCTCCATGCTTCGAAACTTCATCATGAGCGACTTGACTAACTCAAACTCTTTGAATTACAGACTCGATTTCAAGTTAATTACACCAAAAAACACAGGGGCCCTTACAAATGAACACTTTGTAATTGAAGAAAGCTTTAACTAAAGGTAATTAAACCCAAAACATTCATTAACTTTATCCACAAATGCACTTAACAATTAAACACAAATGCATAAACCCACTGAGACTATAAAATAAAGTTCAATACAAACTTATAATTTGGAATATCATAATAACTTGGCTCTGATACCGATTGAAGGAAATCGATCACGAGGATTTTCAAGATCATTCCAAATTCAATCATATATGAACTTTACATTTACAACCATAAAAAGAAACAAACAGTTATGTATTCATTACAGAAATTATAACATGATAATATAAAAAAATCAAGGAGAAATCTACACACATTTGTAGACTCATCTTCACACTTCTTGATCACGAACGCTCGAACACAGCAACACTCGAACACTCGTCCAACACGACCGCTACACTGCACGAACACCGCGTACTCGAACTCAATGATCACCTCGGTCACGAACGACCTCCATAGAACCTCGACAGTGTCGAGTTGAGTATGACACCACCAAGAAGACTACCTTGGTATTCTCGGTGTGAGAATATAGAGGGTGGGCTCTGTGTAAACTTGGTTTGAGGCAGAAGAACAGAGGAATCAACAATCGTGTAAATGATTGAGTAAGTGGGAGAAGACTGAACCTATCGTATAGATCGATGCCCAATCGTTTAACAAAAGCTAAGTGATCGTCTAGCAAAAGTTAAGCGATCGTTTAGCTCATCATGTAGTTTCGTGTCTATCGCCTACAAACACTACACGATCGTTTAGCTCGCTCCAAGTTATCGCTTAGTAAATCCTATTTACTTGAAAACTTCCGTGAGATTATTTTCCAAGAGAGAAAATCTAAAATTCACTTTTTCAAAAAAATTCTAAAATTAGGAAAAAAAAAATTCTTTTATCTCACGATTGCTATGAAACCACCAATAACCTCCCATTAAATATGTTATTAGAGAAAAAGAATTAATTATCCAATAATTAATATTATTATAAATATAAATGTTAACCAACTTATCATACTATATTTATAACCTATAGTTTTAATATTTCATCTCATGAAACATATAAACTATAACTTTTTTCCTATTCCATGACACTTAATGTAAATCTCATTTACATCAATCCTCTACTAGATGTATCTCATACATCATACTGATCATATCATATATAATCGAATTACCTCTTGTGAATTTGAACATTTTAAATTAATACCAAGAACTGATCCTCAACTGAATCCATTGAGCTACTAGGGGGATCTTATGGACCTGTAGCTCGAAGCTCCAACAATACGTGAATAACTGACTAAACTCTTTAGTCACGGGATCTACCATCCAGGCACTCCACTAAAGACTGACAGCTGAACTCTCCTTACCACAGATATATTATGTGTCCATCTTAACCAAACAGTAGTGCGACAACCCTTCACAGATTGCTCGTAAGTACAGCTTGACCAATAACCATTATGCCCCTGTAGTTACATTTAACTCCTTAAGTACCACTGATCCCTCTAATGAACATAAGTCATAGTCCTACTATGACTGAGTCCTCTCTTCCAAAGAGTAGTTGTGGCCACTATGTTCAAGCCCTGAATTAGCCCTTAAGGGAGCAATCTCTCTACTTATCCCTACTTCGGGAAAGGAGTGAATTTCATCTTGTGACTTGAGTTTCCAACTCCCAAATCAGTCAAGTCCCCAAAAAGGTAGGCATGTTGAGTTGGAAATCTGGCCACTCTCACCCATACTAATCAAATGATCGCCCTCAAAGGTAGGAGTTCCCAAAACACTCAGGATTGAGGTCGTATCACCTATGGTCGTTCAGGTGAGATGTAAGTCTCTAGTATCAACGACATTATATACAGAGTCTAGTCATCTCGTGGTCTGGTCTTATACAAACTCTTTGTATAGGACATTCCCGCTCGCACGTCTCCACATGAATGGTCAGGATCTACCATCTGTAGTAGTCTACAACACTTGCAAACCTCTACAAAGCGGACCATATCCGTAGTGTCACAAGGATCAGGTACTCAACCTTAATCCTTATATTACAAACCTATTTAGGTTATCAGTTAAGGCATGATCCACTTGTATATCACATATACATGTTTAAGTTCACGTAAGAAAATCATGGAGCTTTGTTTATTGAATATAAGTAAATGCCAGAATGAAATAACAATTATCTTATTCATCAAACAATGTGTATCATTACAAACAACGAGACTCTGGAAGAATTAGGACACCAATCCCAACAATTAGAAATTTAATATGTACTAAATATGCAAGATAGCATTTAATTTATTAATTATAACGAAGATGAAAAAATCGACATACCTTTAGGACCTATCTTAAGCGGAGAATACGACAAGAGCTCGTGCTGATAACATGTTATGAAAATTGAGGAACACAATGGGAATAAGAATATGAAAATAGAATATAATAATATTTTTATATACTAATAATAAATAAATAAAAACTAAAATTAAAAATAAAATAACCAAAATCATGAAATTGGATAATACGGAAATTAGTGGAAATGGAATTCTCACCAATATAGGTGTGTTCTTAAGATCCACAAAATACCACTATTTATAGGCAAAGTGGCAAGTAGAATGTGGACTTATGGACACCAAGGACACATGGCCTTTGGGACACCAAGCAATGGGCATCTATTTTCTATTATAATATTTACAATAACCTCATATATGATTGTGAAATGCTTAAATATACATTTATAAAAAATATTGTATGGTAAAGTATGGTTGTAGTTGCAATTATACCCTTAAATTTTCAATTTTAAAAATCTAACCCTCAAAATTATATAAATTTTAAAATTGGGTCAAATTGGACCTTCAAACTTATATAATTATATAAATTGTAATGTTTGTATAAGTTTAATAGTTCAATTTTTATCATTTATGGATTTACTTTCTACGATTATTGTAAATTTAAGGATCCAACTTTAAAACTTGTAGAAGTAGAGGTTCAATTTTTACCATTGAATAATAAATTTTTAGGAAATGACTAAGTATACTATAATGCCAAGATGAGTGTAGTGCTTAACTTGCTTGCATGAAATTTATACTAAGGTTGGAAATCTCTCACCCAACATATTGGGTAAAAAAATAATAAATAATAAAATTTAAAAAAAAAGAAAAAAGAAAAAAACAACTTACACACTATGGTTCACCTTTGGTTTGTTTTCAGTAAATATTCTCGAGAATTTTTAGTTGGTGCCTCTCCCTTGAAATACAGGAGGTTTTGACATTGAAATTTTTGTCATCCAACGGTTTGAGTGAAGTTTTAGAATTGGGTAATATTTAGCCCATTTGTTTCACATATTTTTTCATGAAATTATAGACAGATATTAATATTTGTGTTTATTTCGCTTTTTGTAAATCTAGGATATTATTATCTAGAAAACTTTAAAACCTATTTGATATAGGTCTTTTAATATCCTGCAAAAATGTGAAATTTATATATATGAGGATGAATAATAAAAATATAGCTTAGTCAATTAATAATTTAATATCAAGTATTCATTACTATTAATTTTAATTAATTATTAAATATAAATGTAACGATCCGACTTCCTAAGACTCAAGTTAGGCCGTTATTAAATGCATGCATGCATGGAAGTTAAAACGACATCCCTTTTATATTCAAATAAATGTTAAATAAATAAGGTAACTTAAAAGATATTCATTAAATTCAAATATTAAAATCAAATGATAAGGTACTCATAAGTCATAAATGGAAATAAGTAAGTCTGAAAACAAATCTCAAACGATAAGTTTCAAATGTCAAGACCGAAAGTTAAAAACATAAAAGAACTCTTAAAACATGAGAGGAAGCATTAAAAATGGTCCTCAGTGGCTCGTTCATGGATTCCTCTTGTCATTCACTGGCGCGTCCTTACCCTTACTTGAAATATAAACATGAGAAAGGGTGAGTATAAAATACTCAGTAAGTAATCCCACTATTGAGGTCAGGCTAGATATCTATGTCCTTTAGATGTCTACCTCTGGTGAAACCATATAAACTTCTCTATTCCTCATGGGACACATACATACATGAAAAATTGATGTTTATCCTACTGTAGTTAAGTATGCCCACTACCTCTAGTAAGTCTCGTAGGACCCACAACCTCTAGTGAATCTTGAAGGAAAGCACCACCTCTAGTGAATCCCGAAGGAAACACAACCTCTAGTGGATCCCGAAGGAAACCACCACCTTTAGTGAATCCTGAAGGAAACACAACTTCTGTTGAATCCCGAAGGAAACACAACCTCTGGTGAATCCTGAAGGATAATGCCACATCTAGTGAATCCCTAAGGAAACACAACATCTAATGGACATTTAACTAATCAGTGAGGACACTATCGTAATATCAACATCACAAGTATCACAACATGGCTCTATAACATACATATATACCTTATCATCATAGTTCTATAACATACATATACATCTCGTCATCATAGTCCCATAACATACATATACATCTCATCATCCTCAGATCAAATAGAATCTCATCGAATAATACTATACTCAACTCATGATAGCATTCGAACATCTCTGTGCGCATCTAATCTTTTAAATCCTCATATCAGCAGACCTACATAAACATAAAACCATCATCAAATCCTTAGTAAATCTACATTGCCTGACACGTGGGTAATTCCAGTAGTAAGATTACTTACCTCGATACTAGATTCAGATATCGATCCAAGCGACAGTCTTCCATAATAAATCTTTGAATTCAATTCCCCAACGAAGCTTGAGCAACAACCACCCTCAAGATTCCAATCTCCAAAATCTTCCTTGAATTAGACCTTGCTTCCAACTTTTAATCTATTTTTCCCTTAAAATTTTCAATTCACAAAGAATTTAATTAACCCCTTTCCCCAATGAAATTAATTATTGACATTAATTTCAAATTAAATTTGTGTGACATAACCCCCTTCCAAAATGAAATTATTTATTGACATTAATTTCAAACTAAATTTGTGAGATATAACCCCTTCCAAAACGAAATTAATTCTTGACATTAATTTCAAATTAAATTTGTGTGACATAAAAATCCAATTTCTATAACTTCCCTCTAATTAAACCATTAAATTGAAATACGCCTCCCTTCCAAAATGAAATTAATTCTTGACATTAATTTCAAATTTAATTTGTTAAGAATTAAAAGTCCACATAACTTCACTCCAACTAAACCATTAAATTGAAACACCCATTTCTTAGCAACTAAATCATAATAATTACATTTTGAATTTCCAAAATTCAAAAAATGTCCTCTAATACTAGAAAATATTGAAATTACATTAAAAACAAAATTTGGGGTGTTACAATAAATATATATTTAGACTTAATAAATTTCAACTAATATCTTTATCATTAATATTTATTAATATTTTATGCTATCTTAACTATTTAATATAAATTATTATCGTTAACTATCAATATTCTAATTAATTTATTTTAATTTAACTATTTTTAGTAATTAATTTAACTATGCTTAATTAAAAAGTATTTATTTATTTTTTCATTTATTAATTAACATGACAATAATTCATTGCTTACATTTAATTAAGTAATTATTTACTTTAATTTTTATATACAGATTATTGAATTGAACTTAAATATTTAACTTTCAGATATTATTTATCCTATATATCTAAATATATATATTAATTGATATTTAAATTTTATATTTAATATTTATATCCCTGAAACAATATTTACGATAGACCGTGATGAAAAGAGATCTCACTCGGTCACCAATCTGTCGGTTACCAAAAATTCCTAGCTATGAAACTAGTAAATGCCCTTGGTTTTACTTTATCCAACTGTGGAGTCAAGCAGGAGACAAAAGCATATACTTTGTCCATCAAGATTTTATTTTATTTTATTTTATTTATTTATTTATTTATTTATTTATTTTAATGAGGAGGTAAGGTAGGTTGTGGTTCTTTTCATTTCTCTCACTTGAAAAAAAAAACTTTTTCATGAGTGTGGCTTTTTTTTTTTTAATTTTTATTTAAATCTGATTTGGTAACCATTTCATTTTTTACTTTTGATTTTTGAAAATTAGCTTATTTCCTCCAAATTTTTTACAATGATTTGCATCTTTTTTGAAGTACAATGGTTGAATTTTTAGCCAAATTCCAAAAACAAAACAAGTTTTTAAAAGTTGCTTTCTTTAATTTTCAAAATTTGGCTTTGTTTTATAAACTAATAAAAAGTAGATGACAAATGAAGAAGTTGAAAGTGAAAGTAGTGTTTGTTTATAGGCTTAATTTTAAAAATTAAAAAAAAAAAACAAAATGATTATCAAATGGGATCTTAATAATTAAGACTTCAATTTATATATAAAGAATGATATTTTCTTTTAATATTTTCCTTGTATATAATATATGCACATGTTAATTGATTGTTATTTGTTGAGTTTTAAATTCTAAACTGGGACCTTTCCTTTTGAAGCTAAACAGTTATTAAAAAATATACAAAAGTTTGCAAATCAAATTCAATGTATGAAATAGAATTTTCTTTTTCATTGAGCATAGATTCTTTATTATTTTTGAACCTTATACCTTTGTATATACTAGCATTCACATTACCAGTATCTACAATGACACAACAATAGTTACACATCATGTCGTGTATATGCTAGTATTTACATTATCTACAAGAATTACTATCTATTTTGTTTAAAGAAATAAAGTACACTCAAAGAACATCTCAAGTCCTCGGTATAGTCTAATATTGTTTATAGGGGCAGATCTATGAAGGGAACGAGGGCACGTGTCTCTTACAATCATATCGTTTGACATGCACATGCACATGCACACGCGCACACACAATAAAAAATATTGTTTATATTTTGAATATATATTTGTGCGTACCTCTCTAAACCCAAAATAAAAGCTTGCTTCAGCAGTTAATAAGTGGTAATTTGGGCTTTGCCTATCTTCACGATCGGAGTTCAAAACTACTAGGAAGTAGCTTTTGTTTGCTTAAAATTTCAAATATATTACAACTGGTTAGAAAACTAAATTCGATTTTAATTTTTTTCTCACATATGTTCATATTCATATATAAATAATTTTTAAAATTTTAAGTTTGTTTAGTAATTATTTAGTTATTAATGTTAATTTTTTTAAAATCGAGGCATATATAATTTTTTTGTTTTGTTATTTATTTTATCATTATTTTAAATTACATTTAATTTAGTACAAGACGTATATAATGAGCTTAGAGCAGGCGGGTTTTAAATTTTTTTATTAGTCAATTCTATGTATAATTATTAATGTCAAAATTATTATATTTTTAAAATTATTGAGCAGGCGAGTATTTATTCTATTTTTATTAATTTTTATTAATTAAATTTTAATAAGCTCATTAGAATGACTAATATTTATTTTCGCCTAATAAAATTTATTATTATTGTCAAAATTATTATATTTTTAAAATTATGACTAATAACTATCTAAACTTTAAATTTTTAACTCTAATAAATCTCTTGAAAATGTCTAATAGATATATAAACTTTTAATTTAGTATCTAAAAATCTCTTACAATATAAAAAATGCTTAAAAATTAACCGTTGTACTAGACAAAAAAGTAAATAAATTGTTTTCTAATTGAACCTCAAAATTTTCATTTTGTTACTAATAGTTACATTAATTTTTTTAAAAAATATCTAGTACTACATATTAGACACACAGTCGAGATATTATTGATCTAGTGTATGTTTTTAAAGTTCAAGAACTATATATCACAAAAATTGAGATGTTAATGGACTGAAATTTTAACCTTATATAAAGTTGTACCTCCTAACATGAAATTCTGGATCAGTCACTATCCGTATGTTAGTTAGTCATGCTCATTTTTTGTGATATCATATGCTTTAAATATTTTATTGATGCATCTAAAATTATATTTATAAAAACTTGTGTCCCGTACCTAAAATCCTAGATCCGTTACTAATTGTTTGTACAACTTTCTGAGCCCGAAGATTCAATTTACAATTACAATATGTAAAATAAAGATAATGAACAACAATCATGTTAGAAGTCCTGGAAACCTAAATTGTATACACGTTATATGTTATTTACATTTTGTGCATCAGCGTTTAGAGAAGTATGCTATATATAAACCCTCTAATCCTACTAGCACCACTGCAATCTATATTATTTAATATTCTTCTCTGTTAATAAACTTGTTCTCTCCTACTACTCATAGAAGTCAATAACACACTATTTGTGAACTACGTCAATTTATGTGTCGATATTTTATTGTTTGTGCTTCCTCACTTTCTTTATTTTTCAAATTCATAACTAAGATTACACACGAACATGTTTTGAAGTATTTAGATTAGCTCTAATGAGCTTAAAGCAACGGATATTAGGCAAAAAATATAATAATTTTGACAATAATATTAAATTTTAGAAGTCAAAGCACCAAAATGAGATTTAATAATTGCTCAAAAGAAATAAGATTTACGATTATTTTTTTGAAAGATAGTTGTTTTTTTTTTTTTTTTTTTTTTTAATTTGTTTTAAGGGATTGGATATTCGTTTAGATGAATAAAAAAGGCAAATGTCCTATTGGAAATAAGATATAAGTCAATCTAAAAACCTTGACAGCTATACATAGAATGTATCAAGAAACTATGACGAGCTAATTTGTGTGTTGTTAAGTTGAGGTTTCATGAAATAAGATGGAACAATTTTTTTTGAGATATCTGCAATCCATGCGTGCACTTTCATACAAAATATCAATATCATTAGATAACATTTGATATAGAGGCAAACAACTCGACAAAAATAGGATGGTACCCCATTTTCTCTGCCAAATGAAGGTCTTCCAACAAAGAATACGCTTATGCACGAAAAGAGACAAGGGGATCATGGGGATCTCACAAAATTCATGGGTCGTAGTCAAAAATTGGTTAGACCAATTTCTACTCGTAATACCATAACCAGTGACATGAACACCCTGACAACATGCCACACCCATTTTCATAACACACATATTGCATAGGTTGAGACCCTGATGCTGCCCTTAGAAGGAAAGAGATAGTCGTAGAAGGAGATTCAACTCCAAAATCCTCCAAATAGGCCAAATTCTAGTCACTCCATACTTGGACAAGAAGGATATATAAATTGTTACTGAGGTTCCTACGATCCGACCAGATAGCCCCAACCCCCACACAAACCAACCTAAACTCGTTAACATATATAGACCAATCACCATATTAAACAATATATCCATAAATATTTGACAACTTGGCCTCACCACTCACCATCACCGTATATTTTCGACCCTAAACAACCAAAAACACCACGAGGAATAGTTTCCTACTTCTTCGGACACACCAAATTGTCTTCCTAAATATTAGTTGACTCATTCTAATTTTAAGAGCAGGTTAACAAGCCACACAGAAAAATGGACAGATTTTACTTAATATATTTAAAATTCAGCAATAATTTTGAGTATTGAATGGGGATGTAGCTCAGATGGTAGAGTGCTTGCTTAGCATGCGAGAGGTACGGGGATCGATACCCGCTTCTCCAATTCTTTTGTTAAATTTCATTTCATTTTCATTACATTTTTTTCTTAATACCAAGAAAAACTGTCTTAAACAAATATCCACATGGTCAATGATCCTCGTCGTTAGGCAGGGCAGCAATTCCCTGTCACAGGGCACAATGTCCAATTTTTCTAAGCACATCCATCATCCGCCGTCCATCACCATCATTATCCACACATCATCTCCAAACCCCATCATTGAACGGCTGTCATTTCTACTCTATTGCCACAACCATATCACTTGATGACAACAATCCACACAGGCCCTCATTAATGATTTTTCTAATCTGTAAAACAATGTCTTTTTTTCTTTTCTCTTCCTGGGAAACGCTTGAAAGCGACAATTTTGACAATCTGATCCATTCATTCTACTGAGATAGATCAGCAGAGTCTATTTCAAGAAGAATTTCAATACCCCAGAAGGCATTTTTGGTGAAGGAAGCTAATTTCTGTTCTGGGTTTTGAAGGATCTTGCCAAAGTTTTGCAAAATGAGTTCATACAAGACAGTGAGGAAACTCCAGGTGGAATCTCCAGTGCCTGCAGATATAGACATTGCTAATTCAGTGGAGCCTTTGCATATAGCTGAGATTGCTAAAGAGCTCAATCTTAGCTCTACCCATTATGATCCTTATGGCAAATACAAGGCTAAGGTGAATCTGATTCAAATCACTTTTTCCCCCCTTTTTAGATTTAGGATCTTGAGTTTTTGAGTGAATCTGTTTCTGGGGTTGTTTTGATTGGATGATTGATAAAATGGAAGTACTGTTTGTCAAGCTGTGTTGTTGTCTTTTGCTTTTTCTTTATAGGAATGCTTAAAGTTGAATTGAATTATTAGCTGTTTGGAGGATTGATACGACTGTTTGGTAATCTGAGGTTGGATTAAAGCATGTTGGTGTCTGGTTTGCAGGTCTTGTTATCTGTTCTTGATGAGGTTAAAGGATCTGAGGATGGATATTATGTGGTGGTTGGGGGGATTACACCTACTCCTCTTGGGGAAGGCAAATCCACTACTACTGTTGGACTCTGTCAAGCTCTTGGTGCTTTTCTTGACAAAAAGGTAGTTTTCTTTTTCTATTTAGATTGAGTTATTATAATTTCGGCCTCATTCGGTAATGATTTCATTTTTAGTTTTCTGTTTTCAAATTTTTTATGCTTGTTTCCTTAGCCATTTCTATTGGGATGATTTTCACTTTTCTTGAATAAATGCTTGTATTCTCAGTCAAATTTGAAGAAACAAAAACCGAGTGTCTAGAAACTAAAATTTGGTATGGATTATGAAAATATGGTAAAACGTTAGGTAACAATACAAAGAAACTCATAGGTGGAAGTAGTGATTATAAGCTTAATTTTAAAAAACTAAAATCCAAATAATTATTAAATGGGCCCACATGTTTGTTTGTTTGTCTTTTTAAGTAGTTCTTAGCTGCATTTTTTGATTGAAATGAAACACTTTAGTTCTTGTTTTGCAACAAATGAGATGAAAAATGGCCACTATGGTAGTAACAATGTTTTACTTCTTTGGATATTTGAACGCATCACCCTATTTATACTTTGTTTATTGTTTGGCAAACTTTGGTTCAAATCAAACTCTTGCAGTCAAGAAGAATGTCGTGCTTTCAAATTTAATACGTATTTGTATATTTTGTTTACTCATAACTCAGTTTGTGCCTATTTAAATATAAGTATGAAATGTTCTGTGTGCAAGTGATTTACACATATATTCATACTCTATATTCATCTCTAATGTTTACCTTAATAATTGGATGACTCTTTTATTGTTAGCTTCAACCCAAATTCAAGAACAATTCTTGAATTTTAGGGGGATGACATGTATTATTTTTGTTCATTTTTATCCTTTTCTATGCCCAGTTTTGATGACTAAAAGGAAACTTAGAATCATGGTTGTCTCTCCTTTAATTTTTTCTACGTTTTATTGATGCACAAATTAAAGAAGTTTGCTAGTTGCAATGTAAACATGATTATACTTGGACCTACTTTTGCAGCCTGATCACTTGTCTAGGTTGATTTCAGGTAGTCACCTGCCTTCGCCAGCCCTCACAGGGACCGACATTTGGAATCAAGGGTGGTGCAGCTGGAGGTGGTTACAGTCAAGTGATTCCAATGGATGAATTTAATCTTCACCTAACAGGAGATATTCATGCTATAACAGCTGCAAACAATCTTTTAGCTGCTGCTATTGATACCCGAATTTTCCATGAGGCATCACAGTCAGATAAGGCTCTTTTTAATCGGCTTTGCCCGGCAAACAAAGAAGGAAAACGAAGCTTTAACAATATCATGTTCAGACGTTTGAGGAAACTTGGGATTGCCAAGACAAGACCTGAAGATCTGACACCAGAAGAAGTTAAAAAATTTGCCAGGCTTGATATTGATCCAGATTCTATTACCTGGAGAAGAGTAATGGATGTAAACGATCGGTTCTTAAGGAAAATTTCTATCGGTCAGGGTCCCGATGAGAAAGGGATGGTGAGAGAAACTGGATTTGACATTTCAGTTGCCAGTGAAATAATGGCAGTTTTGGCCCTTACAACATCCCTGGATGATATGAGAGAGAGGCTAGGAAAAATGGTCATTGGCAACAGTAAGGCTGGTGACCCCATAACTGCCGATGATCTCGGTGTCGGTGGTGCTTTGACAGTGCTGATGAAGGATGCTATCAACCCAACGTTAATGCAGACTCTTGAGGGAACTCCGGTTCTTGTTCATGCTGGTCCTTTTGCAAATATTGCACACGGTAACTCCTCTATAGTGGCTGATAAGATTGCCCTGAAGCTGGTAGGACCTGGTGGGTTTGTAGTCACAGAAGCAGGTTTTGGGGCTGATATTGGTGCTGAGAAATTTATGAACATAAAATGTCGCTATAGCGATTTAACTCCCCAGTGTGCAGTAATTGTGGCGACGATAAGGGCATTGAAAATGCATGGGGGTGGGCCAGAAGTTGTTGCTGGGAGACCTCTTGACCATGCCTATTTAAATGAAAATGTTGGTCTTGTTGAAGCTGGCTGTGTTAATTTGGCCAGGCATATTGCAAACACAAAGGCTTACGGTGTGAATGTTGTTGTTGCTGTGAACAAGTTTGCCACAGATACTGAAGCAGAAATGAATGCAGTTCGAAATGCTGCTTTGGCTGCTGGGGCATATGACGCTGTTATTTGTACTCATCATGCTCATGGCGGAAAAGGAGCGGTAAGCCACTCAATGCTACTGATAATTAATAAGGTTTTATACAACCAATCCAGTAAAACACCTCAACTGTTAATATCATAAACTAAGGAACATTACTATTAATGTGTAGGTCATTGAAATATATGGAAATATTCAAGTATAATGTGTGCTTGTAGGAAGTGACATTTTTTCTTGTTCATGTCGTGTCAGTATACCATGTACACGTTTGTGCTTTTTAGGTGATCAATTCCTATAGGAAAAGGTAGAATAAATAGAGAATCAATTTTAAATAATATGAACTATGAACATTTTCGTAATCCAAGTCCCTAATTTTTTTTTCAGCTTATTCCCACAAATCAGTCATCATTAGCAAACATCAAGATGATGTCTTTGATGATAAAATGATGATTTTTCTTTGATTAGGCATTAAACTTTATCATAATCTTCGAATCTTCAGGTCGACCTTGGTATTGCAGTTCAAAAAGCATGTGAGAATGTAACTCAGCCATTGAAATTCTTATATCCGTTGGATATAAGTATTAAAGAAAAAATAGAAGCTATAGCCAAGTCCTACGGAGCTAGTGGGGTGGAATACTCGGAACAGGTGAGCTCTTGTTGCAACTTTCTATTGTTTGTATGATATCGAAGAATTCATTTGATTTGCACGCATTAGCTGTATATAAAATGATTGATGTAATGATGTCTCAGTTTCTTCTTTCTACAATTGGGAATAATCCTTATATTGATAGAAGAAACATGTTGTCAAGAGAGGGTTCACCTTCTGATTAATGTAGATCCAGAAAGAGGAAATTTTAACAGTTCTCTCTCTGGTGAGTTAGTTTCTGATGGGCTGAAAGTATCTGAAGAAAACTATTAATACGAGTAATTATTGCAGAAGTAAAAGTTTCCTCTCTCTACAAGACAATAAACATATCAGAATGGCACAGTTGAGAGTGATTTTAAAATGGTTAAAATCACATTTGTCATCTTCACTCATAACATGTATTTAATCACTAAAAATCAAGTTCAAGTATATGAACATCGCATTTAGAAGTGTAAAATCAAGGTTAAATTACAAATCTGGTCCTTATGATTTGGATAAATTTAGAATTTAGTCTCTATGATTTATAATAATTTGAATTTAGTCTTTATGGTTTGATAAGACATGAATAGTCACTACGTAGAGATTATGTATGATAATTTTATCAAATCATAAAGACTATTTATGAAGTTTTATCAAACTATAAGGACTAAGTTTTAACTTTTAAAACTATAGGGACTAATTTCTAACTTTTCCAAACCACAAGGGACAAATTTGTAATTAAACTTGAAATCAAGCATCAAAATGATTATTTGAAAATCACTTTTAATAAGTTACTTATAAACAGATAACTTTCACTAAAATCACTATTTATAAAATCACTCCCAAACAAAAATCAATATTCCTAAAATCACTCCCAAACAAAAATCAATATTTCTAAAATCACCCCTAAACCGTCCGTAGGACGGTGGAAGGTTGAGTATTAATCCTAATTGGAAGGCTGTCCTGGCCTAAGAAAAATGATAAAACTAATTAAAACACCAGCATTTCCTACTGCAGGTTGAGAATGCAATTGCTTTATATGAAAAGACTTTAAAAAACTGGACTTACAAAAATATTGTTAGGAAACTGAGCAAGTGTTTACTGTTTAAATCAACAGGCTGAGAAGCAGATTGAGATGTACAGCAGGCAAGGATTTTCGAGTCTACCGATCTGTATGGCGAAAACGCAATACTCCTTCTCACACAATGCTTCAGAAAAGGGAGCACCGAGCGGATTCAAGTTGCCGATAAGGGATGTGAGGGCTAGCATTGGTGCTGGCTTCATCTACCCTTTGGTGGGAACAATGAGTACAATGCCAGGGCTTCCTACAAGACCTTGCTTTTATGACATCGATCTCGACACCGCTACCGGGAAGGTAATTGGTCTTTCTTGAAGGTGGAAAAGGAGGCTTCCCAAGCAGTTGCCTTGTCTGGCATCTTTCTGATTTGCACAAGCAATTCTCAAGCACTTTCCAACAGCAGATGTTTCAAAAGTTCCTGTTCAAGTGCATTGTTTCTCTCCTTAAATGTTCTGTTCTTTCCTATAATGCAGCCTTTGCTGAACTTTGAACTGTCTGTAGTTATATTCGTTAATAAAATGGAAAAAGGGTAATAAAGATTGTGTTCTTGCTCATATTTTGTCTTCCTTTGTTTTGGAGATCTTTGTTTTATCCTTCAATAAAGAGGAAAGGGAGAAGAAAAATGGAGTGATTCCCAATGGTGGGTTCCACCATTGATTCCCTTCTAGAACTTTATTCCTTCTTGAACTTTGATATATAACATCTTCCATTGACATAAAATTTAGAAGTTAAATTTTATTGAACTACTTATTTTTAAAATTTATAGAGGAAAGATTAGTACTTGAAATATATATATATATATATATATTGAAAAGTGAAGATAGTAGAGATTGATTTTAATATTTACTGAAAGAATGAGAACTAAATTTAAGTCAACAAAAAAAAGCACAACTTAACTAATAAATAACTACAAATAAATTATTTAAGGTAAATATTTATATAGTTGTAATTTTAATAAATCTACAAATCTAATCCTTTTTAATCCTATTACTTTTAATTTAAAAGGACCTTCCCCTTACAAATAAATATGGTCATCATTCTCAAGATTAAGGGCAACTGTTCTTCCCTTTGCTGATTACACGATTGTGCATTGTACAAGGTTGGTTTGAGGAAGAAGAGGACGTGAAGGTTAGAAGCACGCTCACAAGTCATTCTCTCCGTCGCTTTATAAGACTGCCAGCTCAAGCCGAGAACTAGCCCAAGCAACAAACAAAGCGGCGATCCCACCAATAACGCCTCCAGAACCTTCTCAACCCAAAAAGCGAAAGGTGATTATTTCACCAAGAATTGAAGAAAGGGTGATCGCATCACCTCGAGTTGAAAAGTCTTCATCTCGCCAAAGCCAAACTCCATTGCCTCAACCTAGAACAAACTCTCCCCCACTCTCAAACGACGTTGATCATGAGGAGTCTCCTAGGTTAGGCGTCGACCTGAACAAGCGTCCACCATCGCTTGGAAAGCCCCCTGCTCCTGAAGACTTCACTTTTCCCATTACCCCCCTTTCAACCAAATTTCCAACACCTCCACCCTCCCTAAAATCCAAAACAAGCCCACCACACGCCACTGCTGATGACCCAAGCTTACCAACACTGGAAACAGGTGGAGGATCAGGCATTGTGAGGCCAGTAGGCACCAAATGGACAAAGGAAGCCAATACAACACTAACACATCTAAAGAAATTGATCCTGATGATGAATGGTATAGATTCCTTCATGATAACCTTTGAGAACCAATCTTAGGAGGTCTCGATAAGCTATCGCGGCAACAACATATCCTCTCAACGCAGATGAACTATCTAATGCGACAGCATGAAGAACTCGTTAGGCAACACAACGAGTTGAAGGAATTTGTCCAAAACCAACAGAGCGTTAAAGCGAGAATTAATTCGGTAGCAAACGCAACGATAGCACGAGTAGTTCCATTTCATGATCCAATTATTTCAAGATATCATAGCTCGCCTAGTGGTTGGACCCTCTGTCCCCCGCATCTCCAAGCTCCTTTACACTTCCCTAAAGAAAATGCATCACCACAAGAGCAAAACAACAATGTTGCGGGAGGAAATTAAAATTTGGGGGGTGTTTGCTTTCAATTTCTTCTTGTATTCACTATTAACGCATTATGAAATTAAATCTATGAATTCCATTTTGTGCCAATTTTTCCTTGGCTTTTCTTTTCGTTTGTATCTTGCTTATATTTTTTGATCGCTTAATAGTCTTCTTTGTTTTGTTGCGTTCCAATAAAGACCTCAATGATGATACTATGGTCAATACAATGTTTATGTTTGACTGGTGTTAGTATTAAGCCTTAGGATTTTGCCTTAGGAAACATTCTTGAAATTAGTATGCGTGCAAGCTTTACCTCAAATCTCTTTTACGATATCTTTCTAAGTCATCGCGTAATTCAATTTTCAATAATGAGGACCTTGTTGCTCTCTAAATTTGGGGGTCGAAGGTTTGAGCTAAATGTGTTCAAATCAAGTTTTTTAATCTTTTAAAATCTCCTTGTTTATATTATTTTTCTAAAAAAAAATTTAAAAAAAAGAATAAAAAAAAAAAGAGCGTTGAGATCGGATTCTGCTTGTAGTTGGATGTCCACATTACACCCATGGGGACAAGCCAAAACAAAGGTAGGGATCGTGATCAACGCAAGAAATAAATGATCGCAACTCCACTTTCATATCAAAAGGCATGAGTTAAGTCTGAAAAGAGTGCCTTGCTCATAATTGGATGTCCTCATGACACCTGTGGGGGTAAGCCAAAAAGAAGGTGAAATGCTCAGATCAACGCATGATCAAACCTAATTAATACACCAAGGAGAACTTTGTTTTTAAAATCTCTTAAACAAGAAGCCCATTCTTGAAAACGAAATATAAGATAATTTTGAAAATGAGTAAGGTATTTTTAAAGAATAAGCTTGCCGCATCTAAAGACTGGAAATATTTTCATAGGTAGAAGAATAAAGCTAAAAAAAGCTTTGGTCCGGCAGTTTTGAGTTGAAAACATTTTGAGAGGTCTAGGCGATGTGTCAAAATGATAGAGATTTATTAAGACTCTAAATATATGTTTGAGGACAAGCATTGCTTTAAATTTGAGAGTATGATAACTTGTAGAAATACAAGTTATTTTGTCTCTTTTATCTAAAACAATTAGAAAAAAGCATTGAAAATGCGACAACTTGATAAGAAATTCATAGAGATAATTACATCATGCAATCACATACAAACAAAGCCTATCTATTTACAAAAAGTTATAAATTGTGTTTCGTTTGGTGCAGGAAACCTATTTATGTGATCGCGAGGAAAGTTTAAATGCCAAAATGGAGATCGCATAAATAACCAAGTCAGTGGATTCTTGCGATGAGAATTGACGCAACACGGGCGGTGGAAGTCAAATAAAAAACCAAGTTGGTAGCCGATAAGAAAGCTTCACGTCAGAACCAATGAACTTCTGACGTGCAGCAGGCGACACATCAAGGTATGACATTTTGAAGGAACTCTTACACAAGAGTACCTATGAGCAGAAGCAGATCTTTGTAATTCATTGTGATAGAATTTCCACATAAACATTTGAACATACAAATATGCATTGATAACGCTAAATTACTGGTATGCTAAAAAGATTAAAACAAGAATCCGAGAGAACAAACTAATTGAAGACTTTTCTTCACAAATCTCACTCTCTCCTTGAACGAACTCCTCTTGCTCTTGCTAGTCCAGCAAGTAATTGCTCAGCAACACCTCGATCGTCTACACGAACAGCTTCACACGAATAACAGGCAACGGGGACGACACCACCACTCGGAGTCCTCAGTATTCTCGGAGTGAGAATCCAAAGGGTGGGCTTTGATGGAATTAGTAGAGGAGAAGAGGAAAGGCTATCGTGTACTACGATCAAGCAAGTGGGAGAAAGGAAAGACTATCTTATAGTTGGGTTTTTGATCCTTTAGAGCGCGGTACACGATCGTGTAGTAAAAGCTAAGCGATCGTCTATACGATCATTTAGTTTAGCTCAAGCGCTAAGTGATCGTTTAGTAAATGGTAAGTGATCGTTTAAGAAAGCGCGTTTAGTAAGCGGGCGCTATTGTATAGGCTCTCAAACACTAAACAATCAAATGCTAACACACTGTGAGTGATTATGCATGTCTCTCGTGCAAAATGAAATAAATTTTCATTTTATTTTTCAGTTCCTAGAACTGAATTAAACTTCTCACTAACGCACAATTTCGGAGAAAACGCAGGCCAATTATTTCATAACCGCCCAATTAATAAAATAATGAATATAATTATATTATATTCTTAACCTATAGTTTGATATCATATATCAACTATAGTGTTTTCTCCTCCACTTGTATAGATCATATTTATATCCAATTTCCTCCAAAATAATGTATCTCATACATTTAGTCAATTATATCATATATAATTAACCAGTCCAATTATATCATATATAATCGAACTCCCTCTTGTCAATTTAAACATTTTAAATTGACCCAAAAACTGATTCTCAACTTTTATTCAAGCTACCAAGGGGACCTTATGAACTTATGGCTCGAAACTCCAACAGTACGTGAATAACTGACTTAACTCTTTAGCCACGAGATCCGACATCTGTTAACTGCCAGGCATTCCACTAAAGACCGATAGTTGAACTCTTCTTACACAGATATATTTTTGTGTCCATCGGATATAACCAATCATGAGTACGATAATCCTTCACAGATGCTTGTAAGTACAGCTGGGCCAATTTACCGTTTTGCTCCTATAGTTACATCTCACTTCTTAAGTACCACTGATCCCTCTAATGAACAATAGAAGAACATAGTCCAACTATGTGTGAACACCTCTTGGGCCATGACAAGGTGTGTGGCGCCACAGCGTTCAAGCCTTGGAATCAGCTCTTAAGGGAGCTATCTATCTACTTACCCCTACTTTAGGGAAGAAGTGAGTTCCATCTTATGTAACTGAGTTCCTAGCTCCTAAATCAGATGAATCCCCAAAGTCGTAGGTTTGAGTCTGCGGTCGGCCACTCGCACCCATGCAAATCAAAGAACCGCCCTCAATGGTAGGAGTTCCCAACTCACTTAAGACTGAGGTCATGTTATCTATGGTCATTCTAGTGAAGTGAAGTCTCTATCATGAACGGTGTTATATAACGAGACGTTAACACTTCGTGGTCAAGTCTTATACAAACTCTTTGTATAGGACGCCCCCGCTCGCATGTCCCCTACACGAGTGATCAGGATCAGACCATCTGTGACAAGTCACAACACTTGTAACTATTCCACAAAGTGGGCCGCATCCATAGCGTTACCAGGATAAGGTTTCCCTCCTATATCCATATACTACAGACCATTTTGGTTATCACTTAAGACATGATCCACTTGTATGTCACCACATACATGCTTAAGTTACATAAAGACAACCAAGGATTTTAGTATATTGGTTTTTGGTAAAGAAAATAAAACATCTTAATGAACAAAATAAAGAAATGAAGTAAATATCATATATTATACATCACAAGCGTTCGTACAAATTATTTACAAATTACAAGACACGAAACTTTAGGGCATTGACCTCAATAATCTCCCATTTGTCCTAAAGCGAAGTGCGGTGTACAAAAACTTAGTACAAAACAATAAAGTAGGGCATAAAAGCCTAGTACAATAAAATCTCTCACTTGCCCTAGTCTAGCCGCGAGCGGTCCCATAGACCCATGCTCTAAAGGTGACCCTCAAACGCGGTAGCCGTGAGAGCCTTCGTAAACAGGTCAACAACATTATGCTCTGAAGTGATCTTCGTGATGATCACGTCCCTTCGATGCACTATCTCGCGGATCAAGTGATACTTCCGCTTTATGTGTTTTCCGCGCCTGTGACTCCTAGGCTCCTTGGAGTTCGCCACAGCACCATTATTGTCACTATAGAGGATGATTGGCCTAGACATATATGGAACAACTTCCAGTTCTGTCAAGAACTTCCTGAGCCAGATGACCTTCTTAGTAGCTTCGCAAGTTGCTGCATATTCCGCCTCTATAGTGGAGTCAGCGATGACCCCTGCTTAGTGCTTCGCTATACTACAGCTCCTCCGTTAAGAGTAAAGACTGACCTTGAAATGGACTTGTGAGAGTCCTTATTAGCCTGAAAGTCAGAATCTGTGTATCCAGTAAGGATCAAATCCCTAGATCAATACACGAGCATGTAGTCCCTCATTTTCTGAAGATACTTAAGGATATTCTTCACTATGGTCCAGTGACCATGGCCTACGTTAGACTGATACCTGCTGACCATTCTCACAACATAGCAAATGTTTGGTCTAGTATAGAGCATCGCGTACATCAGACTGCCAACGACAGATGCATATGGGATCCGTCTCATTTCCTCAACCTCTTGAGATGTCTTAAGACACATGCCTTTAGACAAAGTGACTCCATTCCTGAACGGCAGTAGGCCCCTTTTGGAGTCCTACATCAAGTACTTGAGTAACATATTGTCAATGTACGAGCCTGAGACAGTGCTAGCACTTTGTTCTTACGATTCTGAAAGATCTGTATACCCAAAACAAACTGAGCCTCTCCCAAATATTTCATTTTGAATTGGGTTGCTAGCTAGTTCTTAACTACAGTCAGTAGACCTACATCATTCCCAATGAGTAGTATATCATCTACATACAACATTAAGAAAACTACTGAAGCGTTAACGATCTTCTTGTAGACACAAGGTTCATCAACGTTCTGGTCAAAGCCATATGACTTGATTGCAGCATCAAACTGTATGTTCCAAGATTTAAACGCCTGTTTCAGCCCATAAATGGACCGATTCATCTTGTAAACTTTTTGTTCTTGACCTTGGGCAATGAATCCCTCGGGTTGCACCATGTAAATGGTCTCCTCAAGATTGACATTTAGAAAGATCGTCTTTACGTCCATTTGAAAGATCTCATAATTATAATAAGCTGCAATGGACAGGAGGATGCAGATCGAATTTAACATGGCAACATGCGAGAAAGTATTCTCGTAATCAACTCCTTCTACCTGGATATAACCTTTTGCCACAAGTCGAGCCTTAAAGGTTTGCACCTTCTCATCAGCATCCCGTTTGCGCTTGTAGATCCATTTACAACCTATAGATCTTACCCCATCAGGCTAATCTACAAGATCCCATACTAAGTTGAAGTACATCGACTTCATCTCGAGATCCATGACTTTGACCCATTCATCCTGGTCTACATCCTCCATTGCCTTCTGATAAGACAACGGATCCTCAACGTCGCCATCTTCTACCATAGCACGGATTTTTGTGAAACCTAGATAGCGAATGGGCAGGTTCACAACCCTCCCACCGTGTCGAGGTTTCCTCAACTCTTGAGGTGGAACCAACCTACTAGATGAACTATCATCAACAACTCTTGTTGATGAAGTAGGCCCTTCGACAACTCTTGTTGAAGTTTCAGTAGTTTCGTTGGAAAGCTCATGTAACACGACTTTACTATGTGGACTGTGCTCCCTAATATGATCCTCCTCCAGGAAAGTAGCGTTCGTGGAAACAAACATCCTATTTTCCGACGGATCATAAAAATAACTCCCCCGTGCCTTTGCGGTAGCCTACAAAGAGAAATAACCTCGACCGTGGTTCCAACTTTTTAGGATTTGCATTAAGCAGCATGTCAGGGAAACCCCAAATGCAGAAGTGACATAAACTAGCTTTACGCCCGTTCCACAACTCCAGAGGTGTTCTTGCAACACTCTTGGAAAAAACACAATTGAGTATGTATATCGTAGTCTCCACTGCGAAACCCCAAAACGAGTCCGGTAAGGAAACATAACTCATCATCGAACGAAACATGTCCAACAAGGTTCTATTTCTCCTCTCTGCTACACCATTCTGTTGAGGTGTACCCGACGTTGAGAGATGGAAAACGATTCTATATTCTATCAAATGGTCCTGGAATGCCGAGTCCAAAAAGTCTCCACCTCAATCTGATCGAAGTGTTTTAATCCGTCTATCTAATGCGTTTTCAACTTTAGCCTTGAACTCTTTGAACTTTTCAAAGGATTCAGACTTCCGTTGCATCAGATAAACATACTCATACCTAGAGTAATCAATAGTAAAACTAATAAAATACTCATAGCCACTTCGGGCTCGCACATTCATAGGACCACAGAGGTCAGAATGTACTAACTCAAGAGGCTCTTTGGCTCGATAACCTTTTCCAGTAAAAGGTCTTTTAGTCATCTTACCCTTAAGGCAAGATTCACATACCGGTAAAGAATTTTCTTCTAACTCACTTAGTAGGCCATTATTCACCAATCTCTCAATCCTATTGATATTGATGTGCCCTAATCGAAGGTGCTAAAGTTGGGCATTTTCTTTTGGAGAGATTCGTTGACGTTTAAATTGAGCTACGACAGATTTAAACAACTCTTTGTTATGGAGGGAACTTAAGGCTAACGATCTTAGCACACACAAGTTACTTTCCAGATTAGTTGTACAAATTTCAACATCATCTTTATGAATAAACACTTTATCCAAATTAAAAGAAAGTGTATATTTAAATTGTAACAGACACTTTACAGAAATAAGGTTTCTCTTTAGTTCAGGAACTACATAAACATCTTTTAAAACTATAAAACTATTCTGTAAAGATAACTGGATCCCTCCCATTGCCACAACTGAGACGACGTGTCCAGTGCCTACTTGCATCGTCATCTCACCAGCCTCCAGCTGTCGCTAAGATCTAATCCCCTGAAAAGAAGAACAAACGTGATTAGTGGCCCAAATCAATTATCTAGGTAGAATAATCATTCTCCACTAAACATGTTTCTAGCACAAGTAAATTATATTTACCTTTATTTTCCTTGACCTTAGCCTTGATGGCCTTCCTTTCCTTCAGCCAGTGAGGACAATTCCTCTTCCAGTGTCCGTCCTGGTTGTAGTGGAAACATTTTTCTTTTTCAACTGGCGGCGGATACCTTTTGGGGCGAAAGGTGGCGGGTTAGCAGACGCTTTCCCTTTCCCCTTATCACCATTCTTCTTCTTCCCCTTTGTAGATTTAGAAGTAGAAAGTGTAGACTTTGTTCCTGAGGTCGAACCTCGATGGAATATCCTAGAAGATGAAGGAACATTTGCCTCACCCCTTTTCCTCTCCTTAATTTTCAGTAAAGATTTGTATGTCTGCAACTTGTTGAGGGGAGTTGTAAGGGTATATTTCACTTTGTTAAGAATCACATTGCTAACAAAGTGCAGGAAGCTCTCTGGCAATGAATGTAGGATTATGCTAACCTAACTGCCCTCATCGATTCTAGACCCATTCATCTCCGCCATATTGAAGTGGACCATCATAATAAGCACATGTTCACGAATAGAGGTGCCTTCCTCCATTTTGGAGTTGAAGATGTATTTAAGAGCCTTGTGCTTGAGCTATTCAGACGGTTATCCAAACATCCCTCGTAGGGACTCCATGATCTCACGCGTTGAGACCATAGACTCATGCTTCTTGGCCAACACGTCACTAAGACTGGCATGATATAGACTCAGGCCTTCTCGTTTGCCCGTGTCCATCGCTCGTACGCCTCCTGAACACTTCGAGCGGCGTTGGAGCTGGAATAGGAGGACAGACCTCCGTAAGGGAAAACATGAGATCCTTGATGATATTAGTATCGTCGTGATCAATATGTTTCCAACTAGAAAAGTTATCGCCAGTAAGTTTGTTGGTGTTAAGCAAAGCTATAGTGGTTGTAGCCATTTTAAAACTTGTTGCTGAAAAACGAACAAACTTTTATAAGATTTTAGCAAAACCATATTTTAACCAATTAATTTTAGCAAAAAAATTCTAAGTACCCTAAGTGTTTTAAGACTTCTATTTTTACAATGAAGCCTCATCAACGAGGCAGGACACCGTCACCGGTGAGATGATCAGATGCCTCTTCATTGGGATGAAACATTCTCAACCATCAAACAGGACCAACTCTTGGAACTGAACTAATAGCCACCATTTATTTGGTTTCAGAACTGTTAACCTTTAACAATTCCGCGTAAGTGTGGACCCCTCACTTTCGGTGCTAGAGCCCCGCCCTAATGAGCCCACCGTAGGGAAGAAGCAGATTAGGACAAGAGACTAAGTAACCTTATCCTCTTATAGGAGATTAAATAAAGAAACGCTCCCACTTACTATGAACATTTTCTCCATCCACCTTGATATTAACCTACCCAAACACCATTCTTTAGGGGGACACTCCCAGAGTGCCACGAGGCCGAGGGTAGATCTTATGGTGTGGACTATATGGGAAAACGTGAAAGGTTTAAATGAAGCATCATATGCCCTAAGTACCTCCCACTAAATGTTCTATCTAGGGGTTCATTAATCTAGACGATCCAGCTACTGATGTAATCTAAATCATCTTTTAAGTCTGCTTATAAACAACTTTTGTCTATGAAATAAAACAAGTTCAAGTAGTCACATTTAAACACTTTAATGGACTGTCCTTAACTTGCATGCATGCATCAAATCTATCTAATTCACCTTTCCAGGTAGTTCCCAGGTAGGGGTGTTATATTTCCGTCAACTTAAATACCCCAACCTAGACAGGACCCGCCTTAGACAAAAGGTCTCTTATAGATAGATTTGCTACACTTTAACCTTTTATTAGTCAATTTAATCCTATTAAATTGATTAAATGATTAAAGCCTAAGGGTTGCTAATCATATTAGAACCGTGAATTAAACCTAAGTGAGCATGCATGTCTTTCTTATTGCTTTTAGTTCTAGTTTCTCCTTAACCTTTAAAAAGAAACAACTAAAACACATTGCCACATAACAAGGTATTTATAACGCTTATAAAGTAACCTATGTGTCATGCTTCATGCAATGTCCGGTCATTACTATACATAACTTTTATATACTTGTAACAAACATGCTTTCCATACACCCTTATACTATAACAAATATAATATAAAGATGATGTATGTCAATGCTTTTTATGCTTGCATAAATATAACTCTTATATTATATGATGCATGAGCATGCTCTTATGTAATTTAAATCATGCTTCTCTAAATCATAACATTTATAATAAAGAGATGATGCATGACCAATGCATAACCTAAGGTGGGATTTTTCTATATGTGCATACCATATGACATATAAATAAACATACATCTCATGTATTAAAACCACAGATTAATGGACCAGGATGAACCAACACAAAACCAAAATGAAAAATTCTATCTATTACATTTTTCCACCGAGCAAACCGGTTCACAGGCGAACCGGATCTTGAACCGTCGGGTGAAGCTCCATCGTTTAGTAAATGCCTCCAGGTAAACAATCGTGTAGCGTACACTAGACGATAGAGTGAAAAGCTAAACGATTGCTTAGATGAAAACGAGGTTGTGAAGCCTGATTGTCTAGACGATTGCTTAACACGCGAAAAGGTAAATGATTTACTGCATTTACTCCGCGATCGTATAGTCAGTAACTAAGCGATGAGGCTTGCTGAGTTACACAATCGTCTAGTGTGCACGCGCGTTAAACGACACCCGAGCATTCGATACTCAGCGATCGTCTACACGACTTGACCAACGCTTGGTCGTCTTCTTCCTCGAAGAACAGCAACCCTTGCTTCGAACTTTTTCACGAACAACTCAAACTCAAACCAACTTTGAAATTACAGACTCGATAGCAATTAATTATGCCAAAAAATGCAGGGGCCTTTACAATTAACTGGAAATGTATAAGAATTTAACAAACCGAGGTTTCATCTCAGAAAACTCCATTAATCCACACATCCACAAACGATTTAACAATTAAAACAGAGAGTAGACATGCATCACCCACCGAGAATTTATATGTAATTCTTTGCAGCAATGAATTTGGAATATCAGAAACCTGGCTTTGATACAAATTGAAGGAACTCTTATACAAGAGTACCTATGAGCGGAAGTGGATCTTTCCAATTCATTGTGATAGAATTTCTACATATACATTCAAACATACAGGTATGCATTGATAATGCTAAATTACATAAGGTTAAATTACATTCGAACATACTGCTATTGTCATCATGAGCAACTAAATCATTTATGGATTGAGAAGCATTTAGCTAACATGAACTAAGTAAAACATAAGGTTATGCATTCAACTTGTTTTATGCATGTTTATTGAATTACTTGAATAAATCGAGAGATTATTTCAAGTAGATTAAATCTAGGTTTGAAAGAGTTAAAGATTTAGATCTCATAAAACAATAAGAGAGCTTCTATAGAAATAAAGAAATATCTTTTGCAATAAACACTCATCGCATGCATCTTAGAGATAGGATATTGTGTCTTTGTGCACTGAAAGATGTAAGTTATAACTTTGAGTGGTCTGCTTGAACACATGATTTATGCATTTACTTAGGAATGTTAGTAGATATTCTTCTCAACTCTACTCGCATCCATTCAAACTTAAGACTTATCGCATAGACTGTTTCACATAGATTGTATTTTTCATCGCATTTGTCATTAAAACCAACCTTACCGTTAGAATAGTATAAAAACTCATCACCCATTTAGAAACCAAGTCGCGTTAAGATCGAAGCAGTAATTTTCAACGCATACTTACAGCGTAATCCATGAGTTAGACCCTGGACTCACCAGAACTATAGCTGAACTTATACTTGGGTTCAACTAGATAAAATAGTGCATTATAAATCAACACTCAGCATTCATCTCATCACATATGAAAAACACATAAGCTTGGTTCTTCCATGAAAAACTGGATTTAAAGAAATAGCTAATGTGGCTTGATTATCCACGAACACCTTCAGACCCTGTTCTTGCTTCAAATGTAAGTCATGCATCAACTTCTTCAACCAAACAACTTGGTTTACTATTGCAACAGCTGCAATGAACTCCACTTCTGCAGTTGATTGAGCCCTTATGTCTTGCTTTGTCGAACACCATGAGAAACACCCAGAGCCAACAGTGAAACAATACCCAAAAATGCTATTCATATCATCCAATGACCCAACCCAATCACTATCTGAGTAATTCTGCAACTCAAAACTCTCAACTTCGCTAAATTTGATCCTAAAATACAACGTGTCTTTCAGATATCTTAGAATCCTTTTTGTAGCAATCATGTGATTCATACTTGGACAATGAAGAAATCTAAATAAGACACTTACAGTGTACATTATGTCAAGCCTAGTGGATGTGAAATACATGAGGCATCCAACTAGACTTTTGTACACATTCTCATCTACAGGTTCCTCTCCATCAGCCTTTTGCAACTTCTTCTGAATCATTGAAGTGTTCACACTCTTACACTCCTCCATATTAAACCTCTTCAATATCTCTCTGATTGTGTCCATCCTTGCAACAGGTGCAAAAGTTTCAAAGAAATCAACTCCCCAGACTTGTACATACCCTTTTGTCACTAATCTGGCCTTGAACTTATTCACAAAGCCATCAACATTCAAGCTTCATAAGGTGTCTTCTTCTCTAGTGCCTTTGTCGGTAAACTATTCAATAGAAAGATAGATGTGTTAGCTACTATAGCCTAGAAGTCTTTTAACAAGTTCTTCTCATACAACATGTGTCTTGTCATCTCCATAATATTCCAGTTCTTCCTGTCACTCTATTTTATTGTGGGATATATGAAGCAGTGAGTTGATGCTCTATCCCAACTTTTTCACATAAGGAATTGAAGCTTTGTAATGTGTACTTAGTCTCATTATCAAACCTCATTGCTTGGATTTTATAGCCACTTTGATTCTCAACCCATCTTTTAAACTTTAGAAACACTTCAGCTACTTCAGATTATTTTTTCATGAAGCAAATCCAACACATTCTGGTATAATCATCAATAAATATAATGAAATACCTACTACCATTCAATGAGAGAGTTGGTTGAGGTCCACATAAGTCAGTGTGGATAAGCTGCTGTTTCTCAGTTGTTTTCCACATTGACCTCTTGAATGACAACCTTGTTTACTTTCCTATCAAACAAGCTTTGGAGTTTGTCTTTAGCTCCTCCAAAACTGGTACTCCAATTGCCATCTCATTCTTCTGCAGATATTGCAATCCCTTTCAATGAAAATGCCCTAAACTTTTGTGCCATAGATCAGTGTCATTTAGTTGACACTTGAAAGCTATTTTCTCCTTTTCGAATGGATCCAGTGAGAAGCTCTTGTGCTACATCTTTATATTGAATAACTCATTCCAATTGGAGTTGAAAATGAGGTATTTCCCATTTTCAAATAACACTTTAAATACCTTCTCTACTAGTTGACTAACACTTAACAAGTTTTGATCGATCTCAAGAACAAGCAACACTTTAGTAATCAACTTGGTTCTTGTACAACTCTCTATTGACACCGTGCCCTTCTTCACTTTTAGATATTTACCATTCCCGATCTTCACCTTTGACTTGAATGACTTGTCAAGGTCTTTGAACAACTCCTTGTCACCTGTCATGTGATTGGTACAACCACTATCAACAAACCAATTGTCACATTGAGTGGTTGATGAAAAACAGGTAGGCACAAATAGTCGATCATCTTCTTGTTGTACTGCAACATGTGCTCCTCCTTGTCGTTGAGTTTCCTTATAGAACCTTTCAATGTGCCTCATTAAATGACACCTTCTATACTTTACATCTATCCTTCTCCAACATCTAAAATGTGGACGATTCTGATTCCCACAATGCTTGCATGTAATGCCTTTATAAGGAAACTTGCACTTCCAGCATCCTTCACAATTTTTGAGCTACTGCTGCCACTTCCCTTTTTTCTTTTCCACTTCTTCTCTATTCCACCTTCTCCTTGCTTCATTCTGACTTTTGGTGCTTCCTCAATGCTTCCTTCCTACCTCATCAACCTCCTCTACTCCTGTGCTTACAATGCACTAATTAGTTCGATCACTTTGAGTTGAAAGAGGTCCTTGGTATTTTCTAAGGAAGCAGTAGTTGCTTCATACCACTCAGGCACTGAGATAAAAATCTTCTGAACCAATCTATCATCAGATAAATCAGTTTCCAATGCTTTTGCCTTATTGGAAATTTCAATCAACTTGTCTGAGTACTCTTTAATAGATTCAAAATCCTTCATTTGCATCCTCTCAAATTCTCTCACCAAGTTCAACAGTTTCACGCCTTTAATTCTTTCATTTCCTTCACACCCAACTTTGATTCTATTAAATATGGTAAGAGCCATTGTTGCATATAGACAAGCTTTAGCTTTTGCCTTCCTCGTGACCCTATCCTTGTAAGTCTTGATCTGGTTCATTGTTAGATTATCAGAAAGTGAAGCAACTTCATAATCTTGCTCAATTGCTTCCTGATAATCACAACCCTCCATGTAGGCTTGCATTCTGATAGCCCATGCTTGGTAATTATCATCATCAAACACAGGTGGGCTAATGAAAAAATCTTGCTTGGTCTTGACTCTATCTCACTCAATCCTCATAAGTGTATCACTCGGTTTCTCTTAGGGATATCCCAATCTCACTCACAAGTCCCTTAATAATTCAACTATTATACCATTGTTCTTATTAGAGAGAAAGAAGAGAAGTGAGGAAGTGTGTAATTTTATTCTATCACTTCTCACTATAAATACTAATGCTACATGCTAAAAATAGCTTAGTTGATAAAAAACTCTACTAACTTAACTCCACAAAAATAGCGACTAACTCCAAATATGGGCACTAATAACTTTCCAAAAAAACTAGCACTTTGGATTAATTCAAAATAACAAAAAATAGACTTGTACTTGAGTTACTAACAACTAGCAAGAGAAAGGTGGGGAGGAAGAAGAGAAGAGGGGAGAGGGGAGAGCATACCTTTGAAAAAAAAATATTTTCTCCATTGAAAATTTCTTATTCAAAATGAACATTAAGTGATAAAGTAAATATGTTGAAGAAATTGACACAAAAGGAAGAGAGACAATCTTGGAAGAAAAGAACTTTTATTAAGAATTTACAAAGATGGACACGTTTGAGAGAATACTCTTTCTCACACTCACTCATTTTCTTTGCTAACTCTCCACCTCCTATTTATAGGCATGAGATCCTTAGAACCCTAACAAAAGGATCTCTCTGGATTATTCTAGGATTCTAAATATCTAATTTCTTGATTTATTTTATCGAAAGTTGTTCCAAAATATTTTTAGATTTTTTCTTTGAGATATTTATTCATACTACAACATAACTCTAGAAAAAACTCATTTACATATTTATATCATATGGTTGATACTCCAAGGACCAAGTTAGTGTTATATATTTTAACAAAATACTTGCTACAAGCTATACAAACGTTCTTACTAGAATGTCAATTTAGGGCACATTTGGATTGACTTCAGAAAAAAATGCTTCCAAAAAAACTCATTTTTATTTAAACATTTCCGAAAAAAACTCTTTAAAATACTCATCAAAAGTTATTTGGAGTGATTTTCAAATACTATTTTTTTTTTTTAAAATAACTTATTTTTTAAATTAAAAACTTAAAAATGTATTCTAATCACTCCATTAATTGATAATAATAAACAGGAAATTAACAATCCAAACCAAAAATGCTGAGTGAACAAAATTAAAATAAGGGGAGCATGAACTGCAGTATAAAGTTGACTGGTTAAGCAATCCAAACATCTGAAATGAGAAAGTACAACAGATTGAGTAAGAGGATATAAGGAAAATTCCTGTTAATCATCTATGCTACCTAACAAGTCTTGCATCTAATTTAGAAGGATACAAACTGCTACGATTCCACTGGCGAAGTCATAGGGCAGTGTTGGGATGGTATGCAGCAAGAATTAGTCAGATCTTGAGTCCTTGACTGAAAGCCTGGCTGAACATAAGTCGATTTTGGACTGTCGATACAAATGGAAACCATGAAAGGAATGCAATGGGGATAAAGATGAGCATCCCCATGCCGGCATCGTACAACCGAGCAATTGAGCAAACGGATTTCCAGAGTCCCAGTTTCTTTATTAAAGGTTTCCAAGCGGCTGCAATCTGAAACAGCGAGTATTCCATTGTCAGAAGTTTTCAAGTTTACAAAGGTCAGGAGTTTTAAAATTTTACAAAGTTGGGGAAAAGTCTGTATCTTTTGATTCCATCCTAACCACAAGAATGAACGTAAAAGTGTATATATATATATATATGTGCACGGTTTCTGGGAATTAAGATTCAAGAAACTCATTCGACGAAGGCTGTGTTTGAAATATTTTGAACAGGATCAAAAAGTACTTCCCTCAAAATCATCGTTTATGGAAAATAACATAAAAGGCTTTTGAACGAAGCCAAAAAGAGCTTCATTGGGAAATTATTTAGGTTGTTTGGCCTAAGACTTTGACAAGGAAGCACTAAAACAAATTTGAGACTCTAGAACCAAACATTAAGATCCCGTTTGGTAATTCTTTTTTATTTTTAAAAATTAAATCTATTTCCTTAAAATCTTTTTATGATAGTTTGCATCTTTCTAAAAGAGTAGAAGAGTTGAATTCTGAGTCAAATTTCAAAAACAAAAATAAATTTTTAAAAACAACTTTTTCTAGTTTTCAAATTTGGGCTTGGATTTTGAAAATGTGGGAAAAAGTTAGATAAGAAAGCAAGAAATTTAGGAGTGTTTGTAGGCTTAAGTTTCAAAACTACAGACCATAAACCAAATGGTTACCAAATGGAGTCTAAGTGATTTGTTACCGAACACTCTTTACTAAGCATAAAATGCTTAGGTACTTTTGTAAAAAGCATTCCCAAATACAGCTCATAGATCATTTGTTTATTGACAGCAGACAAAACTAAAATAGTCTTGACCAGGGATGTGACCCTATACTGTCAAATCAACCAAGATAAATGGCGTAGTAAAACAATAGGACGACTAGACTCGGGAACTCACAGAAAGAATGCCCCATCCCGTAGGTATAAATGCCAAGATGCAAGCAAATACATCAGGCAGTGACAAATCTGTAATAGCAACCGCAACTGCCAGGCCAGCCAGCGTCAAAAGGAAAGAAAGACCTTGGAAAAATCGCAACGAAAACTGAAAATCGACATTCATCTTCTGGCTGATGGTAAACACCTGCCGAACGGAGAAACGTGGAAGATCAAATGACTATCAAACATATCAGTGAACTTACAGGAAACTAGTGGTGATTTTGACATTGGGACATACCTTGAAAAGAACTATAAGCCAAGCTAACACAATCCAGGAGAACCCATATACCTAAAGAGTTGCACATTTTGGAGTTAACAAGAAGTTAAGAAAGAAAATATGGAAAGGCTATAAAAGAAACTGAAATGACTACCAAGCTTTTTAAAACATCAAACTTATTTGGAAGCTGCCATTCTTAAAACTACTTGATGGCTAAAAAATATAATAACATCAAACTGCTGCTCATAAAAGATATTTAAATAAAACTTCCATATTTTGAACTTTCTCATCCAACATTGGTAAATGTAAGTGAAAAACACAAAAGGTTAGTATTTCATAGAGAGACCATACCGATAATGATTTGATTGATCCTTGCACGTGGAGCTTATAAACAATTCCATATTGAAAAATAAAAAATCTTAGCTTTAAAATTGTCTCTGCTATTCGCCCTTCAATGGTTTTTATATGTGCCTGTAGATTGTAAAAGCAGTTTACATTTAGACTAGAAAAGAACGAGTAAGTCTAATATATAGACGTTTATCTAAGTTATCTAATTACCTAAATTTAAAAGTTAGTCTTTAACGGTAGAATGAGGTAAAATAAATCCGTATCAGTAATTTTGTTTAGCCTTTTTACTGTATAGTTGTGGTTTGAAAATAAAAAATTGCATAACAAAATATTACTCGTAGACATACACTAGTATGTGTATATGGTTAGTGCTAGATTGATATGGAAGACAACTTGTTAGTTCTATTTAGGGCAGTTAATAATAACTGAAACATTTCATTTCTCTTCTGGTGCGAGGATTACATATACTCATTTATTTAAATAAAAACGTACAATTTATAACTTTTCAGTGACTTGAGTATAAAAGTTAAAAAGAAAGAACTAGGACCGAAATTACTGCTTCCATACAACTAAATATAGATCTTGTAACCACAACAATGTTGCATTGTAAGAGAACTGATATTACTATTAAATATAGATTTAAAGGGACCTACATTTAAAAATTGAGAAATTTTCACAGATAAAAAAATGTCAAACTATTTACAGAAAAACAATTATCGACATTGATAGGCTTTTATCATCATCTATCGGTGACAGACTTCTATAGTTTTTATCACGGATAGACTTCTACCAGTCTCTATCAAAGAAGATCAAAATTTTGCTATTTTTGTACAAATAGTTTCCCTTATTCTTCTATTTTTAAAAATCTCCCTCTAAAATCTATACCAAAAAAGGAAAAACAACAAGTAATAAAAAAGTACACAAAAATTTGAATTACCAGTTCTGAGTCCCACCATGCTTCCCAACTTTCTTCACCCTTAACACCAATTCGACCTTGGTAAAAAAGCCATTTGGTCCATTCCCAAAAATCCTCCACGGTCCTTAAAGGAAATATAACGAATTAAAATTACGATTTTGATTATCTATTAGATTCAGGATAGAGCTTTTGTGAGTCCATCTACTTTCCACGTAATAGGAAAATATCTTGAAGGAGCCTTTTTTTTGTTGTTGTAAATTATATTTAAAATCAACAAAGAAAAAGATGTCATGGCAAAGATGGCTTACTTCTGCCACTCAAACCCAGATGGATTGAACAGATAGGGAGCAAAAAGCCAGGATATTGCCATGAACCAACTGCTAAGAGTTACAAAGATGTATGCTAATGAACCACCTGAACTATATCCATAGGCCATGCATACAACCAACAGAAGCACAACTTCAAATCTGAAAACACAATAATGTAGATAACTTAAATATTTGTAATTAAAGATACTATAATGATAATTAAAATTGTATAATTTATGTCCCGTTTGGTAATCATTTCATTTTTGTTTTTGTTTTTGTTTTTGAAAAGTAAGCCTATTTCCAATGATAATTTGCAATTAAAGATACTATAATGATAATTTTTTTTCTTATAATGATTTGCATCTTTCTTAAGTACAATGGTTGAATTCTTCGCCAAATTCCAAATTCCAAAAACAATCTTTGAAAAACTACTTTTTTTAGTTTTCAAAATTTGGCTTGGTTTTTTATACCATTGCTAAAAAATAGACAATAATGGAAGAAATTTGGAGATGGAAGTAGTGTCTATAGACTTAATTTTCAAAAATAAAAACCAAAAACCAAATGATTGACTTCAGAATCTTAGATTTTCTATTTAGTACTTATGGTTTTAAAAATAACAGTTTCACCCTCACGACTTGAGCATAGTTTCAATTTGGTATTTAGGGCCATAGAAGTTAAATTTAGTCCCTCTAGTTGGCCAGATCTCATAGATTGTCCTTCAGTTACCATATGACTACGTGCCACGGTTTAAGAGATGATTTGTGAGTAAAAACAATTGGAAAATTTTAGAACTGAGTAAAAAAAAAAAGAAAAGAAAAAATTGAGTTTTTGGGTGAGTAAAAACAATTTAAGAGATGATTTGTGAAGTTCAATTAAATCATAGGAGCCAATTTGGAAAATTTTAATTATTTAAATCATAGAGGCCAAATGGAAACAATTAAAAATCATAGGATCCAAATTGATAGTAGACCCATAAGGCCATACCATAAGACCTTTTAAGACCACAAGAACCAAAATCAAATTGGTTTAAAGGGGAGACGCTGATGAGATGTGGTTGTGCTGTTGTCGTAAACAAAACAAACTTGTATTTTACATGCTTTCAATGACAATGAAGGTTCAAGCTAGTTTACACATGCCTCGACTATTTTGGATAATTTTCTCACCTTGCAACATTTGAAAACTAGTAAAATATAAAATATCCCAGTAAACTATCATGATGTAAACCCCATGATCTCAAACATATTTGGGTTCTTAGCTAATTACATGGACACATTAAATAAATTAAGAGTCCTTTTAAATTTTAATTTTGATCCCGTACATGAATGGAAAGTAAATAAAGGGCACCATCCATAAACTTAAAAAGAAGTAATTTACACAAACAGCAGAGTTCAAATAATACGTAAGAAAACTCTCATGTGAAATGGGAAAGAATGGCACAAACCCTTGAACAAAATGGCTGCGGGAGTACAATCTGTAATTTTCAGAGAATTTGATATGGCTAACCACAAATCCCCTTCCAGTTGCATGATACTGTAAAGAATTAGAGTTGTTAAGATACTATAGGGTACTCTTGGAGATTGACAAAGGAGCAACAAATATAGCACAACAAACCTTTGCACCGCCATGAAGAATTGTTCGGCCAAAATAGTGAGCTTTTGTGCCAAGAGAGAATGTGAAGAACATAGAACAAAGCTGAAGCTGCATGGTTATGAAGCTAACAGTAGCCTGCAACCGGGGTTCAGAGTAATAACTGAGACAAAAACAAAAAGATTCCCACAAAGAAGATAACTAAATAATGGTCTCATTCATAAGAGGACTGTTTGCACTTGCTCTTGCATATATCAAGCATGGGCGCTTCATTTGGCCAGAAAGCATTTGCCGTTAATTTTGAAGCTAATCTTGAGACGTGTGTGTGTGTGAGAGAGACACAGACAATGATTAATGTCATGTTCAAGTTGTATAAGAGCAGTCAACTTTTCTTCATACAACAAACAATATACATATTTGATTAGCATTTACCCTGAAGAAACCTTGCTCCAATATGAATCCCAAGATCATAGGCAAGGCAGTGCAGCCACCAATTTGGATGAGGAACTGTGTATTCAAAGCAACTGACAATGCCGTAATATCTGTAATATTAGCTCTATCTTCAATGGTCTCACCAACTCCAAATAGTGCCTGGAACACAGTCACGCATCACTTTTAAAGAGGAAATATGTTCATACAATGTGTAAACTAGTCGTAAAAAGGAGTGCAAGTCGAAACCCAAAAAACCGACAAGACCTAATCCAATTTTCAAAAAGTTGGTCCCAGCATCAGTTTGACCAAAACTCAATCCAATCTGACACACAGCCCTACTCAGAATTATGTCCAGCAACAGAGAAAAAGAATACAATCAGATCGGAAATAAATGACAGCTCATTAATTAAAGAAAATTAACCTGATACACATTGTAGCCACAACTTGATTAACTCCACTCACCTTAATTGTATCAATCAAATAGTTTTAGTGCCTACGAGAGTTGAAAAGACTTAAAAAAAACTTTTGATTGTAGAGACACAGGTTACTTCCAAACAGCTAGTCAGCTCATGGGTGATGGGCCATCCAGACGATTTTAAATTTATATTATACTACAAAGCAGGTAACCTCTAACTGAAAAAACATCTTCATTTCTTATATAAACATATTCACATAAGATAAAACTTACCACATATGCTCTTCCATAGAGAAAAATGTATACGACTAGCACCATTAACTGCAGAAGATTATATACAAAGAAAATAGATCAGATTCCTCATAAATTATGATAACAGAATTATGAGGCTGTACCACAATTACTCATTAACATACAATCTTGTTCTTGTTAAAATATGTTTCAACATATTTTTACTTCGATGGAAATGTTGTTTCTGATTAAAAAAGAAATGGAACCTCAATATTTTTCCTAAGATGGGTAAACATATATTGCAGGAAGTGTCTCAAAATTAATACGAATCAGAATTGGTTGGTATCTAAATTAGGCAAAAAAGGGGGGTTGGTATCTAAACTTTAAGCAGGAATAATCAGGATATTTAGTACATCATCAGGAAAATTATTGGCTAAAGGGACTCAAGTTTAATAATAAAAAGGAAAAACAAAAAACAAGACTAGAACACGTAATAAGCATTGCCCTTATTTAGCAAACATTAGGCCTTTTCTTTTCCCAGATACACAAATCATTAATATCCCTAACTAATTGGGCAATGGATTCAAACTCTCTCTTGTTAAATGGGGTCTAACTACAAGTTTTAGAAAATGAGTAATCATTGCTTAATAATTTACATGTTTTACTGGCATACCATAGTACAAAAGTAGTAGCCAACAGTGGTGATATAGAATGACATCATCCGGAAAAAATCAAACAGTTGGCCAAGCCTATATACATCACGGCTAAGAACTTGTTCTCCATTACCACTAGCAATCTTTCTTTCAAAAAGAGTAATCTGGTTAAGACCACCATCTCGTCCTTTACCGACCTGAAATAACTCAAAACAGTTTTGATAAGTTCACCATCAACTGATACCATTACTAGAAATTAAATGGTGACAAATTCCACCTGAATATACTCATGATGAGTAACGTTCCCTTGCCTCAATGTTGTATTAAATCCTTCAATACAGAAAAGTACTCAGGTAAATGAAATCTTATGCCTCATAAGGGGCAATGACAAAATTCACACCAGTAATGATCAAGAAAATGAAATATGCACAGAATAGAGAAACACATTTTTTTTTTTCACAACAAACACACTAAAATCTATTTGCAAATGATATATCAACCACATCATACTGGTACCAACCCTTCAGTAGCTTCGGGACTTCAATATATGGCATCATAAAACAAGCCATTAGAGTGTAGCTAATTTAAATGAAATAAAACAACTTAAATACATCCTACCAAGTAAAAGGGGATACCTGCAAAGACATCTTCACTAATGTTGATAACACGGGAGGCCTTGCTGATGCCACCTCGTGTTAGATGAAAAACCCTATCAAAAACATCTGGATGGCCATAATGCATACGCACTCTGGCCAAATTTATAAAAGAGTTACTCTCAAGAAGAAACTAGAAAGAAAAATATGAAAACACTAATATATCTATTGCATGATGGCAATTGGCAAGTACATACTTCAAAGGTTTTGCCAGAACACGCTGACAAAGAGTCACAAAACTAGCTTCTTGATTTGACATGAATGAAGCAAGAGATGAAACACTGTGCAGATGAAGCAATTATTACACGTCATTTAAAAATAGTAAACAAAAAAGGAGTTGAATTATTAGCTACAAATCGTAAGTACCTCCCCGTAAATACATGTTCCCTGACACCCAGTATGGTAGGAGGACGAATACCATGATCACGATCAAATTCCTCAAGAAGATTTCTCATCTTCAATGCTTCTTCAAAGTAATTATCCTAGATTTGCAGAATCTCACATGTTACAACAAGCAATGAAGTAATCTGACACAATGATACTATGTTTATGAGCTACAGACCTTGTTTATACAGCATGGAAGAGTGGAACATCTAGCATTCTGGTATCTTTACTTATATGTCCTAGAATGGCTTCATTAAAAATTATGCTACGAAACTAACACGAGGTACAATATACAAGTGTTTTTGTTTTTTCTCAATAAATTATTTTGATGAACTATTTCCCACTATCTTTGTGCCTGTATACAAATCACGTCCAAAAGGCATATCTTGTCTTATTCATCCTTATATTATAACAAGATAGGTATATCTTTTAAGAATTTATACAGCAAGGACTCTTTATCCTTATTTTTAAAACTGTTTCTTCCATAATCTTTTTCCATTTTTAAACAAGCATAGACAACTAGTAAAAGTTGAAATATCCAAAATATAAGTAAGCATCGTGCCTACATAAACTACCAAATTTCAGTAGAATTGCTTTAGCCCCAGGAAAACTAAGAGAAACAACAATAAATTAAGAAATAACTTTCACCTGATTCATATCAATTGTCTGAACAACACTTCCACGAGTAAAAACAATAGCATGATTTTGATTCTCAGGCTTTCCTTCTCCCAACTTTGGATCTCCAGGCAATTTGATTGAATATATCTCCTATACAATGGGCAAAATACAAAAAATAAATCAATCAAGGGGTGGGAGGCAGAATAAAGAAAACAATCTAGAAATGCTGGAACTTAACCAACTACAGTAAGACAGCTCGAGATTAAGCAAGGAACAAACCACGGATCCTAAATTTGCAAATTGTTTCAAGTAAATCTTGCACATAACTATATATATGCAATTTTAAAAAGAAAAAGAACATTCCTTATCCCCCCCCCCCCCCCCCCCCCAAAAAAAAAAAAAAAAAAACACAAAAAAACATCAAAGAGATGAAAACCAGAGAAGAAATGAGCATGACGTGAAGAATACTGGGAAAATACTAGTATGAAAACAAGAATAAATGCAAAAAAAAAAAAAAAAAAGGAAAATCTTTTCCATGCAATATAGAAAGGTAAAGGGAAAGAAATAAGACCTTATCGTTTCCATTGATATCAGCCTTTACAAGCTTTGAGTAAAATTCTTTGTGCACCTTACCATCCTTTAGGGTTTCAATATCATCGATGTAGGCAACACGAAGGGCTTCATTTCTATTTAAAAGTATAAGACATTAGAAACAAAAAGTAGGATTTCAAACACAAAAAAGATGCTACTTAGCAAAAAGATTTCCCCAGGAATAGTTAAATACTCATATTTCTTTTATGTGGGGAATTCAGTGGGGGCAAAAATACCAAGCAACCCACCTTTGCATAAGCAGTGCAATGTCGGTGGCCTCAGGTTTTTGTTGTTTTCTTTGTCTTCCATATATCTGGCATGTCACAACATATGTAAATTTAAGATCTACCTGTGCACGTGCTTCAGGAGATAAATCGAAACCCCGAGTATCAGTAGCATCAGTACAAGGAATGGCAGCTTCCAAATCTGATATTCTCATATGGTTAGATAATGCAATTTCAGTAGGAGGAACTAGAAAAGATTAAGTGATTCTTCTGACCTCCATAAGTTCCTCTCTCTAAATAAGTCTGCAGCATAAGAGCTTTCCTATAGTGCATCATTCCACGAACTGCAAAAAAAATCTCCTGCAGCTTAATCTATACATTTATATCTACATAAAATGTAAGAATGGACAATGGATGAACTATCTTTTGACAACAATGCCCTCCTACTTCTTGCAGATTGCTAGATTGTTACCGTCACATGCAGTTAAACCCTTTGAAATTTGGTCTGAGAGAAATTAGAGGATTTTCAATGACAAAACTCTTTAGTGGTGTGATCAGTTTGAAGTTGCAAGGACCAATGCCTTGTCCTGGTGTTCTCTTTCTAAATTATTTGCTATTTTTTTCATTCAAGATATGTCTGAATTGGAGTGCATTTATCTTTTCAATCTAGGCGTTTATTGCTCTGGTATTTTACGTTCAGTGACAGTTTTTTATCTTTTCATTATATCATGAAAAGTGTTGTTTCTTAAATTAAAAAAAAAAAAAAAAAAAAAAACACTAAAGGTTGAGTATGAGAGTTAGTAATTTGACGGCTGACATTATTTAGTAGTACCTAAAATTATTTATTGTCTTTTAAATACAAAGTATTCTTGTAAATTATCATAGTATTTGGACAAACTCAACTATTTAAAAAGAAAATAAGTTTTACTGATATAATCAAATAAAAGGTCATGTGCAAACCACGTGTAAAATGTACTCAATAGTTTCAGAGAATAATGATTTTATTCACTTAATCAAGCTAAAGATACATATATATAGGCAATTAAGAAACCCTAATTTAGGAGATATAAAATTACAATAAAGGACAACTAATTATAATTACAATATAAATATATATCAATAAATACATGTCATAACACTCCCCCTCAAGTTGGAGCAAATATGTCAATCATGTCCAACTTGTTGCACAGATAACTTATTCTTGCTCCGTTTACTGCTTTAGTAAGGATATCTCCCAATTGATCACCGGTCTTCACATACCCTGTAGATATCAACCCTTCTTGTATTTTCTCGCAAATAAAATGATAGTCCACTTCAATATGTTTAGTTCGTTCATAAAATATTGGGTTGGATGCAATATGGAGAGCAACTTGATTATCACACCATAGTTTAGCTGGCACAGTAACACTGAAGCCCATCTTAGACAAAAGTTGATGTATCCACTCTATTTCACACACAGATTGTGCCATCGTTCTATATTCTAACTCAGAACTCAAACGGAAAACTACATTCTGTTTCTTACTTTTCCACGACACCAAGCTCCCTCCTACAAAAACACAATATCCAGAAGTTGGTCTCTTATCTTCTCGAGATCCAACCCAATCAGCATCTAAAAAACATTCAACCCTTGTATGACCATAATCTTTATATAAGATTCCACTTCTAGGTGCAACTTTTAGATAACATATGATTTGTTCAACCACAGCCCAATGATCCATAGTCGGGGAAGACATACACTGGCTCACAATACTCACAGAATAAGCAATGTCAGGTCGTGCCACTGTTAAATAGTTCAACTCCCAACTAATCTTCTATATCTCTCAGGATCGTTAACAATTCTCCTTCCTTTGTCAGTTGCAATTTTGGTATCATCGGAGTACTACATGGTTTGACTCCTAGTTTACCTATCTTAGGCAATAAATCAAGTACGTATTTCCGTTGGGATAGGTAAATACCTTTCTTGCTTCTCATTACTTCAATACCCAAGAAATACTTCAACGACCCCAAATGTTTGGTATGAAATTGACCCTAGAGAAAAGTCTCGAGAGAGGATATACCTGATACATCATTTCCAGTGATAAGGATATCATCATCCTATACAACAAGCAAAGTAATACCATTGTCAGATCGTCGATGGAATATAGAATGATCAGACGTACTCTTCTTCATACCAAAACATTCCAGTGCTTGACTAAACTTACCAAACCATGCACGAGGACTTTGTTTCAGTCCATACAAAGATTTTCGAAGGCGACATACCTTATCATTCTCCCCCTGAGCAACAAACCCAGGTGGTTGCTCCATATAGACTTCCTCTTGAAGATCACCATGTAGAAAAACATTCTTAATGTCAAGTTGATGCAAAGGCCAATTGTGAGTAGCAACCATTGATATAAATAGTCAAATGGAAGTTAATTTAACATCAGGAGAAAATGTGTCAGAATAATTAGTCCCATAACTTTGAGCATAACCTTTGGCAACTAAACGAGCTTTCAACTGAGCTACTGTCCCATCGGGATTAAGCTTTATAGCAAACACCCATTTACACCCAATAGCCTTCTTTCCAGTCGGATGCAAAACGAGATCCCAAGTACCATCATCATCCAAAGTAGTCATCTCCTTAATCGTTGCACTACGCCACCCAAGATGAGATAAAGCTTCATTGACAGAGTTAGGGATAGAGGTGTAATCAATTGATGCAATGAAGGAATAAGTGGGAGAAGACAACTGGTTATACGAAACAAACGAAGAAATAGGGTAAGTACAAGTGCGTTTACCTTTTCGAAGGGTAATGGGAAGATCATCACTCGGTCCCGGATCAAATGTCGAAGAAGCCAGTGGTGAAGGACATGAGTTTGAAGGTGGCTATGGAGGACGTCTGAAGTAGACTCGAATAATCAAAGGGTCATGAAGGAGAAGATGATGTAGAAGATATAATCTCATAGATAAAAAGATTTTCATCCTCCCTCAGACACGGACTCAACGGTGATGGACTAAAGGGTATATCTTCGAAGAATGTAACATCAAGAGATACAAGATACCTGTTCAGAGTAAGACAATAACAACAATAACCCTTTTGAACACGCGAATAGCCTAAGAAAATGCATTTCAAAGATTTTGGATCCAATTTGGTACGATTTGGACGAATATCCCAAACGAAACAAACACAACCAAAGATCTTAGGAGCAATAGGAAACAAAGATTTTATAGGAAAAAGAGTGCGATAAGGAATCTCTCCATTTAGGACAGAGGAAGACATTCTATCAATCAAGAAGCAAGCAGTAGACACAACATCGGCCCAAAAATGCTTTGGAACATGCATTTGAAAGGATAAGGCACGGGCTGTTTCAAGAAGGTGTTTGTTCTTTCTTTTAGCAACCCCATTTTGAGATGGAGTGTCTGCGCAAGAAGATTGATGAATAATGCCATGACCACACAGGTAAGATCCAAGTACATGAGAGAAATATTCACCAGCATTATCAGTTTGCAAGGTTTTGATGGAGACATTAAATTGATTCAAATTTCGACATGAAAAGCACAAAAATGGGACAATAACTTAGAACGATTTTTCATTAAGTATAACCAAGTTACACGAGAATAATCATCAACAAAAGTAACAAAGTAACGAAAATCTGTTTGAGACACTACAGGAAAAGGACCCCAAATATCTAAATGAACTAACTCAAAAGGAGCACGTTTATGAACCCTAGGACTAGAACTAAGACGATGAAATTTAGAAAACTAACACGAATCACAATTCAAAGACGAGAAGGAACGAAATTCTAAATAAAGTTTCTTCAGCACAAACAACGATGGATGACCCAAACGACAATGAACGTCAAACGGGGATGTAACTCTAGAACAAGCCATAGCTCTTGGTATCTGATTGTAAAAAATGTAAAGACCCCCAGACTCATGTCCTCTACCAATAATCTTCTTCGTCATACGATCCTGAAACAAGCAATAACTAGGAAAGAACGAGATAAAACAATTAAGGTCATGAGTAAGTTGGCTAATAGAAATTAAATTAAAAGACAATTGAGGCAAATGTAAGACAGAGGACAAAGAAAGTGATGGAGTGAGAGAAATGATGCCGAATCCAAGAACAGAGGAAGTTGATCCATCTGCCAAAGTGACAGACGAAGATGAGACAGGAGACAGAGGCATAGAAAATAAGTTAGAATTACCTATCATATGAGCGGTGGCTCCAGAGTCTATGACCCATTTGGTAGATGATGTAAGAAGACATTTCGTATTACCTGTCTCGACAATGGTGGCAATAGGATTTGATGAAGAAGATGTCTGCAAGGATTCTTGGAATACTTGACATTTAGCAAAGGAACAGACTTTTCAGCCATATCACTGGTGGAAGCTATCTGAACATGTTGAGATCGTTGAGTCTTATACAAGAATTTTCGACAATCACGTTTCATATCTCCTGGCTTACGACAATAGTGACATACGATCTCTGGAGAATTTGATATTCGATTATCATAACTAGGCTTCAGAAAATTGGTAGTCGTCCCTAAAGTACCAGGGGATGTATTATTATTCTTACTCATAAGAGCACTGTTCGGTTGAGAAACATGCGAACTGGACTGAGAACTCTCAATATGAAGAACATGACTGAAGGCTACCTCTAATGATGGAATTTCAAAATAAGAAAGAATCTGTGTTTTAGCCATTCCAAACTCAGGTGAAAGTCCATTCAAAAATATCATAACAGCCATCTTTTCTCGTTGAGCTTGTTGAACTTTGACATGAGGACTAAATGACAATAGTAAAGCAAGTTCAGTAGTTGTCTTCTTAAGTCTCATAAAATAACTTGTAACAGATTTTGCTTTCTGTTCAACTCGGAAGAATTGCATACAGACATCAAACATTCTATGAATGTGTTCTTTCCTAGAGTACAAAAATTCTAAAAATTCTAAGAGTTCTTTCACAGAATCACAATGATCTACCAAACCAACAATCTCACTTTCAATAAAATTCTTAATCTGAAGATAAAGTCGAGCGTCATCACGAAGCCAAACCTTTTTCTTTTCATCTTTTGGTGGCTCCTCAGTCACATGATCATCCATATCTATACTAAGCAAATAAAATTGAATCGTTCGATGCCAATCATAGTAATTTGATCTATTTAATTTGTGTCTAGTTATCTTCGATGCCAAGAGAATTACATTAGATATGACCATATGCTTCACTTCATCCATTATTAGCTAATAAACGGTTTGTAGATCTCACAAGCAGAAAGAACAAACCAGAATCGAAATCAAGAATCGAAATCAAAGGCAAACCAAAAGAACAAAACTGCTCCAAATTGAACAAAACAGTAACAAACCCTAAGCACAAAAGGGGTATTTTATCCAAATAACTCACAATCGAGCAGATTTCTATGAAACCAAATGCACAGAATGATCAAGAACGACGGGCCAAGAAGAACCCAACTAGTAGAAAGTGGAGAGGAAGTTCCACGTGCTCCCACGCGTCGACATGTGGCGAAGGAGGACAACTGTTTCCGGTGGAGCGTGAGCTTCACGCACGGCTGTTTCCAGTGACGGATGGTTGCAGACATGATCGGACGATGACGACACTTCTCCTGGGATGGGTGGTGAGGCAAACGGCCACTCAAACTTGATGACTCAACTCAAACCCTAATCTTGTGAGAAGCGTAAACCCTAACATAGCCGTTGAACGAATATTCTAAACTCTGCTCTGATATCATGTACTCAATAGTTTCAGAGAGAATAATGATCTTATTCACTTAATCAGGCTAAAGATACATATATATAGACAATTAAGAAACCCTAATCTAAGAGATATAAAATTATAATAAAGGACAACTAATTATAATTATAATATAAATACAGATCAATAAATACATATCATAACATAAAAGACTAATGATCTTTGAAATGATATCTATATTTTGTCCATAGCTACGTAATCTTCAGAATTTATGCAGATCAATGAACAAAGATTAACCTCAAAACAACATAAAATTTTACCTGTTCTTGCTAACGTCTGTCCTCGATAAGAGGCCCAAAATCGCAGTGCAAGGATGTCATTAGGGTTACTAAATGATTCTGGGTCAACTTCAGTCTCATCACGGCCAATTCGAGCTAGAAAGTTCTTCCACTCATCTACCATGATTTTTTGTTTTTAAGATAGCATGAAAAGTAGGACAAAAAGGTGGAAATGAGGTCAAAAGAAAGAAGGGCCACCAAGAACACAAACATAATGGGAAATCACCGTCAGTGAATGTCCACAACTCATGATAATGAGTCGTGCTGAGATTACACTAAAATGACATACATTAAACTTGCAAATTTAATTCATATCTATTAAATTCTTAAACTACACAAAATTTCAATTACAACCATGAACCAAACGAATATAATAAAGTCTCTAACGTTAACAACAATTAAAAAAGAAGCCTAACCGGTGACTATTGTGACCATTTGGTGTGTGGGGATATCTTGTCTCCGCCTTAAATATCTTTAGATAATGAGAAGGTTGTTTCTTATTAAATAAAATCGTTAACAACTGTAGATGTGTATTTTTTATTATTCTGTCTCTATTCTTTCCTTTTATAATGAAAAGGTTCAGACACTTGGTTTGGTTAAGTTGTTTTGGTTCAAATCAAATTCAGTCAGACCAGTTTCGTTCATGGATTTCAGCATCTCGTTTTGCCTTCACGAGTCTCTATTCCATTTTCAAATCGGTCATCCGTGGGTTTTGTTTTAGATTTCTCTTTGTGGATCTCTAATTACGGCCCAGAAGTTCTTTGTGTTTTCGTTCTTTGTGGTTTCAGTTTTCAGCCCAAATGTTATTCCTCTTTTCGTTCTTTATGGGTTTCAGTTTCCAACCCAGAAGTTCTTGGTGCTTTCATTCTTTGTGGGTCTTTGTTTCCAGCCCAGATATGCCATAATTTGATTCGGAAGTTTTCTTCGGTCATTTTACAAACTCAAGGTGGTCACCACTATACCACCTTGAATTTGAGGGAGGGTGTTAGCGTAAACTAGGGTCTATGATTTATTCCAATTATGTAATTCTCCTAATTACTTCTTTCCTTTCTTCTATTGCACTTTATTGTATCCGTGGTGTGTATTTAATCTTCCATTCATCTTACTTATTCCATAATATTCAAAACAACAACATTATGTGGAGAGATTCTTTGTCAATATTTTCTTTTGTATTGCTATTCCCTTTCCTTATTTGTAATGAGTCTCTCTTCTATGTAAGAAGACAAGGTTGCATATATGAACATCAATATATAGAATATATTTTTACCCTCTCAAATTAAGATGATATCTGTTGAAATTAGGGTGTTAGCCCTAGGGGCATTTTTGTCTTTTCACTGTACTCTAGGGTTTTTGTTGATTATTTCCTTTATTGTGAAATTTTATATTGTACTTATTGTATTATTTTATTCTTTCCTTATTTGTAATTGAATTGATTGACGATTGAGTGCAACTTCAAAGACCCAACATGCATTTTTTTTGCATTGGGCTCTTTCATTAACAGCTATAAATATAAGTAAGTTAGTCTACCATATTTTTTCTTGACGGAAAGAAAAGGAGATGGTTCCATGTGCTCTGATTCATTATTTTGATTCGAATCTAGGAGCACTACCCAAGTGTTTCAAAGAAGGGTTATCCTGACGTAGGTCTGTTACCCTTTCCTCCTAAGATTAATAAGAGAAAAAATAATGTTTTTTAGCATGGTATCAGAGCAACAAAATTTTTGAAACCCTAAAAACCCAAAAACAAAACCATATATTTTTTTTTCTTTTTGAAACCCTAGAAAAAAAAAAAGCCTTCTGCTGCATCCCATCGAAGTCCACCGTTGGTCTCCACCGCCGCTGCCGGTAACAACGACGCCGAGCTCTGTCACTGCCTTCCGTTTGTTTGCCGCCACCGTTGGCCACCTGGAGTTCCAGTCGCCTAGTCCTAACTCCAACAACCTCAATATTTCAGATCTCACGTGAAGCAAGGAAAAGGAACTAAAAAGCTCCACCAGCGGACGTTCGCCTGAAAGTCGCAAACATTGTTTGAGTCGCATTTTTTGGTCGCGATTTCGCAGTCTGTCGTCCGACTGCCGTTTCCACTGCCGACCGGTTGCCACTGTTCGTTAGCTATAATTTTCTTAGTTGCTGGTTCGTTTAAGCCTCTGTGTTGTTTTTTTTTTCTTCAAATCTACTCATTTTGTATTTTGGGTTTCCTTTTTTTTTTCCGACGATATGTCGAACACTAAGGTACCCATCACTCGAGTTTGTGACAATCGTGGCCATTCAACCAGTCCCACTGTCCAAATAACTACCATTCGACTCAATAGGGATAATTTTCTTCGTTGGTCCCAAAGTGTTTGGATGTATATTTGTGGACAAGGGAAGATTGGTTACATCACAAGAGAAAAACCATTCCTAGTCCAGATGACCCTTCATTCGTTGGATGGGATGCTGGAAACTCCATAGTTATGACTTGGCTTGTCAATTCCATGGTCGAAGACATTGGTTGTAACTACGTGTGTTACTCTACTGCCAAGGAATTATGGGATAGTGTAACTCAGATGTATTATGATTTGGGCAACCAGTTACAAATATTTGAGTTGAACTTAAAATTGGGTGATATACGACAAGGAACTAGCTCCGTTACACAATACTTTCACTCATTAAAAAGGATTTGGCAAAAGCTTGACCTCTTTGGTACGTATGAGTGGAAGTCTACAGAGGACAAAAAGCACTATAGGAAAATTGTTGAAGATGGTCGTATCTACAAATTCCTTGTCCGCTTCAATGTTGAGTTCGATGAAGTTAGAGGTAGAATACTTGGAAAAACTACTCTTCCAACTATTAATGATGTTTTTTCTGAAGTTCGCAAGGAAGAAAGCCGCATAAATGTTATGATTTGCAAAAAACCTATTGACTCAGTTGAATGCTCTGAGTTGGTGACTGAAAATACTGCAATGAAGGCTTCTAATCAATCCAATAAGCCACATGAAAAGCCTTGTGTCTGGTGCGACCATTGCAATAAACCTCGACATACACGTGAAACTTGTTGGAAACTTCATGGAAAACCTGCGAATTGGAAAAGTTCTAAGCAACATGCCTCTAATGCTAATGTTGTTGACTCCAGCCCGTTTAATAAAGAGCAAATTGATCAATTTTGAAGCTGCTACAGACCAATTCATCATCTGGTAATCCTAGTGTTTCCTTGGCACAATCAGGTACTTGTCCTCAAGCTCTCTCTTGCCTTAATTCATCTCCATGGATTATAGACTCTGGAGCTTCTGATCATACGACCAGTTCCTTTTGTTTATTTGAATCATATTCTTTTGTGTATTGCAATGAAAAAATTTGCATTACCGGTGGCAGCTTCACCTCTATTGCAGGAAAAGGAACTATTCCTTTGACTATAAAACTTATATTACGTTCTGTCCTTCATGTTCCAAAATTAGCTTGTAACTTGTTGTCAGTTAGTAAACTCTTTAAGGATGCTAACTGTCGTGTTATCTTTTGTGAAACTCATTGTATCTTTCAAGATCAGGAATTGGAGGGGGGACGATTGGACGTGCTAGGATGATTGATGGTCTCTATTACTTTGATGAAGTTTCTGCCAGTCATAAAAAAATTCAGGGCTTGAGTAGTGTTTGTTCTCCTTCCGTTAAAGAAACTATCATGCTTTGGCATCGTAGATTAGGGCATCCAAATTTCTTTTATTTAAAATATCCGTTTCCCAATTTATTTAAAGGATTTGACTGTTCAGTTTTTCAATGTGAAAGTTGCATTTTTGCCAAACATCATCGATCCACCTATTTTCCTAAACCGTACAAAGCTTCATCACCTTTTTCCTTAATTCATACTGATGTTTGGGGTCCGTCTAAAGTCTTAACTCGTAGTGGTAAGTGTTGGTTTGTTACCTTTATAGATGACCACACTCGTTTAACTTGGCTTTATTTGTTAATAAAAAAAAGTCAGAGGTAAAAGAGTTTTTTGTTCAGTTTTACAATATGATAGAGACTCAATTTCAAACTAAAATTCGAATTCTTCACTCTGATAACGGCACTGAATATTTCAATGAACAATTAACCAATTTTTTGCAAGATAAGGGCATTTTTCATCAAGCTACGTGTCGTGACATGCCACAGCAGAATGACATTGCTTAGCGAAAGAATAGACACTTGAAGTTGCTTGTGACCTTATGTTTTCTATGAATGTTCCAAAATATTTGTGGGGTGATGCCGTTCTTACAGCTGCATATCTGATCAATCGAATGTCGTCTAAGGTTTTGAATTTTAAAACTCCTCTTAATCACTTCAATGAGTTTTTTCCTAATAACCGGCTCTTCTGATTTATGAATTAAATTGTTTGGGTGTACTGCTTATGTCTATACTTCTCTTTCTCGAACTAAGCTTGATCCTCGAGCCACTAAATGCATTTATTGTAGGCTATGTTTCTCATAAGAAAGCTTACAAATGTTTTGATCCTTTGACCCATAAGTATTTTGAGAGTATGGATGTGTCTTTTTTGGAAAATCAACCTTTTTTTGGTCCAAATTTTCTTCAGGGAGAGATATCTAACCTTGAAGATAATTTTCGGGATACTTTCTCTCTCCTAAACATCAGTGGTCCTGCAATTATGAGCTCTAGTCCTTCGATACCAAGTATGGAGAGTTCTTCTTTAGAGGGAGAGACACTACAAAATGACTCTACGAGTCAAAATCCTGAACTTCGAGTTTATACTAGAAGAAACTTGACTCAAAGAGTCCGAGATCAGACAATTGACTTATCACAGGACCAATCAAATACTCCGATGAATGATCCTGATGATTCAGGTATTAGACACTCTACTCATATTTCTCTTAGTTCTTCATCTCCTAATCCTTTACCTGATGTCTCTGCTCTTGATATTCCAATTGCCCATAGGAAAAGTACTCGTAAATGCACCAAATATCCCATTGAAAACTATCTTTCTTATCATAGATTGTCCGACTGTCATAAAGCCTTCACATCCAAAATAACCAACCTATTTGTTCCAAGGAATATACAGGAAGTTCTAAATGATTTGAATTGGAAATTAGCAGTGATGGAAGAGTTCAATGCACTGAAACAAAATTGCACATGAGACGTAGTCGAACTACCAGAAGATAAGAAGACGGTGGGATGCAAATGGGTGTTCACTGTAAAATGTAAAGCTAATGGTAGTATTGAAAGGTACAAGACCAGATTGGTTGCCAAGGGGTTCACTCAGACCTATGGCATTGATTATCAAGAAACATTTGCTCCAGTAGCTAAAATTAATTCTATTATAATCTTGTTGTCTGTGGCAGTTAATTTTGATTGGCCTCTTTATCAACTTGATGTGAAAAATTCCTTTCTCAATGGGGATCTTGAAGAAGAGGTTTTTATGGACTTGCCACCTGGTTTTGAAGTGGATCTCGAGATTAACAAAGTGTGCAAGTTAAAGAAATCATTATATGGGCTTAAACAATCTCCCAGAGCATGGTTTGAATGGTTTGGAAAGGCAGTCACAAGCTATGGATTCAGTCAAAGTCAAGCTGATCATACTATGTTCTATAAACATACTGGAAATGGTACGTTGATCGTTTTGATAGTGTATGTTGATGATATCATTCTTATAGGTAATGATGAGACAGGACTAAATATCTTGAAGAAAAACCTTGCTAATGATTTTCAAATCAAGGACCTGGGATCCATAAAGTATTTGAGTTTGCCAGATCTAAAAGTGGCATTCTTGTCGACCAGAGGAAGTATATTCTTCACCTACTGAATGAGACAGATTTACTTGGTTGCAAGATAGTAGAAACTCCTATTGAGCAAAATTTAAAATTGGTTGCTACAACTGAAAAAGAAGTAAAAGAAAAGGAAAAGTACCAGAGGCTTGTAGGGAGACTTATATACCTCTCTCACACTCGTCCTGACATTGCTTTCGCAGTTAGTATAGTAACTCAGTTCATGCATGCTCTCGGGTCAGTTCACTTTGAAGCAGTTTATAGAATTTTGAGATATTTGAAAGATACTCCAGGAAAAGGTATATTATTCACGAAGCATGACCACCTAAACATTGAGGTTTACACTGATGCTGATTGGGCAGGAAGCATGACTGATAGAAGATCTACTTCGGGGGATTGTTCTTTTGTTGGAGGAAATCTGGTTACTTGGCGAAGTAAAAAACAAAGTGTGGTTACAAGAAGTAGTGCTGAAGCAGAATTTAGGTCATTAGCCCATGGTATTTGTGAGAACATATGGATAAGAAGACTATTGGAAGAATTGAATTTCTCTCAGACAATGCCCATACGCATCTATTGTGATAACAAGTCAGCAATTTCCATTGCCCACAATCCAGTCCTTCATGATAGGACCAAACATATTGAAGTTGATAAACCCTTCATAAAGGAAAAGATTGATGCAGGAATAATATACATTCCCTTTCTCCCGACAGTAGAGCAAATTGCAGATGTGTTAACCAAAGGTCTTCCAAAGTGGCAATTCAACAAGTTGATTGACAAGCTGGCTATGAATGATATCTTCAAACCAGCTTGAGGGGGAGTGTTGATTATTTCCTTTATTGTGAAATTTTATATTGTACTTATTGTATTATATTTGTTGTATTTTATTCTTTCCTTATTTGTAATTGGGTATTTCTTCTATTTAAGAAACCCTTTCCTCCTAAGATTAATAAGAGAAAAAATAATGTTTTTTAGCAGTTTTCCTTTTTTTTCTATTTAAGCATGTAGCCTCTGTGTATCTGGTGTATCCAATTATAATAAGAAAAACTCTATATCGTAGTTTTTTCTCCCTGCATTAGGGTTTTCCATGTATACCTGTGTGTGCCCTCTCTTCCTTCTCTTTCTACTTTTCATCATGGTATCCGAGCAAGGAGATGAAACTCTAGCCATCATCGAGGAAAATCAAACAAGAGAATCACAAGTGCGATCTGGCACCACAACCACGGATATTGCACTTGTCGTACAAACAACCATAGAACGATACTTCCAGACGATCTTACTGCATCTTCATCAGTCAATTGGAGTAGCCCAACCCGGAGACAGGTAGCCGACTGGGTAAAAAATCAACAGACCCAAGCGGCTGATTGGATCGATCACCAAACAGCAGCCACAGAGGCGATGGCGCGCCAAACGATCGGAAGCCAGACGCGATCGTAACTTCGCGTCGGCCATTCCACGAGCAGTGGCCATCCGATCGAAGACACCCATCTAGTCGGAGAAATTTGGGCTGGTTCCAACCGAGTGCAGCCGTTCGTTCAACCCTAGTCACCGCTCGGTTCCACTGCAGATTTTCCTATTCTAGCCACGCCTTCCTTCCAGCCGAGAGTGAGTAGTGGTTTCAGCCAAGGAATTCCCATGGGTGGCAGATTGGAGATAGGTGAATCATCTTCATATCCGGAACAAAAATTTGATTATATCTAGGAATAGTTTGCTCAACTTCAACTCCAGATTAAACAGCAAAATGAGTCAGTTCAGCAACAGATGGCCACTCTCGGAGAGGTTCTTGGGGCTACCTCTAATGGCCGATCAGAACTCCCCTTTAGTCTACCACCTTTTTCAGGAAGCCCGATAACCTCTTTCCCTACTTTGTCTACAATAAATTTATTTTCGGGTGCAATAGGGAATACTGCTAGCTGTATTGTAGAGGAAAATTTAAATGGTCATAATTATTTTTCTTGGTCCCAACCATAAAAATGACCCTTGAGGGTCGGCATAAATTCAGATATTTACAGGAGAGATACTGAAACTGAAATCAGGTGACCCTTAAGAACGTATATGGAAGGGAAAAGACTCCCTACTGCGGTCTATTCTACTAGGGAGTATGGAGCCTCAAATTGGCAAACCACTTCTGTATGCAACCACCGCTCGAGACATTTGGGAGGCTATACAAAAATTGTACTCCAAACGACAGAATGCTTCTAGGCTCTATACCTTACGCAAACATGTCCATGAGTGCAAGCAGGGAACAATGAACGTTACAACGTACTTCAACAAGCTATCTCTTATCTGGCAAGAAATAGACCTATGTCGAGAGATGGTCTGGAATTGCCTATGTGGAGGAGTCTTACATTACAAGTCTGAGGAGACCGACCGAGTTTATGACTTTCTAGCGGGGTTGAACTCTAAGTTTGACACGGTAAGGAGTCGGATACTGAGAACTCGTTCAATACCATCTCTGATGGAAGTTTGTTCTGAAGTCCGTCTCAAGGAAGACAGGTCGAGTGCTATGAATAATCTACTGGTTTCGTCAACTGACTCAACTGCATTTAAAGCATCAAGTTTTGCTAATGATAAACAAAACGGTAAGCCAACCCCAGTATATGAACACTGTAAGAAGCCCTGGCACACTAAAGATCAATGCTGGACATGGACAGAGTTCGTGGTAAGTGAGTGGAAAGTAGATAACGGACATCTCAGTGAATGCTAGTGCGTATCGAGGACTGCTTTTTAAACATAGGAATTTTAAGACCCAGGAAGGCATTCGGTTTATCAAATGAGTTGCTGTTAGAACGCATCTCCCCACAAATAGGACAGAAGAAAAGTTGACAAACATAAGAGACCGAGCAACTTCGATCAGATGACGGTTTTTCCGTTCGGCTATTCATTTTATTGAGGAGTATACGCACACGAACTCTGATGGATAATTCCTTTAGAGACTTGGAATTCCCTAAAGGAGTTATTAAAAAACTTCCGATAATTGTCACTACGAAGGATAGCGATCTTTGCATTAAACTAGGTTTCCATAGAATTGTAGAACTATTTGAAAACAAATGTGACTTCAGACTTGTTCGGTAGGGAGGAAGATCCAAGTTAATCTGGTGTGGTCATCAATGAAGGTTACAAACCACCATTTGCCCGTGGCCGGTAGTAACAGATGAACGAACCCACACATCGCTATGGAAGAGGGTGAATGGTTTGGAAGGCTTATAAGGCTGAGGCTTCAGTGAGACACATGGTTGTTTAGCTTGGACACACACATCACAATTTAAATTAGAAAGATTAACATTGCAAACTAGATGAGGAAAAAAATATTTCATATAATGGAAACTAGGAGTCCAAGACGATAGTGCCATAACATATAATCAGTTTCAGAGTAGAAAAACAAGACGAAAGTAAACTAGTCCCATCACATATCCTAGATGAAGCATCTTCAGTAAGGATAGAGCCCCCATCATGTCGGGCAGTGCCAATCGTCGTCCGAGTTCAGGTCCTAAAAAGCAACAGAATCAGGTGAGAAAGTGACTCGACATCTCAAATCCCTTGTAATCTTGCTAATAGATAACAGATTATAAGAAATTTTAGGCAATGCAACACATCCTGAAGAACCAACCCCTCAAAGGGTGACAAGCAACCTTTCCCGGCTAACAGGGGCAAAGGACCCATCAGCAATTCTGATCCTCTCATTCCCAGCACTTGGATGATATGAAATAAACTGGTCGGACGGCCAGTCAAGTGGTTTTGTAGCCTGAATCTAGAATCCACAGCTTGCTACCAGTTATACTAATAAGACCAAAAGATTGAAAGAGTACCTGATTGAGCGATCGCACTTACACCCACTAACTAGAGCTAGTTTGATTGGTTTCCTAATTCTGAGGTTTGAGAAACCTCCGGTTGTCGATTCACTGGCCAATGCTCATCCAGACCCTGACTGACGTCGTTTACCATTCGGTGGACGGCCATGCAGCT